>NC_092711.1:158321315-158669836 GCF_047496885.1 Scyliorhinus torazame | reverse complement strand
AGCTGGCATCCTTGCACTGCAACCCTGGCAACCAGGCAGTGCTCCTGCTGGCTCGGCAGTGCCATCCCAGCACCTTGTTCAGTTTGGGTTTAAAGTCAAACTAGTTTAATATTCTGATTCAGAATAAAGTTTTGTTTAACAATAGCCAAGCCGTAGTTTTTATGATATCACTCCTGGAGTGAATCATTCTTTCTGCACACTCTTACAAAATAAACTAAAATATTGGGTTTTGGTCCAGTTTCCTAGACACTGTTGGGGCCGGGGCGAGGATCGTAGTATCGAGGCTGTCTGCTGCTCACAGGTAACCGGAGTCATTGTGATCCCCATAACCTTCAAAGGTTCCCCTGTATATATGGCCAACGTGGCCCTGGAGTCTCGCAGGGCTCGGGGCAAGATGCCCATCCGGAGATGCCGGAATGTTTATTCCCTGACGGTGGAGACGTCAGCTCCCGTATCCGCCTCTATTTCTCGGGAATGGCCATTGACCAAGAGTGTTATCTTTATCAGGGACACCATAGGGATGATGATGCAGTTTAGTATTGCTCATTCTGACAGCTCTGACTGGCTCATGTTTTTTGGCCACACTTACAGCAATCTTGCGGCTGACATTTGTTCGTCCTCCCGGAAGGTTTGCCCAGTACTTCTAGGGTTTTGTGTCTGTCTCGAGATGCCAGAATGTCCTTGCTGAATGTCGAGTTGATGGTGAGTGTGGCACATGAGAGCTTTCATTGGGAATTCTGTCCTGGTATTCCCAGGGATCGTCCCAGCAGTGTAGAATCGGTAACGCTGCAGGTTTACGGACAGTTTAGGGTCGTAATGTTTCTTTACTAAATCCACAAGATGGTTGAACATCTGGGCCCTTTCTCGCCTGTTATGGGCCAACTTCTCCTGTGGGACAGAGAGGGCAATGTGAGCCACATAAAAGCTTCAGTGGCAGCGGAAGGGGGAGCTGTGGCGGGTGACAGGCATGGGCACCGCTGCTGATGATGGGTGGGGTGTGCAGGTTGGTGCCAAGGTGTACTGGGGGTGGGGGTGCTGTGCAAACCACAGGGCCATGAGAATAAGGGGGTGCAGCCGTGGTGGCGTGTGAGACTGATGCGAGGTGGCGGATGCTAACTCACCCCTGCTGCCCGATGGAGGTCGTTGATCTTCTTGCGGCACTGGGTGTCGGTCCTCCTGGTGACACCCCCCGAGTTGATGGCCGCTGCCACTGCCTCCCAGGCGGCACTGGCCGACCTGTGGCTGACCCTCCAACCACTTGGAGGAACAATTTATCCCGTGTGGACTCCACCGTGTTCAACAGTCTGGTGAGGTCGGCACGCCTGAATCACTGTGCGGGTCTCCTTGGCCGCATGGCTGTGTGCTGTCTGGGGTTTGCTCTGTGAAATGTGTGAACGTCGTGAGCTTTTGTCCTCTAGAAAATGAGTGAAGAATTGATAATGGAAAATAAGGAGCTGGCTGATGAATTGAACAGAATTGTATCATTGTTCATTAGAAAGGATACAAGTAACTTTAGGGGTTGCCCATTTAAGGCAGATTTGAGAAGAAGTATTTTCTCTCCGAGCGGGATGTGTCATTGGAACACTCTTCCTCAAAAGGCAGTGGAAGCAGAGTCGGTGAATATATTTACAGCTAACTGGATAGATTCTCGACAAGTAGCAACGTGAATGGTTGTTGGGGGCAGCTGGGAATGTGGAGGTTACAATCAGATCAGCAATGATCTTGCTTTTCACCTGATTATTAAGCTGACGTTAGCCACCCTATTTCTGCTTCATCTTACACTTCAGTTCTTTTATCATCCTGGGAGCTCAACGAGTTGTCCTGCTTTTCCTTCTTGTACGAATAAACACTGACGGTACCTGAAGTATTTAATCTCGAGAAGGGGACCACTGTTCTGTTACAATTTTGCTGCCAATCGTTGGTTGCAATTAATCTGGAATAGGTTCTAAATCCCTTGAAATTGGTCCCAAGTGTTTTTATTCTCGATTCTTTCCTGTTCTTTTCCAGAGCTTATCTAATTCTTGTATGTTCTTATTTTCCCTTTTCCCTAAACGTTGCGGAGACCAGCAGTAAGCAGGAAAATGTGGCGAGAGCAGCGATCGCTAGATCAGCGAGGAGGATAACGGAGCAGTGAGAGCAGCGATCGCTAGATCAGCGAGGAGGATAACGGAGCCGTGAGAGCAGCGATCGCTAGATCAGCGAGGAGGATAACGGAGCAGTGAGAGCAGCGATCGCGAGATCAGCGGGGAGGATAACGGAGCGGGGAGAGCAGCGATCACTAGATCAGCGAGGAGGATAACGGAGCAGTGAGAGCAGCGATCGCTAAATCAGCGAGGATAATGGAGCGGTGAGAGCAGCGATCGCTAGATGAGCGAGGAGGATAACGGAGCAGTGAGAGCAGTGATCGCTGGATCAGCGAGGAGGATAACGGTGCGGTGAGAGCAGCGATCGCTAGATCAGCGAGGGGGATAACGGAACGGTGAGAGCAGCGATCGCTAGATCAGCGAGGAGGATAACGGAGCGGTGAGAGCAGCGATCGCTCGATCAGCGAGGAGGATAACGGAGCAGTGAGAGCAGCGATCGCTAGATCAGCGAGGAGGATAACGGAGCAATGAGAGCAGCGATCGCCAGATCAGCGAGGAGGATAACGGAGCGGTGAGAGCAGCGATCGCTCGATCAGCGAGGAGGATAATGGAGCAGTGAGACAGCGAGCGGGAGACCAGCAGCATGGATAAACGCTCCACTGAAACAGATTATTTGCTCAAATTCAACTTGTGTTTAATCCAATTTCTTCATTCAAATGTAGTTGTATGTAGACAAACTTAAAATGTTTACTGATATAATTTGCCTTTGTTCATAGATATACAATGTGTAAAATAGAAATTTTAATGTCATGTATTTAATTAAGTTTACTTTTTAATTAGGTTTACTTATTGGTTTTAAATTAATTAATTGATCTAGCTTGCATTAGAGGTACTTATATTAAATTCAATGTTTACAGATTTAACCCTACACGCCTCCTTGTGTTGTGATGATCGATGTGAATGTTTCTTCCAGCTCCAATCACACATTCACAGAGAGGGAAAAATGACAAAGAGAGGGAGAAAGAGTGAGAGTGTGGGAGAAAGACTGAAGGCCTCGGGCCCTGTTGACAGAACTCTGCTCACAGCCTGCTCAGTGTCTGCTCCCTCATGGCCTCTGTTTCAGTGCCAGCTCTGCTCAAAGTCTCACCCACTGTCACTACACTTTGTCCCAGGGTAGATGGGCGTTATAACCTGCCTGCTTACCATTGGCTGGGGACTAATGACAATCCCACAATCCTGTGGGAGTATGAGCTTCCCCAATGAGGGGGGCGGAGAAATCATTAGCAGACTCCCTGTATAAATAAAGCTGGCCAGTTTGGAACTAGCAGGAAGGAGTAAGCAGCAAGTGAGGTTGCTGCTGTAGTGTATATATATGTTATTGTAAATAAATGTTATTTCTTTGTATCCTTGAAACTCGTGCTGGATTCTTCGTGGCCCTCACAAAACTGGCGACGAGAATTAAAGTGAATAGCTGTCTACACTACTGAAGCCACCTCCCTGGATTTTTGTTGGATACAGTTTGGAAGTAGTTTTCTATTACACCATGCCTCTGTACGGACATTTGGGTGTTTTTGATGCTGCGCTGGAAAGCTGGAACCAGTATGCACAACGGATGTGTTACTATTTCCGGGCAAACAATATCACCTAAAATGAGCGCCAGGTGGTCATATTGCTCACCGCCTTTGGCCAGCATACGTTTGGGGTGATTAGGAGCCTTACGTACCCAACTTTGCCGGACACCAAAACGCTTGAGGAACTTGCGAATTTAGTGGGGCAGCATTTTAACCCAGCCCCATCCACGATAGTCCAACATTACCGGTTTAATACCGCTGAGAGGACCCCTGGAGAATCCCTTGCCGACTTTCTATCCAGGCCACGCAGGATTGAGGAGTACTGTGACTATGGTGAGACCTTGTCAGAAATGTTACGCGACCGTTTGGTTTGCGGTATTAATAATGCGGCCACCCAGAGAAAGTTGTTATCTCAGCCAACATTGACTTTTCAACAGGCCATTCAAATAGTATTGTCCCGAGAGAGTGCAGAACGAGGAGTGCAGGAGATACAGGGAATGGAAGTGCATGCCTTGGGGCGCGACCACTTCTGTCCGAAAACGTCCCCCCCGCACTCCTGCGGCACCTTGGGCGAGACGACGTCCGGATCGACGCCAGTGGCCGTCGGACATTCCTCCCCGAAGGGAGCCTTCTCCAGAACCAATGGATGAGCCATGTCCGTGTCAGACTTGTAGGCGCCGACCCCGTCGCGGACGCCGGTCCTGGGGGCACCAGAGGCGCCGTCGTTCCGACCGAAACAGGGACCAGCCCAGGGGCCGTACCTTCCATGTGGATGAACCTGCGGCGACTACTCCTGAGGACGTGGAGTTGGAGGACGACTGCCTGCAGCTCCATTGTGTGGCAGCTCCCCGTGTGGCCCCCATTAAGGTGACAGTACAGGTCAATGGTCACCCGCTTGAGATGGAGTTGGACACTGGCGTAGCGGTCTCCGTGATCGCCCAGAGGACATTCGACCGCATCAAGCAGGGTATACAGACCCTTACATGAACCGACACACAGGCCAGGTTGGCCACCTACACGGGGGAACCATTGGACAGCGCAGGAACTACGATGACCCCTGTTGTTTATAGACGCCAGGAGGAGCGTTTCCCATTTATCGTGGTGCGCGGCCATGGGCCCAGCCTGTTGGGTCGGGACTGGTTGCGCCATTTGCGCTTGCAGTGGCAGCACATCCTCCAAACAGTTTCTGGAGGGTTGACTGAGGTGCTAGGACGATACCCAGATGTATTCCAGCCCGGTTTGGGGAAAATAAAAGGGGTCGTAGCCCGTATCCAAGTCGAACCAGGAGCCACGCCGCGCTATTTCCGGGCGCGCCCGGTGCCTTACGCCTTGCTCGAGAAGGTAGAAGGGGAGCTCACTCATTTGGAAACTTTGGGTATTATCAGGCCCGTCCGTTTCGCTGACTGGGCAGCACCAATTGTACCTGTAATGAAGCCAGATGCCACAGTTCGCTTGTGCAGCGACTATAAACTTACAGTGAATACACGGCTTCCCTACTCGACCGATATCCAATGCCTCGCATAGTGGATCTCTACGCAAAGCTTGCAGGTGGACTCTCGTTCACAAAATGAGATGAGTCACGCCTACCTACAGTTGGAGCTGGACCCTGCCTCCCGACCATATGTAATGATTAATACACACCGGGGCCTGTATGAATGTACACGTTTGCCCTTTGGAGTATCCTCTGCCTGCGCTATTTTTCAACGCGTTATGGAGGGCATTTGAGAGGTTTACCGTGTGGCGCTGTCTACTTAGATGACGTTTCGATCACAGGGACGCTGGAGCAGGAGCATTTGGAAAATCTGGAGGCTGTCGTTAAGACTCTTTTCGGAGGCTGGCGTCTGTTTACGTCGCTCAAAGTGCGTCTTTCAGGCAAAGGAAGTAGTCTACCTGGGTTATTGGGTGGAACACGAAGGTTTGCACCCCGTCGCAGAGAAGGTGCGCGCAATTCAACAGGCCCCCGCCCCGACTGACACTTCGCATCTTTGTTCTTTTCTTGGCCTCGTAAACTATTACGGGAAGTTCCTCCCCAATCTGGCAACTACGCTGGCCCCGTTGCATCTTCTGCTAAAGACAAATCACACCTGGGTTTGGGGTCAGCCGCAAGAAACTGCTTTCCGGCGGGTAAAACAACAATTGTCGTCGTCCGGGTTACTAACCCACTATGATCCTGGAAAGCCTTTGCTTGTCACATGTGATGCATCCCCGTATGGTATTGGAGTCATCCTGTCCCACAAGATGGAGAACGGGGCCGAGCGGCCGATAGCTTTCGCCTCCCGCACATTGACTGCAGCGGAAAAAAAGTATGCGCAGATCGAGAAGAAGGGCCTTGCAGTGGTCTTTGCGGTGAAACGTTTCCGCCAGTACGTGTATGGCCGCCACTTCACTTTCGTGACTGATCATAAGCCTCTGCTGGGACTTTTCAGAGAGGATAAGCCAATACCGCCCATTGCTTCCGCACGGATCCAGCGCTGGGCTTTGTTGCTTGCTGCATACGAGTATTCTCTGGAGCACAAACCAGGAACGCAGATAGCGAATGCCGACGCACTGAGCCGATTGCCTTTATCGACCGGCCCCATGTCGACCCCCACGACCGGTGAGGTGGTTGCAACCCTAAATTTTATGGACACCTTGCCTATCACGGCATCACAAATCCGTGAGTAGACCCAGACGGAGTCAGTCCTGTCAAAGGTTCGACACATAGTCCTGTATGGTGGGCAGCAGAGACAGCTCCCAGGTGAGTTGCAGGCATTTTCCTCCAAGCTGTCAGAATTCAGCGTGGAAGACGGCATCCTCTTGTGGGGGACGCGTGTGATTGTGCCGGAAAAAGGACAGGAACTGATACTAAGAGACTTGCACAATGGGCATCCAGGTGTGACCAAAATGAAAATGTTGGCCCGGAGTTATGTTTGGTAGCCAGGCATCGACACCGACATTGAGAAGGTGGCCCAAAACTGCTCCATTTGCCAGGAGCTTCAGCCGGCCGTGCCCCTACATCACTGGGAATGGCCAGGGCGGCCTTGGGCACGCTTGCATGCAGATTTTGCAGGCCCTTTTCAAGGATCCATGTTCCTTCTATTAATCGACGCCCAGTCTAAATGGCTAGAGGTGCATAAGATGCAGGGGACAACGTCCTGCGCAACAATTGAGAAGATGCGTTTGTCTTTTAGTACACATGGCCTCCCCGAGGTGCTGGTCATGGATAACGGCACTCCATTCACCAGTGAGGAGTTTGCGAGGTTCATTAAGATGAACGGCATACGCCATATCCACACTGCCCCTTACCACCCGGCTTCAAATGGGTTGGCAGAGCGCGCAGTGCAGACATTCAAACGAGGCCTAAAGGAGCAGTCTTCCGGGTCAATGGACACGAGACTGGCTCGCTTTTTGTTTTCGTATAGAACCACCCCCCATGCGATGACTGGGGTAGCTCCCGCAGAACTCCTAATGGGCCGGAGACTTCGCACCCGCCTTAGTATGGTTTTCCCAGACATTGGCCCAAAAGTACGCCGCACACAAGAACGGCAGGGACAGGGTTTTTCTCGGCATCGGCCAATTCGGCAGTTTGCATCCGGTGACCCAGCGTTTGTTCGCAATTTTGCTGGTGGTGCCCAGTGATCCCTGGCGTAATCTTTCGCCAAACGGGCCCTATATCTTACCAGGTGCAAGCCCAGGGTCGTCTCCAGCGCAAACATGTAGACCACGTTCGGTCCAGAAGACTATCCCTTCCAAAGATTCCCCGCCCCCGGAGCTCATTTCTACAGCCGCAGAGACCAGAGACAATGGTCCTCACAATCTTCCTCTGGTGCCTCACTCAAAGGCTGCGCAGGTCGTTACAGAACCGCATGGAGATAGAGACGCCGAGATGACAGAGGCAGCAGACTCTGACTCCGAGATGGAGACACAGGACGCATCAGAGGGGGAATCCTCGGGCACACGGGCCGTGGATGTACAACCGTTACGCCGTTCATCACGGAAGCGCCGGTCTCCGTCTCGTTACACGCCACCCGATCCAGCGCCTCGTTCGAATGGTGTCCGGCCTGCGGCAAAACGAGTCCGACGCCCTCCTTCGCCAGGGTCTTCGGTGGATTCCTTGGACTTCGGCAGGGGGGTGGGGGGGGGGGATGTTATAACCTGCCTGCTTACCATTGGCTGGAGACTAATGACAATCCCACAATCCTGTGGGAGTATGAGCTTCCCCATTGAGGGGGGTGGAGAAATCATTAGCAGACTCCCTGTATAAATAAAGCTGGCCAGTTTGGACCTAGCAGGATGGAGTAAGCAGCAAGTGAGGTTGCTGCTGTTGTGTATTTATGTTATTGTAAATAAATGTTATTTCTTTGTATCCTTGAAACTCGTGCTGGATTCTTCTTGGCCCTCACAAAAAGGGGGCAATTACTAGGGGGCATAGGTTTAAGGTGCGAGGGGCAAAGTTTAGAGGAGATGTACGAGGCAAGTGTTTTACACAGAGGGTAGTGGATGCCTGGAACTCGCTGCCGGAGGAGGTGGTGGAAGCAGGGGCGATCGTGATGTTTAAGGGACATCTTGACAAATATATGAATAGGATGGGAATAGAGGGATACGGACTCCGGAAGTATAGAAGATTTTAGTTTAGACGGGCAGCATGTTCGGCACAGGCTTGGAGGGCCTGTTCCTGTGCTGTACTTTTCTCTGTTCTTTGTTCACACTGCTCACAGACTCAGATTTTATGAATGCTCTGCTCACTGCATCAGCCTCCATCACCACTCGGCTCAGGGCCACAGCCTCTGTGGCTCCACTGCTCCCATCCCCCCACTGAGCCGCTCACGGCCTCAGCCTCCGTCACCACTCGGCTCAGGGCCACGGCCTCTGTGGCTGCACTGCTCCCATCCCCCCACTGAGCCGCTCACGGCCTCAGCGTCCGTCACCATTCGGCTCAGGGCCACAGCCTCTGTGACTGCACTGCTCCCATCCCCCCATCCCATTACTGAGCCACTCACAGCCTCGGCCTCTGTCACCACTCGGCTCAGGGCCACGGCCTCTGTGACTGCACTGCTCCCATCCCCCCATCCCATTACTGAGCCGCTCATGGCCTCGGCCTCAGTCACTACTGTTTGGGGCCTGAGCCTCTGTGACCGCACCACCCACTGCCTCGGTCTGAGAACATTCTGCTCACAGCACTGCCTTCTCCGAGGCCAAAATACTGTGGGTGGAGACTGCCAGTTAGCATGCAAATCAACACAACAGACTTCAATTGCCGTCTAAAAAGTGACAGGGTGGAAACATAGAAAATAGAAGCAGGAGGAGGCCATTCAGCTCTTCGAGCCTGCTCCACCCTTCATTATGCTCATGGCTGATCATCAAGTTCAATACTCTGATCCCGCCTTCCCCATATCCCTTTATCCCTTTAGTCCCAAGAGCGATATCTAATTCCTCTTGAATTACACAACTACCTTTTGGCCTCAACTACTTTTTGTGTTGGCGAATTCCACAGATTCCCCACTTTCTGGGTGAAGAAATTTCTCCTCACCTCAGTCCTAAAAGGTTTACCCCTTATCCTCAAACTATGACCCCGAGTTCTGGACTCGCCCACCATTGAGAACATTCTTTCTGAATCTACCCTGTCTAATCCTGTTAAAATTTTGTAATTTCTTTGGGATCCTCTCTCATTCTTTTAAACGCCAATGAATTTAATCCTAACCGATTTAGTCTCTCCTCATATGACAGTCCCGCCATCCCTGGGATCAGCCTGGTAAATCTTCGCTGCACTCTCTCCACAGCAAGAACATCTTTCCTCAGATAAGATACTAAAACTGCGCACAATATTCCAGGTGTGGCCTCAGCAATGCCCTATACAATTGCAGTAAAACATCTCGATTCCAATAATTAAATCCTCTCGCTATGAAGGCCAACATACTATTTGCCTTCTTTACTGCCTTCTGTATCTGTGCGCTTACTTTCAGCGACTGATGCACGAGGACACCAAGTTCTCGCTGAGTACCCACCTCTCACAATTTACACCCATTCAAATAATAATCTGCTTCACTATTTTTGCTCCCAAAGCTGTAAAAGGAGCATGGAGCTGAATATGGAACTGAAAGGGGATTTAGACATGAAGGGAGGGAGACTGGTACCGAATGAGTATCTGCCTTTACCACAGAACTTGGTGTCCAAGGCATTGCTGACTCACGGCACCGAGGACCCTGGTTCGATCCCGGCCCCGGGTCACTGTCCGTGTGGAGTTTGCACATTCTCGCAGTGACTGTGTGGGTCCCACCCCAACAACCCAAAAAAAGATGTGCAGGGTAGTTGGATTGGCCATGCTAAATTGGCCCTTAATTGTAAAAAAATAATTGGCTACTCTAAATTTATTTAAACAAAGAACTTGGTGTCCAAGCCAGAGTGAAAAAGGAGGTAGTCGAGACACTGATGGGTTAAACGTTGACAGTGAGGTATTTGATCGGCTGAATTTACTGAAAATCGGTAAGTTACCAGAACCGGATGAGACAGATTTAAGGATACGGAGTTTATATTAACTACAAAGGAGAAGAACACAGCAGGAGAACAGCAGAGGTTACAGAGATAGGGAGGGTCACAGGGGCTGAAGGAGGTTGCAGAATTCAGGAGTGTTGTAGGGGTAGACAATGTTACAGAGATAGAGAGGGTCGTCGGGGCTAAAATAATTTTTACACAGAGAGGGAAACCTATGTGGATAGCAGGATGCCGGGGACAGAGGGAGGCCTGTGGGGGATGTAGGGTTGTGCATGAAGGTCCCTCCTTCTCAATGTTGCCCCTCACCTGAGGTATGGTGATCCTCAGGTTAACTCACCACAAGTTAGCTCTCCCCCTCAAAGGGGAAAGCAGCCTGTGGTCATCTGCAACCATTGCGACTTACTTACTTTACTGTAGGGGAGGGAACTATTATAGAGATAGGGAAGGTTGTTGGGGCTGTATGATGTATGAAAGTTCAGGTGGGGTGTAACATCTAGAGGAGGTTTCAAAGATAGGAAGCGTTGTAGGGATGGGAGGAAGCTCCAGAGATAGAGAGAGTTGTAGGGATGGGAGGATGTTACAGAGACAGGGAGAATTGTACAGTTGAGAGAAGGTAACAGGCATGGGGTGGTATTAAGAGTCTCAACACAGTAACTGGGATGGAGAGAGTTTTATGGCTATTGGATTGTCTGACAAGGGAGCAATTGAGGAGATACAGCAATAGTGAGTATTTTTGGAGGCTGGGGAAGATTACAGCACTGTGTGCATTGTGGGGGCATCGAGGATTTAACAGAAAAAAAGAGGTTGGAGGGGCTTGAAGAGGTTACTGGGATAAGGGAGGGTCACAGGGGCTGTAGGGGTGCAGCATCTGGAGGAGATTGCTGTGATTTGATGTGCTATCTAAGAGTTGAGCTAACGGGTGTTATGGAGGGTGGAGGGGATGTAGGAACTGTAGAATGTTACAACGATAAACAGGGTTATACCTCTTAATGAGGTTGGAGAAATAGGGATAGTTTTGGGATTGGAGGAGGTCACAGAGATAGGAAGGGTTGTAGGAGCTGGAGGATATAGGATGTAGCCTCTGAATGACAAACTCAGATCGGAAGGGGCGAAGGTTTAGTGGATCGTAAAGAGAACTGGAGGGTTCCAGTGGGAGGAAAATGTGAGATTGATGGGGATCGTTGCAGAGATTGGAATTGGTAACAGAGATAGGGAGAGTTAGATGGTCTGGATGTACCGAGAGAGATAGGGCGTGGGGTTCTGCGGTTCCCCAGCCGCGTGGTTCTCGGTGGCGTGCCATTCGCCGGCGGCGGGATTCTTTTTGTTGAAATATTTTATTGGAGGCATTTTCAAATATATACTTAACAAAGAAGAAAAACAAAAAATAACCATGGCAACAGCGAACAGCCACAGCATCCTTACCGCCCCCCACCCACCCCAACTTGATGCCACCCTCCCCCCTTCACCCCCCCAGCTTTTCTTTTAATAAACATTTTATTAAGGTATTTCTTTGGCATTGCAACAGCAACAAAATAAACAATGTACATAACAAGGAAAATATTAACCTAGTGCAAATACTGCCTTCCCACACCCACAGGTCCTACAATTACTTACCCCCCTAATCTACGTTAGCCAAACCCCCTCCCCCCCCCCCCCCCCCTTTCTGCTGATGATTAATTCTCCGCGAAGTCGACGAATGGTTGCCACCTTCGGGCGAACCCTAACAGAGACCCTCTCTTGGTGAACTTAATTTTCTCCAGGCAGAGGAAGCCAGCCATGTCCGAAAGCCAGGTCTCCGATTTCAGGGGCTTTGAGTCCCTCCATGCCAGTAATATCCGTCTCCGGGCTACCAGGGAAGCAAAGGCCAGAACATCTGCCTCTTTCTCCTCCTGGATTCCCGGATCCGGCGACAACCCGAAAATCGCCACCTCTGGACTCATTGCCACCCTCGTATTTAATACCTTGGACATGATGTCGGCAAACCCCTGCCAAAATCCCCTCAGCCTTGGACATGCCCAGAACATGTGGACATAGTTCACTGGCCCCCGCACACATTTCACACACCTGTCTTCCACCCCAAAGAATCTGCTCATCCGGGCCACTGTCATGTGAGCCCGGTGAACGACCTTAAATTGGATCAGGCTGAACCTGGCACATGTTCTCTATATCATGGCAGTGAGTTCTCCCAGTGAGCCAGAGAAGACAGAGCCAGGAGTGAGACACAGGTAAGAGTGAGTTTGGGAATTTGGATCTAGGTGGGAATTGAATTAAATCAGTAAGGCAGCTCCTTTTAAATTTCAGGAGTTTAAATTAATTTAAATTAAGCTAGTATTGTGCAGTGTGGGTTAACAAGGGCTGCCCCACCCACTCACATAACTGGTTGGCAGTTAAGTGTCAGTCACTTAAATCTACCTTGATCTAAAAGCAGGTGGGCGAGAGGAGTCAATTCAGGACAGTTTAAAAAGAGCAACTTGTAAACTCACTCCCAGTGAGTTCTCCCGTGAGCCAGAGAAGACAGAGCCAGGAGTGAGACACAGCTAAGAGTGAGTTTGGGAATTTGAATCTAGGGAATTGAATTAAATCAGTAAGGCAGCTCCTTACCGCTTTGGATACTGTTGAAGGAGATGGCTCACCAGGGGAAGGCAGCAGCAGCCAGGTTCATGGCACCGTGGTTGGCTCTGCTGCGCAGCTGGGCAGGAAGAAGAATGGCAGGGCTATAGTGATAGGGGACTCAATTGTAAGGGGAATAGACAGGCGGTTCTGCGGACGCAATCGAGACTCCAGGATGGTATGTTGCCTCCCTGGTGCAAGGGTCAAGGATGTCTCGGAGCGGCTGCAGGATATTCTGGGGGAGGAGGGTGAACAGCCAGCTGTCGTGGTGCACATAGGCACCAACGATATAGGTAAAAAACGGGACGAGGTCCTACAAGCTGAATTTAGGGAGCTAGGAGTTAAACTAAAAAGTAGGACCTCAAAGGTAGTAATCTCAGGATTGCTACCAGTGCCACGAGCTAGTCAGAGTAGGAATGTCAGGATAGAGAGGATGAATGCGTGGCTCGAGAGATGGTGCAAGAGGGAGGGATTCAAATTCCTGGGACATTGGAACCGGTTCTGGTGGGGGGGGGGGGGGGGGGGGACCAGTACAAACCGGATGGTCTGCACCTGGGCAGGACTGGAACCGATGTCCATGGGGGGGGGGGGGGGGGGGTGTTTGCCAGAGCTGTTGGGGAGAGTTTAAACTAATGTGGCAGGGGGATGGGAACCGATGCAGGAAGTTGGAAGGTAGTAAAACAGGGACAGAAATAAAAGGCAGTAAGGGGGAAAGTGTAAGGCAGAGAAGCCATAGTCAAAAATCAAAAAGGACGACAGTACAGGGTACAGTGACTGAGGGGAGCTCAGTGAATAGGACCAGGAATACTAAAAGAAATAAAACGGGAAGTGAAAACATTAATGGTAAGCGACACGGCAGGTTGTTACATGAAGATATGGGTTCAACGACAAGGAAAATTAGGAGAAAGGTTAAGAGGAAATATAACTTAGGAGAGGTTACGGATCGAGGTGTTAAGATTCAGAACAGAGGTTAAAAAGCCAACATAAGTGTACTTTACCTGAATGCTCGTAGTATTCGGAATAAGGTAAATGAGTTGATGGCGCAAATCATCGTGAATGACTATGATTTAGTGGCCATTACTGAAACATGGTTAAAGGATGGTCACGACTGGGAGTTAAATATCCGAGGGTATCGAACTTTTCGGAAGGACAGAGTGGATAGTAAGGGAGGTGGTGTAGCTCTGTTATTTAAGGATGACATCCGGGCAACAGTAAGGGATGACATCGGTGCTATGGAGGATAAGGTTGAATCCATTTGGGTGGAAATGAGGAATAGTAAGGCGAAAAAGTCACTGATAGGAGTAATCTATAGGCCACCAAATAGTAACATTATGGTGGGGCAAGCAATAAACAAAGAAATAACTGATGCATGTAGAAATGGTACATAGTTATCATGGGGGATTTTAATCTACACGTCGATTGGTTTAACCAGGTCAGTCAAGGCAGCCTTGAGGAGCAGTTTATAGAATGTATCCGCGATAGTTTCCTAGAACAGTATGTAATGGAACCTACAAGGGAACAAGTGGTCCTAGATCTGGTCCTGTGTAATGAGACAGGATTGATTCAGGATCTCATTGTTAGGGATCCTCCCGGAAGGCGCGATCACAATATGGTGGAATTTAAAATACAGATGGAGGGTGAGAAGGTAAAATCAAGCACTCGTGTTTTGTGCTTAAACAAAGGAGATTACAATGGGATGAGAGAAGAACTAGCTAAGGTAGACTGGGAGCAAATACTTTATGGTGAAACAGTTGAGGAACAGTGGAGAACCTTCCAAGTGATTTTTCACAGTGCTCAGCAAAGGTTTATACCAACAAAAAGGAAAGACGGTAAAAAGAGCGAAAATCGACCGTGGATATCTAAGGAAATAAGGGAGAGTATCAAATTGAAGGAAAAAACATACAAAGTAGCAAAGATTAGTGGGAGACTAGAGGACTGGGAAATCTTTAGGGGGCAACAGAAAGCTACTAAAAAAGCTATAAAGAAGAGTAAGATAGATTATGAGAGTAAACTTGCTCAGAATATAAAAACAGATAGTAAAAGTTTCTACAAATACATAAAACAACAAAGAGTGGCTAAGGTAAATATTGGTCCTTTAGAGGATGAGAGGGGAGATTTAATAATGGGAGATGAGGAAATGGCTGAGGAACTGAACAGGTTTTTTGGGTCGGTCTTCACAGTGGAAGACACAAATAACATGCCAGTGACTGATGGAAATGAGGCTATGACAGGTGAGGACCTTGAGAGGATTGTTATCACCAAGGAGGCAGTGATGAGCAAGCTAATGGGGCTAAAGGTAGACAAGTCTCCTGGACCTGATGGAATGCATCCCAGAGTGCTAAAAGAAATGGCTAGGGAAATTGCAAATGCACTAGTGATAATTTACCAAAATTCACTCGACTCTGGGGTGGTCCCGGCGGATTGAAAATTAGCAAACGTGACACCACTGTTTAAAAAAGGAGGTAGGCAGAAAGCGGGTAATTATAGGCCAGTGAGCTTAACTTCGGTAGTAGGGAAGATGCTGGAATCTATCATAAAGGAAGAAATAGCGAGGCATCTGGATGGAAATTGTCCCATTGGGCAGACGCAGCATGGGTTCATAAAGGGCAGGTCATGCCTAACTAATTTAGTGGAATTTTTTGAGGACATTAACAGCGCGGTAGATAACGGGGAGCCAATGGATGTGGTATATCTGGATTTCCAGAAAGCCTTTGATAAGGTGCCACACAAAAGGTTGCTGCATAAGATAAAGATGCATGGCATTAAGGGGAAAGTAGTAGCATAGATAGAGGATTGGTTAATTAATAGAAAGCAAAGAGTGGGGATTAATGGGTGTTTCTCTGGTTGGCAATCAGTAGCTAGTGGTGTCCCTCAGGGATCAGTGTTGGGCCCACAACTGTTCACAATTTCCATAGATGATTTGGAGTTGGGGATCAAGGGCAATGTGTCCAAGTTTGCAGACGACACTAAGATAAGTGGTAAAGCAAAAAGTGCAGAGGATACTGGAAGTCTGCAGAGGGATTTGGATAGGCTAAGTGAATGGGCTAGGGTCTGGCAGATGGAATACAATGTTGACAAATGTGAGGTTATCCATTTTGGTCGGAATAACAGCAAAAGGGATTATTATTTAAATGATAAAATATTAAAACATGCTGCTGTGCAGAGAGACCTGGGTGTGCTAGTGCATGAGTCGCAAAAAGTTGGTTTACAGGTGCAACAGGTGATTAAGAAGGCAAATGGAATTTTGTCCTTCATTGCTAGAGGGATGGAGTTTAAGACTAGGGAGGTTCTGCTGCAATTGTATAAGGTGTTAGTGAGGCCACACCTGGAGTATTGTGTTCAGTTTTGGTCTCCTTACTTGAGAAAGGACGTACTGGCACTGGAGGGTGTGCAGAGGAGATTCACTAGGTTAATCCCAGAGCTGAAGGGGTTGGATTACGAGGAGAGATTGAGTAGACTGGGACTGTACTCGTTGGAATTTAGAAAGATGAGGGGGGATCTTATAGAAACATATAAGATTATGAAGGGAATAGACAGGATAGATGCGGGCAGGTTGTTTCCACTGGCGGGTGAAAGCAGAACTAGGGGGCATAGCCTCAAAATAAGGGGAAGTAGATTTAGGACTGAGTTTAGGAGAAACTTCTTCACCCAAAGGGTTGTGAATCTATGGAATTCCTTGCCCAGTGAAGCAGTAGAGGCTCCTTCATTAAATGTTTTTAAGATAAAGGTAGATAGTTTTTTGAAGAATAAAGGGATTAAGGGTTATGGTGTTCGGGCTGGAAAGTGGAGCTGAATCCACAAAAGATCAGCCATGATCTCATTGAATGGTGGAGCAGGCTCGAGGGGCCAGATGGCCTACTCCTGCTCCTAGTTCTTATGTTGCGGTCGCGTTGACTGTACTCAGCGCGTCTGCCCAGAGGCCCTCCTCTAACTCTCCCCTCCCCAGCTCCTCCTCCCACTTTTGCTTCGTTCCTCGGTCTGCGTCTCCTCCGATCCCATAAGCTCTTTATATATGTCCGAGACGCTCCCCTCCCCTATCCATCCTCTAGAGACCACCCTATCCTGAATCCCCCTTAATGGCAGGAGTGGGAAGGTTGGTACCTGCTTCCGCAAAAAGTCTCCACCTGCAGATATCGAAATTAATTTCCCCCAGCCAATGCAAACTTCTCCTCCAGCGCCCTCATACTCGGGAAGCTTCCTTCTATAAACAAGTCCCCCATCCTCTCGATCCCTGATCTCCACAAAATTCGGAACCCCCCCCCGCCCCGTCCATCCTCCCTGGGGCAATCCGATGGTTATCGCAGATTGGGGACCATACCGATGCCCCCTCTGCTCCCACATGTCCCCTCCACTGCCCCCAGACTCTCAGGGCCGCCACCACCACTGGACCGGTGGAGTACTGCGCCAGCGGGAACGGCAGAGGCGCTGTTACCAATGCCCCTAGACTTGTTCCTTTGCAAGAAGCCGCCTCCATGCGCACCCATTGAATCCCTTCCCACATTCCCCACATATCCACGGTTTCTCCATGTTTTGTGTCTCTCCAGGTCAGAAAATTAGTTGGAAGTCTCGTTCACACTGTCACTCCCCGCTGTGAATGGCGCAATGTTGATTCATTCGGGGGGTGGGGGGGGGTCTCAGTGCTTTTCCAGTCACAATCATGTTTAAAATCTTTTGATGCTGACAGATTGGACAAACAGTTCTTCTTCCCTTCTAGATTCAAAGGCTGATGATAGTCAGATCCCAAGGAATCTGGTGACTTTGTCAGATCGAGACGTTACGTTTGAGATTTCTCTCTGTAATTCCTCCTCTTCTCATATCCTGTAAAAGGAGTTTACAAAAGACATCACTGTCAGCACAGGATAGAAATTCAGAACAGACAATTCTAGTTCCTGGAGAACATTCTTTCCTCTCTCATTCCCCAATACCGAGTCTCTAACGCCTCTTTCTCCCTGTCTTCAGGGAGCGGACTTGGAGGGGCAGAGTCTCGGAGCAGTCAGTATAAAGACCTTTCCTCGGGGATTCACGGCCTAGTTTCCAGGAAGTGGACTGAGAGGTCCGGATTTTCGGAGCTGAATGAAAAAACCTTTCCTTGGGGATTCACGGCCTACTCGCCAGGCTGTGATTTTGGAGCCTGAATTTTAAGACCTTACCTCGGGGATCTGAGGCCGAGTCTCCAGGTAACGGAATCGGATCTGGAGGACTGAGAGCCGCCTGGTCCTCCAGCCAATCAGAGTGAATGAAGGGCGGGACTGGAGGACTGAGAGCCGCCTGGTCCTCCAGCACGCAGTGAATGAAGGGCAGGGGCTGGAGGACTCAAAGAGCCGCCTGGTGAGCAGGTGAATGGCCTCTCCCCAGTATGAACTCACTGGTGTGTCTGCAGGCTGGATAACTCAGACGATTTATTTCCACACTGAGAGCAGGTGAACAGTCTCTTCCCAGTGTGAACTTGCTGATGTCTCCACAGGTGGGATAACTGAGTGAATCCCTTCCCACACTGAGAGCAGGTGAACAGCCTCTCCCCAGTGTGAACTCGCTGATGTCTCCGCAAGTGGGAGAACTGAGTGAATCCCTTCCCACACTGAGCACATGTGAACGGCCTCTCCCCGGTGTGACTGCGTTGATGAATCTCAAGTTGAGATGGTGCATTGAATCCCTTCCCACATTACCCAGACTGAAACGTCCTCTTGTCTCCAACATCTGTGAGTAAAACACTTTATTTTCTCCCCCTTTCCATTTATTTTCGCATTCTGACCTTCAATTGGTGACTTGCAGCAACTGAAGGGAAAGGAAGTGAATCCAGGAAAGGTGCAGACTCTGGAAAGGTTGGCCCAGGTCTCTCTCTTAAAGACATTGACATCCCCTGTTACATTCCCGTAACAGCCTCCCCGAACAGGCGCCGGAATGTGGCGACTAGGGGCTTTTCACAGTAACTTCATTGAAGCCTACTTGTGACAATAAGCGATTTTCACTTCATTTCATCCTTTGCTCCCTCAGCTTGACATTTATTTGTCTGGCTAAAAGGATGGTACCTTTTATGATTCGCCAGACCCGAGAACACCAAGCTCACCTGTCTGCCACCCCCGAGAACATAACCACACAACCTAGTCCTAGTCAGATGTGCCCTGTGTACCACCTTGAACTGAGTCAAGCTCCACCTAACACACGAGGAGATTGTGTTGACCCTGTACAGTCTCACGCCACACTTCATCGAAAGAGCTGCCCCGTGCCCTGCACCCCTTTACGATTTTGTCCATTTTTACCAATATCAATCGAATAGGAGCTGGGGGCTCCTCGATTGATATAGGGAGATCCTCGGTGATAGTCGGCTGTTGCTAAGATGCCCATGAGCATCTCAACTGAAGACACTATAACTTTCGCTTCGGCAGGGGGCGCCGCTATTTTGTTTCCAATGAGCCTGGAAAAGAATCTGAAACAGATGACGATTCTTTGCTCGCTGGCTTCTTCAAACTTGGTTTCTTGGACATTGCCACAGTATGGAAGCTTTATCCCACTGACGAA
Source organism: Scyliorhinus torazame (assembly GCF_047496885.1). Classification (NCBI taxonomy): domain Eukaryota; kingdom Metazoa; phylum Chordata; class Chondrichthyes; order Carcharhiniformes; family Scyliorhinidae; genus Scyliorhinus; species Scyliorhinus torazame. Next base: position 158,650,581 of record NC_092711.1, on the reverse strand, counting down.
TTTGAAATATCCCCAAACCCCCTCAAATACAGAGTGAAAAAGATGGAAAACAAAGTCCCCGGATGAGAGCTGCCTCATATGCGGCTGCTCCCGACATGTCGCAACCGAAGTCCCCGTCTGTTCTTAATTTCTGCTGTACTGACACTGATGTCTTTTGTAAATTGTTTTTACAGGATATTAGAAAAGTAGGAATTACAGACAGATATCTCAAACTAAATGTCTCGATCAGACTGGGTCACTCAATTCATCGGCGCCTGAACATCATCGGACTTTGAATCTAGAAGGAGAAATGTTTGCCTCGTCTGTCAGCTTGAGAAGATTTTGAACATCAGTGTGACTGGAAAAGCACCAAGACACACACGCCCGAGTGAGAGTGTCCAGAGCACTGACTGTGGAAAGAGCTTTAACCAGTTACACAGCCTGAAAAAAACATCACACCATTCACAGTGGGGAGAGACCATACACGTGTTCTGTGTGTGAACAAGGCGTCAACTGATTGTCCGCCCTGGAGAGACACGAGGAGACCCAAAATATGAAGAAACGATGGAAATGTGGGGACTGTGGGAAGGGATTCAGAGTCCCATCTGCGCTGGAGATTAATCGACGCAGTCACACTGAGGAGAGGCCCTTCACCTACTCTCAGTGTGAGAAGGGATTCACTCAGCATCTGACCTGCAGACACATCAGCGAGTTCACACCGGGGAGAGGCCGTTCACCTGCTCTCGGTGTGAGAAAGGATTCAGTCAGTTATCCAGTCTGCGGACACACCAGCGAGTTCACACTGGAGAGAGGCCATTCACCTTCTCTCAGTGTGGGGAGGGATTCATTCAGTTGATCAGCCTGCAGATACACGAGCGAGTTCATACCGGCAAGTGGCCGTTCACCTGCTCTCAGTGTGGGAAGGGATTAATTTCCTCATCCAACCTGCAGATACACCAGCGAGTTCACACTGGGGAGAGGCCGTTCACCTGCTCCCAGTGTGGGAAGAGATTCACTCATATGTCCAGCCTGCAGTCACACCAGCGAGTTCACACTGGGGAGAGACCATTCACATGTTCTCAGTGTGGGAATAGATTCACTTTGTTACCCAACCTGCGGGCACACGGTCGCGTTCACACTGGGGAGAAGCCATTCCCCTGCTCTCAGTGTGGGAAGGGATTCACTCGGTTATCCAACCTACAGAGACACCAGCGGGTTCACACTGGGGAGAAGCCATTCACCTGCTCTCCATGTGGGAAGGGATTCACTCAGTTATCCCATCTGCAGGCACATCAGCGAGTTCACACTGGGAGAGTTTGTTCACCTGCTCTGAATGTGGGAAGGGATTCAGTGATTCATCGCACCTGCTGAGACACCAACAAGTTCACAAGTGATTGGACTACATTTTGTTCATTCTGACAGTTGGTCAATGGGGATGGTTGGAGAGTTTCCTCTGCTGGACTGGCCGGTCTCACGACTTTGACTCCAGTGGGCTGTTGCTCTTCGAGCCTTGTTGCGAATACCTGGTTTTGCAGTTCACAAGGATCACAGATTGAAAGTTGGTTTGGAAGTTGGAAGCTGTCTCCTTCCCATTTCTGTTTGGATCCCCCTAAAGCCTTGCCATGGAGATGGGCCATGGAGGTAACATGGTTCTTTTGTTTAATTTATCTCTGTGTTTCTCGCAGAAGAAAATGATCAAGGTATGGGGGCAGGTTGTCTGACATGGACTGAGAAACAACATTAAATGGTGTGATGGGAGACAGGCAATAACTAATATTTCAGGGGATTGGTTAGCTCAGTTGGCTGGATGGCTGGTTTGTGATACTGAGCGACACCAACAGCGTGGGTTCAACTGCCGTACCGGCTGAGATCATCCATGAAGGCCCTGCCTCCTCAACATTGCCCTTCGTCTGAGGTGTGGTGACCCTCAGATTAAATCACCACCAGTCAGCTCTCTCTCGCTTTCTCACAAAGGGGGATGCTCTTATGGAATTCTGACAATGGTACCAGCCAGTAACAAGGTTAAGATAAGGGAGTTATGTATACACAAGACCCAAGGACGGTCGATGAGGGGGTCTGGAAGGCATCATGAGTTCATGAGTAACCCCCTAGCTGTCCATGAGCAGATCACTCAGTTCCCTGCTGCCCAGTAACCACTTTCATTGGATCTACCAGTCAATGTGTGCAATCTATAATCATTGTGATTGGATCGTGTCCGGCTGAGTTGGGCTGACTAACTATTTGAAATTGTATAAATGATGATGATTCCCTTTGTTCAGTGGAGAGGTATCTGCCTTTGCCCAGAGGCTTACTCCCCGCCGGTGTTACAACAATAAACTGTTTGATGTTTGAAGCAGACCTGAATGTCGAGGGATTCTTTTGGATTCATTCCCGCTCACAGAAGCATAACCTACTTTTGTATTCAATTCCCCCACAATAAACAGGAACATTCTATTAGCTTTCCTAATTACTTGCTGTACCTGTATACTCGCCTTTTGTGATTCATGCTCTTGGACACCCAGATCCCTCTGAGTTTCAGAGCTCTGCAATCTCTCACCATTTAGATAGTAAGCTTTTTTATTGTTATGGCCAACATGGACAATTCCACATTTTCCCACAATATTCTACATTTGCCAGATCTTTTTCCACTCACTTAACCTATCCACATCCCTTTGTAGTCTCCTTATGTCATTCAGCCCGTCGAGCCTGCTCCACCATTCAATACGATCATGGCTGATTAACCACTTCAATGCCTTTTCCCCCACACTATCCCCATATCCCTTTGTGTTATTGGTATTTAGAAATCTGTCAGTCTCTGCTTTAAACACATTCAATGACTGAGCTCCCACAGCCCTCTGGGTAGAGAATTCCAAAGATTCACAACCCTCTGAGTAAAGAAATGTCTCCTCCGAGACCAGTCCTAAGTGGCTTCCCCCTTATTTTGAAATTGTGTCCCCTGGTTCTAGACTCCCCAACCAGGGGAAACATCTCACCTGTACCCACCCTGTCTATTCCTTTATGGATTTTGTAGGTTTCATTGCGATCACTTCTCATTATTTGACAGTCTAGAGAACACAGGTCAGGTTGCCTCAATCTCTCCTCAAAGGGCAGTCCTGCCACCCCCGGAACAAGTCTGGTGAACCTTTGTTGCCCTTTCCCTCTGGCGACAAGGGCAGTAAAACTGCACACAGTCCTCCAGCTGCGGTCTGACCAAGGTTCTATACAACAGGTACATTCTGGACAGTCTCACGACTTTGCATTTATTTTATCCTGGATAGTATGGGGGAGGCGGTGGCCTAGTGGTATTGCCGCTGGACGAGTAATCCAGAGACCCAGGTATTATTCTGGGGTTCGAATCCCACCAGGACAGATGGTGAATGTGGACAGGATTGGAATGTGGTTGACTCTTAACTGTCCCCCACTGTAATGACCTAGCAAGCCACTCAGTTCAAGGGCAATTATGAATGGGTAACAAATGCTGACCCAGCCAGTGATGCCTACATCCCAAGAAAAAGTTTTATCATACTACTACAGGTAGATCCAAAATAAATACATTTGTCTCGGTTCCATTGAGGCTACAGCACAGGGCCAGGCCAGTCAGCTCAATTGGTCTCTGTCAGTATTAATGCTCCACATGAGCCTCCACCCAGCCCTCTTCATCTCCCCCATCAACATATCCTTCTATTCCTTTCTCCCTTGTCAAGATACTGGAGTATTCATGTTGTTCATCTCAACCACTCACTGTGGTAGCGAGTTCCACATTCTCACCACTCACTGGATGAAGAGGTTTCACTTGAAATCCATATTGGATTATTGAACCCCTGAAAATGGATTGAAAATGCACGCAGCATTTGTAACAGATTGGATCTAAATGTTGAAGGGTATTTGACATATTGGAATGCATGAAGCTCGGAAAAGATGACGGGATTGCTCCTGTTCATTAAGGATTACATTAGTTCAGTACTGAGAGCTCAACTTAGCCTGAAAGTTCAGGGTGTGGAATCAGCTTTGCTCGAGATAAGAAATAATAAGTTACAAGGTCTCATGTGAGTAGTTAATGGGCCTCCAGGTTACAGAGGGACATAGATAAGCTGCAGAGCTGGGCTGAGACATGGCAAATGGAGTTTAATGTAGAGAAGTGTGAGGTGATTCACTTTGGCAGGAATATCAGGAATGCGGAATATTTGGCTAATGGTAAAGTTCTTGGAAGTGTGGATGAGCAGAGGGATCTCGGTGTCCATGTACATAGATCCCTGAAAGTTGCCACACAGGTTGATAGGGTTATGAAGAAGGCCTATGGAGTGTTGGCCTTTATTGGTAGAGGGATTGAGTTCCGGAGTCATGAGGTCATGTTGCAGCTGTACAAAACTCTGGTACGGCCGCATTTGGAGTATTGCGTACAGTTCTGGTCACCTCATTATAGGAAGGACATGGAAGCTTTGGAGCGGGTGCAGAGGAGATTTACCAGGATATTGCCTGGTATGGAGGGAAAATCTTATGAGGAAAGGCTGATGGACTTGAGGTTGTTTTCGTTAGAGAGAAGAAGGTTAAGAGGAGACTTCATCGAGGCATACAAAATGATCAGGGGGTTAGATAGGGTGGACAGTGAGAGCCTTCTCCCGCGGATGGAAATGGCTAGCACAAGGGGAGATAGCTTTAAACTGAGGGGTAATAGATATAGGACAGAGGTCAGAGGTAGGTTCTTTACGCAAAGAGTGGTGAGGCCGTGGAATGCCCTACCTGCAACAGTAGTGAACTCGCCAACATTGAGGGCATTTAAAAGTTTATTGGATAAGCATATGGATGATAATGGCATAGTGTAGGTTAGATGGCTTTTGTTTCGGTGCAACATCGTGGGCCGAAGGGCCTGTACTGCGCTGTATCGTTCTATGTCTCTTGTGTGAGTCAATAATGGGCCTCCTAACAGTAGTTACATTGTAGGTAGAGTGTACAGGAAGTATTAAATAAGGCTTGTAATTCATGTACCACAATAATCATGGGTGACTTTAGGTATTAGTTAGGACGATGAGCCTGACGAATATTAATCATGAGGAAGTGACATCACAATGAGAAACTGACATCACACATCAGCAAGGTGACCGATATCCTTCAGAGACCAATCAGACATTGATCGTGCCCCATTTAACCAATCAGGGACTGATCATGGGCTGCTTGGGCCAATCAGAACCACAGAAAACTACCAGCCATGCGTAGAGGTAGGTAATAGAAAGGGTTAATGAGCTACAATTCGCTGGAGCTCGGTGCCCAACACAACATGAAGTAAGAGGATAGACCTCAGTCAACAGAACAAGAGACAGCTCCATAGTCACCTGGAAGCTGAGAGCCGGTGATCCAGAGTGAACGGACTAATCCACTGCTTTTGTTAATTGTAATAAGTACAAAATCACAACTTAATAAATTCTGTGACAACATTCTTGTACCCGGAATGGGTACAAGAATGCAACTAGTCAGGAGCTGCAGGTAACTTTCACAATACATTCTGACGTGTGATTGATTCGAGTGTTAAAATTGAGATTGAAGCCAAACCCAGATGTTACAATAGGATTGAATTTCACATTCTGTTTGGGTATCCTGCACTAACAGTGATGGCTTTTGTAAACTCCTTTTACAGGATATTTGAAGGGGAGGAGTTACAGACAGAAATTTCACACCAAACATCACAACAAGATGTGACAGAGTCACTCGATTCATGGGAGCTGAATATCATCGACTTTTGAATCTAGAATGAGAAATGTTTGTCTGTTCTTCTGCTGAAAGAGATTTTTAAACATCACTCAGTGTACAGACACTGAGCCAGGCTCATCCGAGTGAGGCATCACTAAAAAAATCCATTTTATATTTTGCAGCTCACCCAAAGATGGAAATTTCAGCACACATTTCTCCACCTTGTATTTATTAATGTTTTGTTTGCCCGTTAAATATCCTCGACCTCTGGACGTTTCATTACAGAACTCAGCTCGAAGACATCAAAACTTGTATCCGGCCTTGTCTGTGTGCCCCATTCGTCAATTCAACTTTGCAGCAGCTCAGTCCCAGCTTTGGAAACATCTTCATCTTTCTGTGAGGCCCCGACCCCATTGACTGTGACAGGGTTCATACTGTCTCCGTGAGATTGTTGATGTAAAGTCACATCAGACCCACACTGCCCGATTTCCAATCCAATTTATTTAAAGGTTCCAGGAGCCTGACTCTAACCTTAAGTGTTGTTCTGATCCTGTCAGTAACATTGTTTTGGAACTCACTAGTACCACCACATAGGCAGCCATCAACATGCATCATAAAGATGCCCAAGAGTTTCCTGCCATGGTACCAATAAAGCACGGCAGCTTCTGCCTTCAGGTAGAGACAACCCGACTTGAACAAAACTGATCTAACTGAGAAGTGCCATACACTCTGAAACATTGTTCAAAACATCGACAAATTTATTGACCTTCTAAAGTCTCCCATTCATCTGGCACCTTAGAAGGTTGCAGAAACACTGCCCTCTGGAGGTGACCCCCCAGCGCAAATGCAGCTTTTATGTTTCTTGACTGAAAGTTCCAGGAAAATGTCACGAAAAGGGCCAAAGGAATTTCAAAATTACCTTTCCCACTGTGGGCGAGTCCACTCTGACCTCTTTATCTCCCAAAGCTTCTTCAAATCCCCACGCCACTAACCTCACCTTGGGCCTTATCAGCGCCATCCGGTTGGACCTTTTCTGTGCAGATCCATTGATGTGATGATGCTGGCTGACCCCTATCTGGGACCTCTGAACACACGCCAAACTCTGTCCAACTGCCAAATCTTGCTGTTTAGCCTCCCATACCCCTTTATCCCCTCATTTTTCGGCAGCTACATAACCCTCTCAGTCACGGGGGCTTAAGCATCCCCCCCAAACATATCTTTGGTGTAAAACCGACAATTCCCTGCCTGAAATGTTCCAGTTATTGAAATTACAATGAATGGATGTCAAAGAAAGTTTGGGAATCTTTATTACAAACATGCAGGGAATGCTTCAGCGAACCGAAGCATCTCTGGGAGTAGTTACAATAACACACGTTTATACACAGTACAGTTGCAGCTGTTTTGTCTGCAGGTTAGTGGGAAAGTACAGGACGTCAAGGAAACAACTCGAAAACAGCTCACTTATTGGCTATAGTGACTTCATCTCTCACAAAACACATCTCGGAAAACAGTAGCCAGACTAGTAATCCAGAGACCCAGGGTAATGCTATCGGGATCCAGGTTCGGCAGATGGCGAATTTTAAATTAATTAAAAATCTGGAATTAAAAGTCATCGATGACCATGAAAGGATTGTCGATAGTTGTAAAAACCCATCTGGTTTCTTTTAGATCCACCTGTGGTGGGGGAATAACACTATTTACTCTCCAGGATAAAATAAATGTACTTCAGCTTTTGTGGATCATTTCAGTGGGCTGATACTCAAAGAGCATCAGCCCACTGGAGGCAAAATCGTGAGACCGGCCAATCCAGCAGAAAGAAACCCTCCGACCCTCCCACTTCACCAAGTGTCAGAATGAACAAAGTTTGATTTGATTAAATTTATTCACATGCACCGAGGTACAGTGAAACGTATTGTTCTGTGTACAATACAGACAGATCATTTTATACAAGAAAAAACATAGGACATATGATAAATACACAATTTAAATATGTAGACATCGGGTGAAGCATACGGGTCATTCAGGAGTCTGGTAACAGCGGAAAGAAGCTGTTTTGAATCTGTTATTACGTGTTCTCAGACTTTTGTATCACCTGCCCAATGGAAGAGATTGGAAAAGAGAATAACCTCGGTGAAAGGGTCTTTGATTTTGCTGCCCGCTTTCCCAAAGCAGCGGGAGGTGTAGACAGAGTCAATGGATGGGAGGTGGGTTTGTGTGAGGGACTGGGCGGTGTTCACAACTCTCTGTAGTTTCTTACAGTTTTGGGCTGAGCAGTTGCCATACCAAGTGTCATGGGAGTGTCCCTTTAAGAAATGTTTTTGTCTTATCACATGGCTTCAGTGATGTCATTGTGTGGGTGGAGCTGGGCTGTGGCTCTGGGAGTTGGTTTTACTTCTGCTTTGGTTTGGGGCTGTTTTGTGGCTCTGAGTTTTTTGCTTTCGCTTTCACATTTTTGGCTGCTGTACTCAGAAAGAGGAGTATTTTGGCCTATCTCTCTATCTTCATTTTAAACGCTGTTTCGAGACTGCTTGATAACCTGAAAAGAAATAATTGCTTTCTGGAAGGAATTCAAACCTGCTGTTTTGGAAAGGAAACAAGAGCATCCATAACAGGTCTTGAGTGCTGTGTGCTGGGCCACACCTTTGAAAAGGAGGTACTGGTTTATGGGATTTTGTTATTAAATTGGAACAGTTAAAGGGGGGAATTTATTAAGGGTTATACATAGATTACTGTAGCTGTGTGGGGTATTTATCTTTGTAATTTATAAAAATGCTTACTGTGTGTGTTTATAAAAATGTTAACTAAATTCATCGAATAAAGCTTGTTTTGATTAAAAGTGCTTGAGGCCTCTGTTGAATATCACCTGAAAGGCAGCCCTTGTGCTCATCGGAACCAAAATCAATAAACAATTGTAGGTCAGGTGAACTCCATGATATACTTTGGAGTTTTCTAAACTCTGGCCCACAACACAAGCTGTGATGCAGCCAGATAAGATGTTTTCTATGGTGCTGCTGTAAAAATTGGTGCTCCTGTAAAAATTGGTAAAAGTCAATGATAATAATCTTTATAATTGTCACAAGTAGGCTTACATTAACACTGTAATGAAGTTACTGTGAAAATCCTCTAGTCGCCACACTCTGGCGCCTGTTTGGGTTCACGGAGGGAGAATTCAGAATGTCCAATTCACCTAACAAGCACGTCCTTCGGGACTTGTGGGAGGAAAACAGAGCACCCGGAGGAAACCCATGCAGACACGGGGAGAACATGCATACTCCGCACAGACAGTGACCCAAGCGGGAATCAAACCTGGGACACTGGCGCTGTTAAGCAACAATGCTAACCACTGTGTTACCGTGCCGCCCATGTGGCAATCAATGTGGGCATGCTGAATTTCATTAGTTTCCTAAGTATATGTTTCTTGGTCATAGCGTTGATGTGGGTGGACGAGGACAGAATGCTGGTGATGTGCACACCTCGGAATTTGAAGCTGCTAACCATCTCCACCTCAGCCCCATTAATGCAGACATGGGTGTTTATGATACTTCGCTTCCTGAAGTCAATGACCAGCTCCTTAGTTTTGCTGACATTTAGGGAGAGATTGTTGTCGTTACACCATGCCACTAGGTTCTCTATCTCCCCCCTGGACTCTGACTCATCGTTGTTTGATATCCGACCCATTAGGTCATGTCATCAGCAAACTTGTAGATGGAGCGGGAGCAGGTTTTGCCACACAGTCGTGTGTGTATAACGAGTGTAGTAGGGGGCTACGTACGCAGCCTTGTGGGCCCCGGTATTGAGGATTATCGTGGAGATGTTTGAGATCCGAACCACTACGGTCGTGTCATCAGCAAACATGTGGATGGATTTGGAACCAAATTTTGCCATGCAGTCGTGTGTGTGTATAGGGAGTGCAGCCTTGCGGAGCTCCTGAATTGAGAACTATCGTGGAGGAGGTGTTGTTGTTTATCCTTACTGATTGTGGTCTATGGGTCAGAAAGTCGAGGATGCAGCTGCAGAGAGAGGAGCCTAGTCCTAAATTTTGGAGTTTTGATATGAGCTTGGCTGGGATTTTGGTGTTGAAAGCGGAGCTGTAGTTAATGAATAGGAGTCTGACGTAGGAGTCCTTGTTGTTGAGATGCTCCAGGGGCGAGTATAGGGTCAGGGAGATGGCTTCTGCAGTGGACCGGTTGTGACGGTATGTGAATTGCAGTGGATCAAGGAATGCTGTGAGTATGGAGTTGATGTGTCCAACATCTCGAAGCAATTCATAATGATCGATGTCAAGGCCACTGGATGATAGTCATTGAGGCACATTGCCTGATTCTTCTTTGGCACTATGATGTTGGTCTTCTTGAAGCAGATGGGAACCTTGGAACAGAGGAGGTTGAGGATGTCCGCAAACACACCTGCCAGTTGGTCCGCGCAGGATCTGGGTGCATGACCTGGGACCCCGTCAGGACCTGTCGCTTTCCGAGGGTTCACTTTCAAGAAGGCCGATCTGACTTCAGAGGCTGTGACGGTGGGTATGGGTGTGTCCAAGGCTGTTGAGACAGTTGACAACGGTTTGTTGGTTTCCTGCTCGAAACAAGCATTGAATGCATTGAGTTTGTCGGAAAGGGGTGCACTGTTGCTGAAGATTCTACTCGGCTTTGCTTTGTAGCCCATTATGTTGTTTAGCCCTTGCCACAATCGACGAGAGTCCCTGTCGTTACTCTGCGACTCTCGATTAGTTTGATATCGTCACTTGGGAGTCCCTGTTGGCTTTGCGGAGGTCATATATAGATTTCTTGAAAACGTCAGTGTTGCCTGCCTTGAACACCTTCAGTTGGGAGTGAATCTCCGAATTAAACCATGGATTTTGGTTGGGTAACGTACAGACTACCTTCTTTTGCTCGCAATCTTCTACACATTTACTGATGAAGTCTGTGACGGTGCTGGCATACTCATTTAGGTTGGCTGCTGAGTTAACATAGAACATAGTGCAGAAGGAGGCCATTCGGCCCATCGAGTCTACACCTTCCCACTTAAGCCCTCACTTCCACCCTATCCCTGTAACCCAATAACCCCTCCTAACCTTTTTTGGTCACTAAGGCAATTTGACATGGCCAATCCACCTAACCTGCACGTCTTTGGACTGTGGGAGGAAACCGGACCACCCAGAGGAAACCCACGCAGAAACAGGGAGAACGTGCAGACTCCGCACAGACAGTGATCCAGCAGGGAATCGAACCTGGGACCCTGGCGCTGTGAAGCCACAGTGCTATCCACTTGTGCTACCGTGCTGCCCTTGTTCTTGAATATGGACCAGTCCACTGACTCCAAGCAGTCGGGTAGGAGCTCTTCCGTTGCAGCGACCTTCTTAACCGGATTCTCCCGTTAAGATTCTGCTTGAATGCGGGGAGAAGGAGCACCGTATTGTGGTCCGATTTTCCGAAGTGCGGTCATGGGATGGATCAGGCGTCCTTGATGTTTGTGTAGCAGTGGTCAAGGATGTTGGGGTCCCTGTTGGGATAGGACATGTGTTGGTGGAACCTTGGCAGTACACTCTTCGGGTTGGCCTGGTTAAAGTCCCCGGCCATGATGAACAAGGCCGCCAGGTATTCTGCTTCATTGTTATTTATAGCGGTTACAATTCATCAAGGGCCTTCTTCACTTCCGCCTGGGGTGGATGTAGACCGCCGTCAAGATGGCAGAAGTGAACTCCGTGGAAGGTAGTATGGACGGGACTTCACAGTCGGGTATTCCAGGTCCGGGCAGCAGTAGCTCCCCAGCGTCGCCACGTCCGAGCACCAGGAGTTGATGAGGGGGCAAACCCCTCCACACACTCCAGGTTCAGCCCTGGATGTGATTAACAGCAGGAATAACAGCAGAATCCAACCCAACACCACTTGTGAACCCTTTGGTATCCCAGCATGTTGGACGACTGAGTGAATCCCTCCCCACAGTGAGAGCAGGTGAATGGCTTCTTTACAGTGTGAACTCGCTGGTGTCTCCGCAGTGTGGATGATGTTTGAAACCTCTTTGTGCAGTGAGAGCAGTTGAACAGTTTCTCCTCAGTGTGAATGCGCTGGTGGGACATCAATACCTGAGAGCCTTTACACCCACTCCCACAGTTGGAGCATTTAAAGGGTCTCTCATTGGTGTGAGTGACATTGTGGCTCAGCAAGTGATGATCGAGTGAACGTGCTCTCCCCGGTGTGACCTCGCTCGTGTTTCATCAGGTTGGATGAGGTTCTAAACCTCTTGGTGCACTGAGAGCAGCTGAACGGTCTCTCCTCAGTGTGATCGCGCTGGTGGGTCATCAGTAGCTGAGAGCTTTTGAAACCCCTCCTGCAGTCAGAGCATTTAAAGGGCCTGCTCTTCGTGTGAGTGACATTGTGGTTCAGCAGGTTGGATAATTGAGTGAATCCCATATCACACACAGTGTAGATGAATGGCCTCTCCCCAGTGTGAACTCGCTGGTGTGTCTGCAGGTGGGATAACCGAGTGAATCCCTTCGCACACACAGTGCAGGTGAATGGCCTCTCCCCGGTGTGAACTCTCTGGTGTCTCTGCAGGTGGGATAACCAAGTGAATCCCTTCCCACATTCTGAGCAGGTGAACGGCCTCCCCCTGTGTGAACCCGTTCGTGTCTCCGCAGGTTGCCAATGTCAGTAAATCCCTTTTCACACTGAGAGCAGATGAAAGGCTTCTCTCCAGTGTGACTGCGTTGATGCCTTTCCAGCTTGCATGGGGCTGTGAATCCTTTCCCACACACAGAGCAGGTGAACGGCCTCTCTCCAGTGTGACTGCGTTGATGCCTTTCCAGCTCGTACAGGCCTTTGAATCCCTTCCCACAGACTTCACATTTCCATGGTTTCTCCATGGTCCGGGAGATCTTGCGTCTCACCACATTGGACGATCAGTTGAAGCCTCGTCCACACACAGAACACGTGTACAGTCACTCCCTGATATGAATGGTGTATTGTTTTTTCAGGTTGTGTAACTGGTTAAAGCTCTTTCCACAGTCAGTGCTCTGTAACAGTCTCACAAGAGTGTGTGTGTGTGTGTCTCAGTGCTTTTCCAGATACACTGATGTTTAAAATCTCTTGAACATTGAGGGGTCCGGGAGTCGAGTCAGGTGGTCAAGAGCTCGGGACACCATTTAGATATGGCATCCCAATATCATGTTAAGTGCAGCCTCGGGTGGCATTCCCCACCAGAGCAGTAAAAGAGCAGAATGCCATTAGTTAGCGGATATGAAGTGAGAAGGTGTTGGTAGATGCAGATACCAAGATCTGACGGAGTAGTTGACGGGAAGGGGGTGGCCTTTGGACGGGTGAAGGGGGCATTGTACGGCAGCAGAGTGAGATTTGGAGTTGTCTACCTAGCAAAGCTGAGAGTCACTCATAACTCGAAGGACTTTTATTTTGAGGCGGTAGAGGCATTCGTTAAGGCTGAAGGACTGAGACTGAGATAAGAGTTGGGATTTGGGCTTGGTTGGTGGGGCGGGGATTGTGTTCTGTTGTTGAGGGTTTTCGATTTGATTGGGGTTTGGTTTCTGACTCTTAAATGGAGTGGGGGGGGGGGGGGTTGTGGTTTTTTCCTTATGGGTGCGGTTCTGTATTGTTTCTTGGTTTCAGGGAGGTGGGTTTTGGGCACGTGGGGCTGGGTTAATGAGGAGTGGGTGGTGAGGAGGAGGGGCTCTGGCAGGGATTACCGCAAGAAGGAAATGTAGAGTGATTAGTGAACGGGAGTGTGATGGGGAAGGGCCGTAGACATTGGAGCCTGGTCAAACAGGTTTCAATGGACCTGGGAAGTGTGAATGGTGGGGGGAGGGGATCGACACTGGGTGAAGTGTTTGCAAGAGGAAATGGATGGGGGGGGGTGAGGGGACTATCCACATGTTACTGCGCCCCGCCCCCGTTCCTGTTCCATCCCAGTCCCAGGCGTTTGGAGACTGGGCTCTGGATGAGTAATGGCGCCCGGCGCTCCCACAATCTGCCGCGCCCCGGAAACCGCTCTATCGGCTGCGCGGGCCTGTGGCCTGGTACTGCGCATGTTCAAAGGAGAGGGAAACTGCGCATGTGCAAAAAGAACCCGCCCTCTGACTTCCGACTGAAATGATGTGGAGATGCGTGTAAGACTTCGTACTGTTCCGACTGAAATGTTGACCTCCACACAGACTGAAATCTCCTCCTGTATCAAACATCTGTGAGTAAAACACTTTCTTTTCTCCCCCTTTCCATTTTTTTTCTCATTCTCACCTTCAATTGGTCACTTGCAGCAACTGAAGGGAAAGGAAGTGAATCCAGGGAGGGTGCAGACTCTGCAAAGCTTGGCCCAGGTCTCTCTCTCTTAAAGACATTGACATCCTTTGCTCCCTCAGCTTGACACATTTATTTGTCTGGCTAAAAGCATGGTCTCTTTCCCAATGTTCACAATTAAAGGGCTGCTTTCCCCAAGAGATAGTTGACATTTAAGGGGCAGTAAATTAATGTCGGACAGAGATATGTCTCGTGTTGTTATGGTACAGATTCTTTTTGGATTCTGGAATAAAGTATATTTATTAATATTTCTAGTATTGTAATATAGTACTGTAGCTATGTTATATATTTCCAGACATAGAATCTGAATTCTCTGTTCCGCTACACCCGTTTTCTGCTGTGGTGCACCCCCGCTGGCAGCGGGATGCTCTGTCCGGGCAGACGGCCAATGGGGTTTCCCGTTGTGGGCACCCCCACGCCATTGGGTAATCCGCAGGCATGAGTGCGCTGAAGGCAAAACATAGGAACCCCGCCCAGAGTCATTACGGCACAGAACAGGTCCATTCAGTAACTTGTCCATTCTGACTCTGTAGACCGATACAATTAGTCCCATTTCCCCTCAATATCTCTGTTCCCAGAAAGTTTATTTCCTTCATCCAATTTCCTTTTGAAATTGTTCATCATCTCTGCTACCATCAGGGCAGCACAGTGGCATAGTTGTTAGCACTGCTGCTTCACTGCGCCAAGGACCCGGATCATTGTCCATATGGAGTTTGCACATTCTCCCCATTTGTGTGTGTGTCTCATCCCCACACCCAAAAAAATATGCAGGGTAGGTAAATTGGCCACGCTAATTTGCCCCTTAATTGAAAAAAAGAATTGGATACTCTAAATGGTTTTTATTTTTAAATCACTGCTACCACCAACTTCAGAGGCGGAGGCTTGAGGGCACTGCCTCCGAAATGAAGCTCCTGCTTGGATCAACCCCACTCTCCACATCTCTAAATCTGTAATCAAACAATACAGTTCTGTACATTACCCAAATATTTAGTCCAGTAATATGGTCATATATACGGCTAGCAGCTGCAGAAAGACTTTCAGGTCCCCGTTTTCAGGACAGGAAGCGGCAAACATGGATTTGCCTTTCAGCCTGTATCAGCACCTTCCGGAGAATTGGGAGGGTGAATATTAGATACAGTGAGAATTGAGGGAGAGTGTGTGGGATGGAGATTTACAGCTTTTTGGGAACAAGAGAGGAAAAAATATCCCATCAAAACTAGAATGATCTGTTCTTTATTTCTATCCTGTAGTGATGATGTTTGTAAACTCATTTTACATCAGACAGTGAGGATTTGCGGACAGAAATCTCAAATTAAATCTCAGATGAAGACCTGCAGTCACTTGATTCATCAGGACATGATTATCATCGGCCTTTCAATCGAGAAGGAAAAATGTTTTTACTGTTCTGTCTTCTTCAAAAGGCTTTAAACATCAGTCTGACCAGAAAAAAATAGAAGACCCAGGCATCTGAGTGAGAGTGTTCCAGTTCACTGACTGTGGAAAGAGCTTCAACCAGTTACACAGCCTGAAAAAACATTGCACCATTCACAGTGGGGAGAAACCGTACTCGCGTTCAGTGTGGATAACTCAGCTGATCATCGAACCTGGAGAGCCACCATGAAGAAACCGTGGAAATGTGGGGACTGTGGGAAGGGATTCTGCTCCCCATCGGTGCTGGAAACACATCGACATATTCACACTGGGGAGAGACCGTTCACCTGCTCTGTGTGTGGGAAGGGATTCAGTCATTCATCCCAACTGCTGACACACCAGCGAGTTCACTCTGGGGAGAGGCCGTTCATCTGCTCTGTGTGGGAAGGGATTCACTCAGTCATCTAGCCTGCTGAGACATCAGCGAGTTCATACCGGTGAGAAGACATTCATCTGCACCGTGTGTGAGAAGAGACTAACTCAGTCATCCAGCCTGCAGAGACACAATGCCACTCACACCAATGAGAGATGCTTTAAATGCTCTGACTGTGGGTGTGGGTTCAAAAGTGCTGCAGATCTGATGATTCACCAGTGCATTCACACTGAGGAGAGACCTTTCAGCTGCTCTCACTGCACCAAGAGGTTTAAAACATCATCAAACCTGCACATACATCAGCAAGTCCATACTGGGCAGAGGCCATTGACCTGCCTTTCTGTGGTAAGGGATTCAGTGATTCGTCCCAACTGCAGAGACATTGCCGAGTTCACACTGGGGAGAGGCCGTTCACCTGCTCTCAGTGTGGGAAAGGATTCACTCAGTTATCCCAACTGCAGACCCACTCAGTTATCCCACCTGCAGACCCACAATGTCACCCACACCACTGAGAGACCCTTTAAATGCTCTGACTGTGGGAGTGGCTTCAGAAGCTCTTGGGAACTGATGGCCCACCAGCGCATTCACACTGAGGAGAGACCGTTCAGCTGCTCTCACTGCACAAAGAGGTTTAGAACACCATCCACACTGCGGGTATACCAGCGAGTTCACACTGGGGAGAGGCCATTTACCTGCTCTCAGTGTGGGAAGAGATTCACTCAGTTATCCAGCCTGAGGACATATCAGCGAGTTCACACTGGGGACAGACCATTCACCTGCTCTCAGTGTGGGAAGGGATTCACCCAGTTATCCAGCCTGCTGAGACACCAGCAAGTTCACAAGTCATTGTGAACCAGGCAGCACAGTAGCAGAGTGGTTAGCACAGTTGCTTCACAGCTCCAGGGTCTCAGGTTCGATTCCCGGCTTGGGTCACTATCTGATGCTATGATTCATTGGAGGAGTTAGATTCTGCTACATGTTCTGCTGTTAATCACATCCAGTCTATCCACTCTGGTTGAGACTTCCTCGAAACACTCTGATAAATTAGTCAGACACGGTTTCCCTTTCACAAAGCCATGCTGACTCTGCTTGATTAGATTATGATTTTCTCAATGTGCTCCTATTACTTCCTCATAATTGATTCCAACATTTTTTTCAACAATAAATGTTAGTCTAATCATCCTATAGTGTCTTGTTTTTTTCCTCCCTCCCATTCTGAATCGGGGGTTGTTACATTGGCAGTTTTCCAATCCTCTGGTACTTCTCCAGAATCCAAGGATTTTTGGAAAATTACAATCAATGCATCCACTATCTCTGTAGCCATTTCTTTTAGGATCCGAGGATGCAGCCATCCAGGGGACATATCTTATCCCCATCAGTTTGTCCAAAATGACTTCTCCAGTGATGGTATTTAATTGCTCCATTCGTATTCTTTAGTATTAAATGGGATAGTCAAAGTATCTTCCACCATAAAGACTGATGCAAAAAAATCTGTTTAACTCCTCTGCCATTTCCTTGTTCCCCATAACTGACACAGCGGCATGGAGGCACATGGTGGTTAGCACTGTTGCTTCACACCTCCAGGGACCCGGGTTCAATTCCCGGCTTGGATCACTGTCTGTGCGGAGTCTCCACGTTCTCCCAAAACTGCGTGGGTTTCCTCCCACAAGTCCCAAAAGACGTGCTTGTTAGGTGAATTGGACATTCTGAATTCTCCCTCTGTGTACCCAAACAGGTGCCGGAGTGTGGCGACTGGCGGATTTTCACAGTAACTTCATTGCAGTGTTAATGTAAGCCTATTTGTAACAATAATAAAGATTATAATAATAAAGAATATTATTACTATCTCCTCAGATGTATTTTCTAAGGGGCCTCTGTGGAGTTGAGGTTACAATCAGATCAGCTGTGAACTTATTGAATGGTGGAGCAGGCTCGAGGGGCCGAGTGGCCTACTCCTGCTCCTAATTCGTATGTTATCACATCCTTTATAATAGATTGTAGCATTTTCCCTCCTACTGATGTCAGGCTAATGGGTCTGTGGTTCCCGTTTTCTCTCTCCCTCCTTAAATAGTGAGGTGACATTTACCACTTTCCAATCTGCAGGAACCATTCCAGAATGTATAGAATTTTGAAAGGTGATCACCAATGTATCCACTATCTCTACAGCCGCCTCTTTCAACACTCTGGGATGTAGAGCATCAGCTTTTGGGGATTTATTAACTTTCAATCCCATTAATTTCTCCAGTACTACTTTTTCACTAATACTAATCTCTTTCAGTTCCTCGTGCTCACTGGTCCCTTGGTTCTCTCGTGTTTTTAGGATGATTTCTGTATCTTCCTCCGTGAAGACAGATTCACATTGTTTAGTTTCTCTGCCATTTCCTTATTCCCCATTATAAACTCTCCTGTCTCTGCCTGGAATGGACCCACATTGTTCTTTGCTAATCTTTTCCTGTTCACATTCCGATAGGAGCATTTCCAGTGAGTTTTTATGTTTTTCCCCAGTTTGCTCTCGGATTCTATTTTCTGTTTATCAATTTCTTGGTCCTTTGCTGAATTCTAAACCAAGTTCCCAATCCTCAGGCTCACTAATATTTTAGCCACTTTGAGTCTCCTCCATTGATCTAATAGAATCTAACTTTTCTTGTTAGCCACAATCGCTTCATTTTGCTGTTTAATTTTTGCTTCTTAAAGGAATCTATATTTTATGTAAATAAAATGCGAGTGGTTGCCTGTCTATTGTCTATCGTCATACAAAGATGAACAAAGAACAAAGGACAGTACAGCACAGGAACAGGCCCTTCGGCCCACCAAGCCTGCTCGGATCATGATGTTTGTCTAAACTAAAACCTTCTGTGCTTCCAGGGTCTGTATCCGTCTATTCCCATCCTATTCATGTATTCGTCAAGATGCCTCTTAAACATCACTATCGTACCTGCTTCCACCACCTCCTCCGGCAGCGAGTTCCAGGCACTCAACACCCTCTGTGTAAAAAAAACCTCCCTCACACATCTCCTCTAAACTTTGCCCCTCACACCTAAACCTCTGTCACCTGGTAATTGACTTTTCCAACCTGGGAAAAAGCTTCTGACTGTCCACTCTGTCCATGCCACTCAGAATTTTGTAAATTTTTATCAGGCCGTCCCTCAACTCCGTCGCTCTAGTTAAAACAATCCGAGTTTATCCAACCTCTCCTCATAGCTAATAGCCTCCAGGCCAGGCAACATCCTGGTAAACCTCCTCTGTACTCTCTCCAAAGCCTCCACATCCTTTTGGTAATGTGGTGACCAGAATTATAGGCAATATTCCACGTGTGGCCTAACTAAGGTTCTGTACAGCTGCAGCATGACTTGCCAATTTTTATACTCAATGCCCCGACCAATGAAGACAAGCATGCCGCCTGCCTTCTTAGCTCCTTATCCACCTGCGTTGCCACTTTCAGTGATATGTTTATTGTAATTTCCCAATCTACCACAGACAACTTGCCCCTCATACCATGATAGTTTCCTTCTGCTAGAAACACCCAGTTAAATTAGGCAAAAGCACCATGTAACCACCATAGCCCATCTTCATGGCAACATGGCTGCTTTGGGAATTAAATATCTTGCAACGTGCAAACACCTTTTCATTCTGTGCTCCTCGTCAAACTTGGAACCAGGTAATCGCAACTAGCCTCAAAAATGGTCAGCCCACCGGAGGCAGAGGTGTTAGACCGGCCAGTCCAGCAGAAAGAAACCCTCCAATCATCACCATTCACCAGATGTCAGAATGAACAAAATGCAGTCCTGGATGTCAGTGAGAGCAGAAACAATAACAACGGAGCCAACATCTGTAATTTATTGTGAACTTGTTGGGAGTCACAACAGGTGCGATGAATCACAACCCCCCCCCCCCACATTGAGAGCAGATGAATGGTCTCGCCCCAGAATTAACTCGCTAGTGTCTCCGGAGTTGGGACGGTTCATTGAATGTCTCCCCTGCTCAGAGCAGGTGAATGGCCTCTTCCAGGTGTGAACTCACTCGTGTTCCCGCAGGGTGTATGGATATCTGAATCCCTTCTCTCACTCAGAGCAGGTTAACGCCTTCTCCCCTGTGTGAACTCGCTGGTGTCTCTGCAGGTTGGATAACCAAGTGAATCCCTTCTCACACTGAGAGCAGGTGAACGGCCTCTCCCTAGTGTGAATTCGCTGGTGTGTCTGCAGGCTGGATAACTGAGTGAATCCCTTCTCACACTGAGAGCAGGTGAACGGCCTCTCCCCAGTGTGAATTTGCTTGTGTCTCTGCAGGCTGGAAAACTGAGTGAATCCCTTCTCACACTGAGAGCAGGTGAACGGCCTCTCCCCAGTGTGCACTCGCTGGTGTGTCAGCAGGTGTGATGAAGTAGTGAATCCCCTCTCACACTGAGAGCAGGTGAACAGCTTCTCCCCAGTGTGAAATCGCTGGTGTCTCTGCAGGTTGGATAACTGAGTGAATCCCTTCTCACACTGAGAGCAGGTGAACGGCTTCTCCCCAGTGTGAAATCGCTGGTGTCTCTGCAGGTTGGATAACTGAGTGAATCCCTTCTCACACTGAGAGCAGGTGAACGGCTTCACCCCAGTGTGAACTCGCTGATGTGTCAGCAGGTTCGATGAAGTAGTGAATCCCTTCTCACACTGAGAGCAGGTGAACGGCCTCTCCCCAGTGTGAACTCGCTGGTGTCTCTGCAGGCTGGATAATTGAGTGAATCTCTTCCCACACTGAGAGCAGGTGAGCAACCTCTTCCCAATGTGAACTTGCTGGTGTTTCCGCAGGTTGGATAACTCAGTGAATCCCTTCCCACATTGAGAGCAGGTGAACGGCCTCTCCCCGGAGTGAACTCGCTGGTGTGACTTCAGGGCGGATAACTGAATGAATCCCTTCCAACACACAGAGCAGGTGAACGGCCTCTCCCCAGTGTGACTGCGTCGATGAGCTTCCAGCTGAGATGGGACTCTGAATCCCTTCCCACAGTCCCCACATTTCCACGGTTTCTCCATGTTTTGGGTGTCCTTGTGACTCTCCAGGTTTAACAATCAGTTGAAGCCTCGTCCACACACAGAACACGTGTACGGTCTCTCCCCGCTGTAAATGTGTGATGTCTTTTCAGGCTGTGTAACTGGTTAAAGCTCTTTCCACAGTCAGTGCTCTGGAACACTCTCACCCGGGTGTGTGTGTCTCGGTGCTTTTCCAGTCACAATGATGGTTAAAACCTTTTGAAGCCGACAGATTGGGCAAACATTTCTCCTTCTAGATTCAAAGTCCAGTGATATCCAGTTCCAAGGAATTGAGAGACTCAGCCAGATCGAGACGTGACGCTTGAGATTTCTGTCTGTAATTCCTCCTCTTCTAATATCCTGTCAAAACAATTCACAAAAGACATCACTGTCAGCACTGGGTAGAAATTCAGAACAGGCAATTCTAGTTCCTCGAGAACATTCTTTCCTCTCTCATTCCTCAAAAGCTGTAAATCTCCATCCCACACACTCTCCCTCCATTCTCACTCTGCTGTATCTAATATTCACCCTCCCAATTCTCCTGACGGTGCTGATTCAGGCTGATTGACAGATCCATGCTCACTGATGCCTGTCCTGGGCACAGAGATCATAACAAATAGGAGCTGCAGTTGGCCATTCGGCCCATCGAACCTGCTCATTTATTCTGTGGGATCATTGGTCGAACTATGTCAGCGACATTATCCGTGTTATTGACCAGAGGCTGAGTGTGCTGACTCAATATCTGTGAGCTCAGGAGGCCGAGCTGAACAACACCATGAAGAGGCTCGATGATGCGGAGGAGAAAATCCTGAACATTGAGCAAGGTGCCTCCTCGGCGGAGGCAAGAATTCAATCCTTGGAGAACCAGCTGAGTGGCGTGGGAGAAGCCTGGCGGACTTGGAGAACGGAGGGTCAGAGAAAGAATATCCGAGTCGTCGGCCTGCCAGAAGGTGTGGAGGGTGAGGCTCCCATTAGGTTCTTCAAGGACCGGCTGCCATGTTTTCCCCAAGCTGGATGTGAAGCCTGGGTGTTTCAAATTAGAAAGGGTATTGGATCCTGTCTTTGAGGCCGAGGGATAGTTTTCATCCCAGGCCTGTAACCATTCACTTCCACAACTTGAAAGATCACCAGAGGGTCCTGGAGACGGGTAAGGTGAGGTGGGACGTGGCTCCATAAGGAATGAGGATTTTCCTTATTCCAGGATTTTTCAACAGCTACGCAAACGAAGCATCGAGACTTTGATGAAGTTTGAAGGGAACTGAAGGCTGCGGGAGTGAATTATGTTGCTTTATCCTGAGACCCTGAAAATTATATTGACAACTCCGTCAAGTCTTTCAATAATCCAACTACTGCCTTGGCCTTCATTAAATCCATGAAGCGCAAGGATTTGGAGGGATGGTTTGCAGCTCAGACTAACTCAGGCTCCAATCTGGACTCTTTCCTTATCGCTGTTTTGTTGTCTGCATTTGTTATCTTTTATCCTGTTGAAGGGAGTTGTTATTCTGGGAGTGCCGATTGAATGTCTTCTTGTCCTCGAGTGTTGCAGAGACTCGGATTATCTCATCTCAGTTATGGTAGATGTGCCGTGTGCTTATTATCCGAGCGTTAATCATGGCAAAACCGAGTGGCGCCATTGCTGAAGGGTGGATGGTGGTGGATGCAGGTCTTCACCGTTGGGTCTAAAATGTGGGTGGGATATTCGATCCCCATTCCCTTGTTGGCCCTTCTTTTCTTCTAATTTTGGAGAAGGTGTCCTGAGGGTAATGACAGTCTGGCCGTGGGGTTAATCCTCCAAGATCCCCTTGGATCTATTGTGGTCGTGATTCTTTTGTATTTTTGTTATTATGGGAGGGTTTGTGTGTTGTTGACTTTATTCTACTCTGGTACAGACAGGGCTTTCATCAGTGAAAGGAGCAGTTTGAGGAGACTTTGGTGCCTGTGGTGTAAAGTGAGTTGGAGGAGGGGGTAATGGAGCACGCCCGATTGTGGCGTGAAAATCAGTTCTTGTTCTCTCTGTCGCCTAACTAATGGCGGCAGTTAATCTATCTCAAATACATAGGCCCCAATTTGACTGACTTGTTCCTCCTGGGCTTTCCATAAGTGAATTCAATTTAACTTAGGCCGGGAGTAGGGCACAGTGGTTAGTACTGCTACCTCAGCACCTGGGACCCAGGTTTAATTCCAGCCTTGGGGGGGCTGTCTGTGTGGAGTTTGCATATTCTCCTCGTCTTTATGTGTGTTTCCTCCGGGTGCTCTGGTTTCCTCCCACTGTCCAAAGATGTGCAGTGAAAGTGGATTGATCACGCTAATTTGCCCCTTAGTGTCCAAGATGTATAGGTTCGGTGGGTAGACCATGATCAATGCACCGGGTTACGAGGATAGGATGGGGAGTGGGCTTCAGTGAAATGCTCTTTCTGAGGCTCACTGCAGACTTGAAGGGGCAAATGGCCTTCTGCACTACAGGAGTTCTATGTCATCTATGTTGTGTGATTCATATTAATTTGATTATGCTGTTAGTCTGTTTGTAATATTTTTGGATTTACAAACTGAATTGTGATATAATCTTACGTTCTTTCCCCACTCACTACTTTAACCTGTCAACTGGTTGTTCAATTGATCCGGCATTTCATCACTCAAATATCTTGTTCCAAATTAATTCTGCAATGTGTTGCTTGGATTTATGTTGGCAATATCTCTTGTTCCGCACTGTGCCCATTTCCCACTATTTTTTCTGTTACTCTGTTGCATTCATTGTTTCAAAACGATTTAAAACATAACAATTTATTAAAAATCTGTCCAACTCATCCGTGAATATATTCAATGACTCCCACACCCACTGGTCCCCATGGAAGAGAAATCCAGAGACTAATAACCCTCTGAGGGAAGAGATGACAGGAAATATATTACATAGCTACAGTACAATATTACAAGGCTAGAAATAATAATAAATGTACGTTATTACAGAACTTTAAATAATATATCTAATCTGTACCATATAACAACACGAGACATGTCTCTGGTATTAATTTACTGTCCCCTTAAATGTCAGCCATTTCCTGGAGAAACCAGCCCTTTAATTGTGAACATTGGGAAAGAGACCATCCTTTTAGCCAGACAAATAAATGTGTCAAGCTGAGGGAGCAAAGGATGTCAATGTCTTTGAGAGAGAGAGAGAGAGACCTGGGCCAAGCTTTGCAGTGTCTGCACCCTCCCTGGATTCACTTCCTTTCCCTTCAGTTGCTGCAAGTGACCAATTGAAGGTCAGAATGAGAAAAGAAATGGAAAGGGGGAGAAAAGAAAGTGTTTTACTCGCAGATGTTGGAGACAGGAGGACGTTTTTCGTCTGTGAGGTCCCAGTTTTGCTCAGTGTCCAGCGTCCGCCTTCAGACAAAGAGGGAGCTGATTGGATGGGGGGGGGGGGGGGGGGAAGAGATTCCTTCGGTTCACCAACTCTTCCGGCGCACTCAGAGGAATCCGCGGTGACGTCTCACGGTTCCAGTGCGCAGGTCCGGCGCGCGGACGCAGCAGCTCCCACTCCTCCGGACAAGGTTTCGAGGCAACCGGCTGACGGCTCCGGCCAGAGCGAGAAGCCTCTGGATGATTTCCCCTCCCCCCTGCACGGGACTGCGCATGTCCAAGGGAGAGGAGAGGCTGCGCATGTGCAAGAGAAGGCCCACCCCTGACCTTCCTGCTGCGGTATTGACCAATGGGAAGAATTAGAACCGGAAGGACTCTTGTTCTCCAGCCAATCAGCGCGCGTGTGTGAATGGAGATTGAGCTTCACACAGACTAAAATGCCCTCATGTCTCCAACATCTGTGAGTAACTCTTTTATTGTCGTCACAATTATTACAGAAACCAATTTACAAGGCTCCAGGCCTCATTGCACTTCAAATTGACGATTAAACACACTTCAAATTGACAATTAAACAGTCACTGAACACGAAACAGCTGCAAGGCACAAGGCCCAATTACATTTCACAGTAACGTTGTAACAGTCATTGAACACAAACAGCTGCAAGGCACAGGGCCGAAATACGTTTCCAAATACCTATTAACCAGTCACTTATCACAACCAGCCGCAAGGCACAGGCCCTACGCATAGTTCAAGTAACAATCGGACAGTCACATAACACGAACAGTCGTGAGGCACAAGGCCACGAAACCAAACGACCGTTCCAAAAGCAAGAAGGAACAGAAAACCACAATACACAAGTACATCGAGGCAACAACCTCTAAACATATAAACAAGCAGTCGCGAGGCACAAGGCCTCGAAACCATACGACCACTCCAAAAGAAACAGAAGAAAAGAAAAGAAACAAAACCCAAAAGTACAACACAAGACACAGGCACATTTCAAGGTGACGACTCTAAACACATAAGACAAGCAGTCGCGAGGCACAAGGCCCCGATACAATACGGCCGCTCCAGTACAAATATGACCCACAGGGCCTCGACTCATTTTAACAGTATCATATCAAAAACCCAATCACCAGGCACCAGGCCTTAATTCACCCCAGAAAAGATTTAACAGGATAGAATCCATCACCGAACACTAATCCCTGCTCACCCACCCCCGTTCACCCCGCCCTGCAGCCGACACCCCGGGGGAAAGGCCCCTCCTCGCTAAGAGCACAGACCTCCGGAGAGCCAGACCCAGGCGCGGCGGAGGAGGGAGGGTTCCCCCCTCCTGGACCCCGCCCAAAGGCACGGGACCATTCGGAGGGAGAGCAGTTTCGCACCAACCAGCGTTCCACCACAAATACTAAATAACATTTCGGTAAAAAACCCGAAATGAGTTGAATGTCATAGGCTGCTAAAGAAAACGAAAGCAAAGAAAACATGAAAACAAAATCCCTTAGTACTCATAGAAAAGTCCATAAAAAAAGAGTCCATTAATTTTGCACGTTCCACATCATGACCCCGACACTCCAGCCGAAATTTCACAAGGAACAACATGTCCTCAAAGTCCTCCAATGGCAGCGGCCAGAGTCACTCCAATGTTGGCAACAGTCGACAACGGGGAAGAAAGTCCCAGAGTCAGTCCCAACCGCCCACAGGGCGTCCAGGGGGGCCGAACCCCCGGAGACCCCAGGAACGGCAGCAACCCACCCCGGGCTGCAGGCCGTGGGCCGCCCATCGGGTATCCACTCCCGGTTCCGACCCACCGCTTCCAGCAGCCTATCCAGCTGCCATCCTTCCTCCATTCCTTCGTCCTCCATTGGGCGAACTCAAAACCGCCGACAGTAAACCTCGCAGTCCGAAGCAGCGTCTCCGCAGCTCAACCGCTGACTTGAAACACGACTGGTCGCAGTACTCCGAAACCGGTCTTCTCCCCTTCCCTCGGGGACCAGGAGCAACGGGCGCCGAGTTGCTGTTTCACCCCATCCAGGAAGCTCCCAGAGGCGGCCTGCCTTTCGAATCGGCCCGGGGGCAGACACCAAGCTCGCACACAACCACCCAAGCCTCCTCCACTTTTCACCCCAGGAGTTTGGACACTGTCGGCCGTAGCTCCCACAATCCCCCGCGCTGGGGAACCCGCTCTATCCGCCGCACGGGCGGGTGATCAGGTACTGTGCATGTCCAAGGGTGAGGGGAAGCTGCGCATGTGTGGAGGAAAGCCCAGCCCCTGACCTTCCTGTGAGGTGTTGGCTAATGGATAGAGTTAGGACCGGAAGGACTCTTGTTCTCCAGCCAATCAGCGCACGTATGTGTGAATGGAGATTGAGCTTCACACAGACTAAAATGCCCTCATGTCTCCAACATCTGTGAGTAAAACACTTTCTTTTCTCCCCCTTTCCATTTCTTTTCTCATTCTCACCCTCAATTGGTGACTTGCAGCAACTGAAGGGAAAGGAAGTGATTACAGGGAGGATGCAGACTCCGGAAAGGTTGGCCCAGGTCTCTCTCTAACACATTTACACCGTTTGCTCCCTCAGCTTGACACATTTATTTGTCTGGCTAAAAGAATGGTCTCTTTCATACTGTCCACCATCCCAATATCTCCTGATACTGTCAGTGCCATCGCAAATGGTTCTATAGCCAGGGCAAACAGCAGTAGGGAGAGCGGGCGCCCCTGCCTCGTGCAGCCTGAAATAATCTGAACTCAATTGGTTTGTCGATACACACGACACCGGTGCCTGGTATAACAACCGGACCCAGTCCACAAAACACTGTCCAAATCCAAACCGCCCCAGGACCTCCCACAAATAGTCCCACTCCACTCGATCAAAGACCTCTGCATCCATGTCGACCACCACCTCTACCTCTCGTCCCTCTGGAGGTATCGTGATCACATTGAGTAGCCTCCTGATGGTGGCCGCCAGATGCCTCCCCTTCACAAACCCCTCTAGTTATCCCCTATCACCCCTGGGTCACAATCCTCTATTCTCGAGGCCAAGATCTTAGCCAATAGTTTGGCATCTACATTTAGCAGGGAGATCGGTCTGTATGACTCGCATTGTTCGAGGTCCTTTTCCCGCTTCAAAATGAGGGAGATCGAAGCCTGCGACAACGTTGGGAGAGCACTCCCAGCTCCCTTGCCTCGTTAAAATCCCTTACCAGCACCGGCCCCAATACCCCAGAGAATTTCTTATAAAATTTCACCAGGTACCCCTCCGGACCAGGGGCCTTGCCCAGTTGCATCACCTCCAGTCCCTCTATCTATCTCTTTCTGAACCCTATTTCCTTTA
Source organism: Scyliorhinus torazame (assembly GCF_047496885.1). Classification (NCBI taxonomy): domain Eukaryota; kingdom Metazoa; phylum Chordata; class Chondrichthyes; order Carcharhiniformes; family Scyliorhinidae; genus Scyliorhinus; species Scyliorhinus torazame. The sequence goes on along the minus strand of NC_092711.1, from coordinate 158,623,103 downwards.
TTTGCTTTTGCTAAATCGCCATCTTTCTTTTCTTTAAATCACTCAGTCATTTTATACTGTGTATTATAATTTGAAGAATTACCACAATTTGTAATTGAATGAAAACTCAACTACTGTATTCGCTAAAGACAATCAATCTGACCTAATCTTGTGTTGACAAACAAAGTTTACCAGTGGCACAAGCTGACAAAGTTCAACTGAACTTTGCCAAAAAGCACAGACTTGACCTCTGTTATTTGGGAACTAAGAAAGGATAACGGATATCCAGGGTTCCGAATAGATAGAGAGATCCATCAGGCTTCTATCTACGGGAAAGGCAGTGGGGCAGTTGAGAAGGGTAAGAAGGGTGGTGTATGAGTAGGGGGGGGAAGGCGAGCAGGATGCTAGTGCACCAGTTGAGGAAGCAGGAGACTGCAAGGGAGACCGGGAAAGTGAAGGATGCTTCTACCAGCACAATTGGGGCCCCCAGGGCCTCCACCTGCTCCTCTTCCATCTTTGGGAATTCCAACCCCTCTAAAGTCTGCCTCATCACCTCCGCCCCGGCAGGGTGTTCCGACTCGTACAGCTTGCTACAGAAGTCCCGAAAATCCCCATTCTCACCCGTCGGGTCCAAGATCATATTCCCTCCCACGTCCTTCACTTTCCCGGTCTCCCTCACAGCCTCGGGCTGAGCTCACAGGTATTGAATCAGCACACTCAGCCTCTGGTCAATAACACGGAGAATGTTGGCAGTCATCATCTTCACCACCTCCGAGAGAGTCCCGGAGAGCGCGGGGTCGAGAGAACTCCTGAGGGTCAGGCCGCCATGTTCAAAAGGCGGCTCCGTTTCCACTGAATCCGCCTGCGCTCCTTTATCGACAGATTTCTGAATCTTACCTTTCCTAATCCCGATGTCTTCCAGAGACATGAGAACAAATATGAATTCAAGGATCAGGTAGATGAGTGCCGGGCAATCAGGATAAATTACGGATTCTAGGCAAGTGGCATCAGAACCTGCGGAAAAGCAGCTACTCCTGCCCCGCATCACATGGTTCCCACCAACAGACAGATTTCTGATGACGAGGGAGTCGAGGGTTATGGATAACAGGCAGGAAAATGGAGAGAAAGCTGAGATGAGGAGGGATTTCTTCACTCGTTGTGGAGCAGGGTGAAAATGGAGGTGTGTGAGATGGAGATTTACAGCTTTTGCGGAGTGAGAAAGGATAAAATGTTCCAGAGGAATTAAAATTGTCTGTTCTGAGTTTCTATCCTGTACTGACAATGATGTCTTTTGTAAATTGTTTTTATAGGATATTAGAAGAGGAGGAATTACAGACAGAAATCTCAAAAGTCACATCTCGATCTGCCAGAGTCGCTCGGTTCATCGAGGCCTGAATATCATCGGCTTTTGAATCGAGAAGGAGAAATGTTTGTCTGTTCTGTTTGCTTCAGACGATTTTAAAGATTATTGTGACTGGAAAAGCACCGAGACACATCCACTCGAGTGAGAGTGTTCCAGAGCACTGACTGTGGAAAGAGCTTTAACCAACTACACAGCCTGAAAACACATCACACCATTCACAGCGGGGAGAGACCGTACACGTGTTCTGTATGTGGTCAAGGCTTCAACTAATAGTCTGACCTGGAGAGTTACGACGAGACCCAAAACATGGAGAAACCGTGGAAATGTGAAGTCTGTGGGAAGAGATTCAGAGTCCGATCTAAGCTGGAGATTCATCGACACAGTCGCACTGGGGAGAGGCCATTTACCTGCTCTGTGTGTGGGAAGGGATTCACTGAATTATCCAGCCTGAAGTCACATGAATGAGTTCACACTGTGGAGAAGCCGTTTAGCTGCTCTCAGTGTGGGAAGGGATTCAGACATTCATCCACCCTGAAGTCACATCAGCGAATTCATACTGGGGAGAGACCGTTCATCTGCTCTCAGTGTGAGAAGGGATTCACTGCATTATCTAGCCTGAAGTCACACCAGCGGGTTCACACTGGGGAGAAGCCATTCACCTGCTCTCAGTGTGGGAAAGGATTTACTCAAGTCACCCCACCTGCAGGCACACCAGCGCGTTCACAGTGGGGAGAGACCGTTCACCTGCTCTCAGTGTGGGAAGGAATTCGGAGATTTATCCACCCTGAGGACACACCAGCGAATTCACACTGGGGAGAGGCTGTTCACCTGCTCTCAGTGTGGGGAGAGATTCGCTCAGTTATCCAGCCTGATGGTCGGCGTTTCTTTCTGCTGGAAAGACTGGTCTCGCAACGTTTCCTCCAGTGGGCTGATACTCTTTGAGCTTTGTTGCAAATACGTGGTTTCCAATTTCACAAGGGTCACAGAGTGAAAATGTGCTGGAAGTTAGAAGATATTTAGTTCCCATTTCTGTTTGGAACCTCTTAAAGCATGCCACGTTGCCATGAAGATGGGCTATGGTGGTTACATGGTTCTTTGTTTAATTTTTCTGGGTGTTTCTCAAAGAAGGAAATTGTTGAGGTATGAGGGACAGGTTGTCTATGGTAGATTGGGAAATTGCAATAAAAGGTTAGACAATAAACAGACATCTGCTAGCATTTAAGGATTTATTACATATTTGCAACAAATACACATTCCTTTCAGGAACAAAAATCCACAGGAAAAGTGATGCAGTAATTCTTCCCACCTACTGAGACACCCAAAGGTTCACAATTGATTGCAGGAGTTGACTTCTGTTATTGTTTCTACTCTCAATTATATCCAGCACTGCATTTCGTTCATTTTCACAGCTCCTCAGATATAGATTCCTTTAACAAACAAAAATCCAACAGGAAAGGTTATGCAACCGTAGCTAACAAGAAAAGGTACAGATTCCATTAGATCCAAGGAAGAGGCTCATAAAGTGGCCAAAATAGTAGTAACCCTGATGATTGGGAACATGTTTTAGAATTCAGCAAAGGAGGACCAAGAAACTGATAAAGAGAAAATAGAATATGAGAGCAAACTGGCGAGAAACATTAAAAAATGACTGGAAAAGCTCCTATAGGAATGTGAAAAGGAAAAGATTGGCAAAGACCAATGTGGGTCCATTCCAGACAGAGACAGGAGAGTTTATAATGGGGAATAAGGAAATGACAGAGAAACTAAACAATGGGTGTCAGTCTTCATGGAGGAAGATACAGAAATTGTCCCAAAAACACAAGAGAACCAAGGGATTCTCACAATTGTCAGCATGAGTGAAAAAGTAGTACTGGAGAATTTTTTGGATTAAAAGTTAATAAATCCCCAAAAGCTGATGCTCTACATCCCAGAGTGTTGAAAGAGGCGGCTGTCGAGATAGTGGATACATTGGTGATCATCTTTCAAAATTCTATCGATTCTGGAATGGTTGCTGCAGATTGGAAGGCAGTAAATGTAACCCCACTATTTAAGGAGGGAGAAAGAAAACAGGGAACCACAAACCCATTAGCCTGACTTCAGTAGGAGAGAAAATGCTACAATCTATTATAAAGGATGTGATAACATACGAATTAGGAGCAGGAGTAGGCCACTCAACCCCTCGAGCCTGCTCCACCATTCAGTAAGTTCCCAGCTGAACTGATTGTAACTGCAACTCCACAGAGGCCCTTTAGAAAATAAATCTGGGAGACAGTTATGGGGAACAAAGAAATGGCAGAGGAGTTAAACAGATATTTTGCATCAATCTTTATGGTTGAAGAGGCATTGAACATTCCATTAATGATAAAGAATAGGGGGGAGGAATTAAATCACTGGACAAACCATGTTAGACAAACTAATGGGGCTAAAGGCAGGTAAGTGCCCTGGCCCTGTTGCTTGCATCTTAAGATCCTAAAAGAAATGGCTACAGAGACAGTGGATGCATTGGTTATGATTTTCCAAAAATTATTTTATTCTGGAGAAGGAACTGGCTTTGGAGAACTGGCAATGTGACATCCCTATACAAAAAGTGGGTAAATATAGACCGATTAGCCTAACCTTTATTGTTGGAAACATTTTGGAATCAATTATTAAGGAAGTAATACCAACACATTTGGAAAATCATAATAAGCAGAGTCAGCATGGCTTCATGAAAGGGAAACCGTGTCTGGTTAATTTATCACAACTTGAGTGGATAGAGGGGAACCGGTAGATGTGTTGTATTTGTACTTGCAAAAGGCATTCGACAAGGTACTTCACAAAAGGTTAAGTTATAAGATAAGAGCTCATGGTGTTGGCGCTCGTATGTTGGGAAGGATAGAGAGTTGACTGATGGGCAGGAAACAGCGAACTGTAACCAGTGGGGCTCCACAGGGATCAGTTCTGGGACCACAACGGTTTATAATGTCTCATAATGATTTGGTGGTCGAAGCGAACATACTGTGCCCAAAGTGCAGATGACACAAAAATAGGTGCAAAGACAAGTTGCGAGGGGGATACAAACAGTTTGCAATGAGATATTGAGAGGTTAAGCAAGTGGACAAAAAGTTGGAAAATGGAGCATAATGTGGGAAAATGTGAAGTTGTTCATTTTGGAAGGGAAAACAAAAGACAGTATTATTTAAATGCTGGAAAACTGCAGAAAGCTGCAAAACAAAGGGACTTGGGGGAACTTGTGCACGAAACACAGAAAGGCAGCAGGTAATCAGGAAGACTACTGGAACGTTGGTCCTGATTCCAAGAGGGTTGGAGTATAAGAGTCGGGAAGTCTTGCTGCAGCTGTGGACCAGAGGGACCCGTCTCAGAATAAAGAGGTGCCTATTAAGACTGAGATGAGGAGACATTTCTTCTCTGATGCTTGAGTCGTTGGAACTGAGAGCTGTGGGGACAGAGTACTTGTCTATATTTAAGGCTGAGATAGATTCTTGATCAGTGAGAGAATCAAGCATTACAGGAAAAGGGCAGGAAAGTGGCAAAGAGAAATGTTGGATCATCCATGATTGAATGGTGGGGCAGGCTCAAAGGGCTGAATGGTCTACTCCTGTTCTTATTTCTTGTGGTATTCCTGCTGCCCCACCCCCATCCGATAACCTTTCACTCCCTTGATGAACAGGAATCTATCCAGCACTGCCTTCAAAATATTCAAAGACTCTGTTTCCACTGCCCTTTGAGGAAGAGAGTTCCAAAGATTCACAACCCTCTGAGAGAAAAAAGTTCTCCTCTGCCTTGAATGTGCAAGTTATTACTTTAAAGTGACTCCAATTTCTAGATTCTCACACAAGAGGAAATATCCTTTCCATATCCACCCTGTCAAGGCCCCTCAGGATCTTGTACGGTTCAATCAAGTCATCTAAACTCCATCGGACACAAGCCCAGCCTGCCCAATCATTCCTCATAAGACCAGACTCCAATTCCAGGCATGAGTCCAGTCAACCTTCTCTGAACTGCTTCCAACACATTTATATCATTCCTTAAATGAGAGCAATACTGTACACAGTGCTCCAGATGTGGTCTCACCACCGATGTCCTGTATAACTGAAGCATAACGTCCCTACTTTTGTATTCATTTCCCCTCGCAATCAAAAATTACATTCTATTCTATTAGCATTCATAATTTCATAATAACATCTGTTATCCTTACCTGGTCTGGCCTACATGTGACTTCAGACCCATAGCAATGTGGATGACTCTGAACTGCCCCCTCAAGGGCAGTTACAGATGGGCAATAAATGCTGGCACAACCTGCAATGCCCACATCCCATGAACGTAATAATAAAATTATATTTAGTTCAAATCAATCACTATAGGGTCTGGTTTAGCACAGTGGGCTAAACAGCTGGCTTGTAATGCAGAACAGTGCCAGCAGCGCGGGTTCAATTCCTGCACCAGCCTCCCCGAACAGGCGGTGGAATGTGGCGATTAGAGGCTTTTCACAGTAACTTCATTGAAGCCTACTTGTGAGAATAAGCGATTATTATTATTACATTATCGTCCGTCTGCATCATTGTTGTGTGTAACAAGGTCAAGGAAGCCATGTTAAACTCCAGCATGTGACTGGACCGTTATTTTTAAAATTAATAGTTTTTCAACCAAACTTTTTCCATAAACGACTGAACTCATGGAAATTGTTTAAACTAACATTGTTCCAGAATTTTGTAAACTTACAGGACATAATATGTTGTTAAAATCTGGCTCAAGTCTAAGTCCCATTGTTCAATCCAATCAAGGTTCATAAGAAAGAAAGGAATGGCCTTCTACAAAACAAGCTCTTTGAACCAATGTATCTTATGTTAATCAACAATATTGATCAGCTACCAGTCAGTAACAAATGACTGAATAAGTAATGAGCTAATTGAGTTTGGATTAATGAATCAATAATTAATTAGTAGTTATAGTGAAAGACTGAGTTTTATTTGCTGTAAAAATGTAAAAGCTTAATTGCTGTGTATGTAAAGAATGTGCAAGAAGAGAAATGTACTGGCAAGAGAGACGTTCAAGCTTATTAGCCTCAACATTTGAAACTGTATGAATAACGGATTGTTTAAATCAGATAAAGGGATAGTATGAAACAGTTCCAATGTATTCATTTTTTTTAAAATTTAGAGTACCCAAATCATTTTTTCCAATTAAGGGGCAATTTGGCGTGGCCAATCCACCTACCCTGCACATCTTTGGGTTGTGGGGGCGAAACCCACGCAAACACGGGGAGAATGTGGAAACTCCACATGGACAGTGACCCAGAGCCGGGATCGAACCTGGGACCTCGGCGCCGTGAGGCAGCAGGGCTAACCCACTGCGCCACCGTGCTGCCTGTTCCAATGTATTCATAGGATCATAGAATTCCTGCAGTGCAGAAGGAGGCGATTCATTCCATTGAGTCTGCACCGACCCACAGAATGAGCACCCTACCTTGGCCCACTCTCCCACCCTATCCTCATTACCCCTTAACCCCACTTAACCCACTCATATTCGGACTGTGAGAGGAAACCAGAGCACCTGAGGAAACACACGCAGACATGTGGAGAAAGTACAAACTCCACACAGTCACCCAAGGATGGAATTGAACTTGGGTCCCTGACGCTGTGAGGCAGCAGTGCTTACCACTGTGCCGCCCCTGTCTACGATACTGAAAGAAGGTGGTGTAAGTAATTGGGGATCCCAATTAAACTAATCTAATGGCCAAATTGACCAATAGTCATGTTACAACAGGCGTGAGGTCCTGGTCACTTTGGGGATAAAAGTAGAGGTTCTGAAGGTCTTGCTGGCCAAGTACTGAAGACTCCCGAGGCCGAGTTCCAAGGAAATTACTGTCAAAGAAGAAGCCGGACTCCCGAGGCTGAATTCCACAAGAATTACTGTCAAACAAGGAGCCAGAGAGGGTTACACTTCCACAGACCGATCACCCACATGAAGTTGTAAATAGTCAATGTCTTAAAGTTGATCAGTAAACTTTTTTGATTTAATAAACTTCTTTTTAAATTTACTATCCAGAGAATTTTGCCTTTGCCTTAATTGGTTAAAGTCTTGTCTGAACTAAAGTGAATTTATTAAATGATAAGTTGGGATGGCTGAAATCAATCAAATACAGTGACCAGCCACATGTCCGTTGTGTCAGAGTGACGCTTTTCATTCCAGCCCCGGGAGACTGGGCCCGAGGTGAGCAATGACGACCGTGCCTCCCACAATGGCCCACGATGGGAAAACCGCTCTATCCGCCGCACGGGCGGGCAGCCCAGGACCGCACGTCCAAGGGAGAGGGGCAGCTGCGCATGTGCAGGATGGTGCTAATCCCATTGGCCAAATTGTCTGCGTTCCATGAGTCAAATTGTCTCCCAGTGCCACGTGACATCGCCTTTCAAGCAGCCGGCAACCAATGGAAAATATTGGAGGACCGGAAGGACTCTGGTCCTCCAGCCAATCAGAGCGCGGGCTTTGTTTCAACGAAGATTGACCTTCACACAGACTGCCGCCAACATCTGTGAGTAAAAGACTTTATTTCCTCCCCTTTCCATTAATTTTCTTATTCTGACCTTCATTTGGTGATTTGCAGCAATTGAAGGGAAAGAAAGGGAATCAAGTCTGTATGTTGAACACATTTTTAGGGGCAGAACACATTTTAGGGGCACGGTAGCATAGTGTTAGCACAGTTGCTTCACAGCTCCAGGGTCCCAGGTTCGATTCCTGGCTTGGGTCGCTGTCTGTGCAGAGTCTGCACGTTCTCCCCGTGTCTGTGTGGGTTTCCTCTGGGTGTTCCGGTTTCCTCCCACAGTCCAAAGATGTGTGGGTTAGGTGGATTGGCCATGATAAATTGCCCTTAGGTCCAAAAAGATTAAGTGGGGGTTACTCAGTTACCGGTTATGGGGATAGGGTAGAAACGTGGGCTTGAGTAGGGTGCTCTTTGTAAGGGCTGGTGCAGACTCGATGGGCTGAATGGCCTCCTTCTGCACGGTAGATTCTATGATTTTTAGTCCAGTAGATAGATAGATAGAATTTACAGTGCAGAAGGAGGCCATTCGGCCCATCGAGTCTGCGCCAGCTCTCTGAAAGAGCATCCTACCCAACCGCACACCTCCACCCTATCCCCGTAACCCCACCCAACACTAAGGGCAATTTTGGACACTAAGGGCAATTTTAGCATGGCCAATCCACCTAACACAGAAAGTGACCCAAGGCAGGAATCAAACCGGATCCCTGGAGCTGTGAGGCAGCAGTGTTAACCACTGCACGACCCATGCGAAGTACAATGCATTTCAACAGCTGCTTAATACTCCTGCATCATTATTAACTTTAAAACCACAATATAGACATATATCTGTCTGGCAGCCTGCATTTAAATTCTCATGTTTGTGTGTCCAGGACAGGAAGCAGTGAGCAGGGATCTGTCAATCAGCCTGAATCAGCACCTCCAGGAGAATTGGGAGGGTGAATATTAGATACAGCAGAGTGAGAATGGATCGAGAGTGTGTGGGATGGAGATTTACAGCTTTCGGGGAATGAAAGAGGAAAGAAAGTTCCAGAGAAACTAGAATTGTCTGTTCTGAATCTATATCCTGTACTGAAAGTGATAACTTTTGTGTATTGTTTTTCCAGGATATTAGAAGAGGAAGAATTACAGACAGAAATGTCAAATGTGTCTCGATCTGATAGATTCACTCGTTTCCTTGAGGCCGGAATATCATTGGCCTTTGAATCTGGAAGGAGAAATGTTTTCTGTTCTGTCGGCTTCAAAAGATTTTAATCATCAGTGTGACTGGAAAAGCACCAAGACACACACACCCGAGTGAGAGTGTTCCTGAGCGCTGACTGTGGAAAGAGCTTTAACCAGTTACACAGCCTGAAAAAACATTGCACTATTCACAGTGGGGAGAGACCGTACATGTGTTCTGTGTGTGGATGACATTTGAACTGATTGTCCAACCTGCAGAGATACAAATGCAACCGCACCATGAAGAAACCGTGCAAATGTGGTGGCTGGGAAGGGATTCAGATCTCCATCTGTGCTGGAAATGCATCATCGCATTCGCACCGGAGAGAGGCCGTTCACCTGCTCTCTATGTGGGAAGGGATTCACAGCCCCATCTAAGCTGGAGATTCTTTGCCGCAGTCACACTGGGGAAAGGCCGTTCACCTGTCCTGAATGTGGGAAGGGATCAGTCATTCATCCAACTTACCGACACACTGACGAGTTCATATTGGGGAGAGGCTCTTCACCTGCATTGAGTGCGGAAATGAATTCACTCGGTCAACTTATCTACAGATACACAAGCGAGTTCACACCGATGCGAGGCCATTCACCTGCTCCAGTTGTGGGAAGAGATTTAGGAATTCTTCCAACTTCGTGACACATCAGCGGCTACACACTGGGGGAGGCCATTTGTCTGCTCTGTGTGGGAAGAGATTCAGTGATGCACCGGCCCTGTGGACACCAGTGAGTTCACACTGGGGAGGGGCCATTCACCTGCTCCATGTGTAGGCAGTGATTCACTCAGTCATCCAGCCTGCTTGTACACCAGGTCACTCACACGAACGAAAGACCCTTTAAATGCTCGGAATGTGGGAAGGGCTTGAAAAATGCTGCGGTTCTGAGGGTCCACCAGCGTATTCACACCGAGAACAAACCGTTTAGCTGCTCTCACGGCGCAAAGAGATTGAAAATGTCGTCCGGCATTCTGAGACATCGGCGAGTTCACACCGGGGAGAGCCTGTTCACCTGCACTGAGTGTGGGAAGGGATTCACTCACTCACACCACCTGCTGAGACACCAGCGAGTTCACAAGAGATGACAATGGTTGGATTCAGATGCGCTTCTGCTTTTAATTGGAGAGACTGGAGTTCATGAAATTTCTCTATTTAGTGTGTAGGTTTATGAGCACAGTACGAAGTCTTACAACACCAGGTTAAAGTCCAACAGGTTTGTTTCGATGTCACTAGCTTTCGGAGCGCTGCTCCTTCCTCAGGTGAATGAAGAGGTATGTTCCAGAAACATATATAGACAGATTCAAAGATGCCAAACAATGCTTGGAATGCGAGCATTAGCAGGTGATTAAATCTTTACAGATCCAGAGATGGGGTAACCCCAGGTTAAAGAGGTGTGAATTGTATCAAGCCAGGACAGTTGGTAGGACTTCACAGGCCAGATGGTGGGGGTTGAATGTAATGCGACATGAATCCCAGGTCCCGGTTGAGGCCGCACTCATGTGTGCGGAACTTGGCTCTAAGTTTCTGCTCGGCGATTCTGCGTTGTCGCGCGTCCTGAAGGCCGCCTTGGAGAACGCTTACCCGGAGATCAGAGGCTGAATGCCCTTGACTGCTGAAGTGTTCCCCGACTGGAAGGGAACATTCCTGCCTGGTGATTGTTGCGCGATGTCCGTTCATTCGTTGTCGCAGCGTCTGCATGGTCTCGCCAATGTACCACGCTTCGGGACATCCTTTCCTGCAGCGTATGAGGTAGACAACGTTGGCCGAGTCGCACGAGTATGTACCGCGTACCTGGTGGGTGGTGTTCTCATGTGTAATGGTGGTATCCATGTCGATGATCTGGCACGTCTTGCAGAGATTCCATGGCAGGGTTGTGTGATGTCGTGGTCACTGTTCTGAAGACTGGGTAGTTTGCTGCAAACAATGGTTTGTTTGAGGTTGCGCAGTTGTTTGAAGGCAAGTAGTGGGGGTATGGGGATGACCTTGGCAAGATGTTCATCGTCATCAATGACGTGTTGAAGGCTGTGAAGATGACGTAGTTTCTCCGCTCCGGGGAAGTACTGGACGACGAAGGGTATTCTGTCGGTTGTGTCCCATGTTTGTCTTCTGAGGAGGTCGGTGCGGTTTTTCGCTGTGGCGCGTTGGAACTGTCGATCGATGAGTCGAGTGCCATATCCTGTTCGTACGGGGGCATCTTTCAACGTCTGTAGATGTCTGTTACGCTCCTCCTCGTCTGAGCAGATCCTGTGTATATGGAGCGCTTGTCCATAGGGGATGGCTTCTTGAATGTGTTTAGGGTGAAAGCTGGAGAAGTGGAGAATCGTGAGGTTATCCGTGGGTTTGCGGTAAAGCAAAGTGCTGAGGTGACCGCCCTTGATGGAGACGAGTGTGTCCAAGAATGCAACTGATTTTGGAGAGCAGTCCATGGTAAGTCTGATGGATGGAACTTATTAATGTCATTGTGTAGTGATTCGCACCCCAATACGCCAACATCTTCATGCACAAGTTTGAACAGGACCTAGTCATCGCACAGGACCTTCAACCGACATTATACTTGATTTCTCGAGGAATTAAGGGCTATGGAGAGAGAGCGGGTAAATGGAGTTGAAATCAGCCATGATTGAATGGTGGAGTGGACTCGATGGGCCGAATGGCCTTACTTCCGCTCCTATGTCTTATGGTCTTATGGTCTATACACCAGATACATCGATGACATTGTTTTCCTTTGGACCCACGGCGAAGAATCACTGAAACGACTACACAATGACATTAAGTTCCATCCAACCATCAGACTCACCACGGACTACTCTCCAAAATCAGTTGCATTCTTGGACACACTCGTCTCCATCAAGGACGGTCACCTCAGCACTTCGCTTTACCGCAAACCCACTGATAACCTCACGATGCTCCACTTCTCCAGCTTCCACCCTAAACACATTAAAGAAGCCATCCCCTATGGACAAGCTCTCCGTATACACAGGATCTGCTCAGACGAGGAGGAGCGTAACAGACATCTACAGACGTTGAAAGATGCCCTCGTACGAACGGGATATGGCACTCGACTCACCGATCGACAGTTCCAACGCGCCACAGCGAAAAACCGCACCGACCTCCTCAGAAGACAAACATGGGACACAACCGACAGAATACCCTTCGTCGTCCAGTACTTCCCCGGAGCGGAGAAACTACGTCATCTTCTTCACAGCCTTCAACACGTCATTGATGACGATGAACATCTTGCCAAGGTCATCCCCACACCCCCACTACTTGCCTTCAAACAACCGCGCAACCTCAAACAAACCATTGTTTGCAGCAAACTACCCAGTCTTCAGAACAGTGACCACGACACCACACAATCCTGCCATGGCAATCTCTGCAAGATGTGCCAGATCATCGACATGGATACCACTATTACACGTGAGAACACCACCCACCAGGTACGCGGTACATCCTCGTGCGACTCGGCCAACGTTGTCTACCTCATACGCTGCAGGAAAGGATGTCCTGAAGCGTGGTACATTGGCGAGACCATGCAGACGCTGCGACGACAAATGAACGGACATGGCGCAACAATCACCAGGCAGGAATGTTCCCTTCCAGTCGGGGAACACTTCAGCAGTCAAGGGCATTCAGCCTCTGATCTCCGGGTAAGCGTTCTCCAAGGCGGCCTTCAGGACGCGCGACAACGCAAAATCGCCGAGCAGAAACTTATAGCCAAGTTCCGCACACGAGTGCGGCCTCAACCGGGACCTGGGATTCATGCCACATTACATTCATCCCCCACCATCTGGCCTGCAAAATCCTACCAACTGTCCTGGCTTGATACAATTCACACCACTTTGAGGACGACCGGTGACAGCGGGTGGGAGGCGGTGGCACAATGGAGAGCCCCCGCTCGGGAATGGCAATTTTGGGGCTTTAAGCCCGGTCCCAGGGTCCACGGAGGCGGCAGAAGCAGGGTGAAGGCACGGAGGAGGCACTGAGAAGACACAGGAGGGCGGGAAAAAAAACCCCAAAGAAAAATGTCGAGGGTGAGCAAAAAAACGGCCGGAGAAAAACCAGCGGGAGGTCCGTCGGGGAGTGGAAAGGTCACCGCGGGGTCACCAGGAAAAATGGAGGCTGGAGCACGAGGGAATGCCGCACTGCTTACGGCTGAAGAAATAACCAACGTGATGGCTGCGGAATTTGAAAAGCAGTTGGCGCAGATTGCGAAATGCATGGAGACGGTGAGGAAGGAGATGAGGGAGGTTTTGAGTGTGCTGGTGGAGGAGGCGGTTTCCCCGGTGAGGACGGAGGTGGCGAGCGCAGTGGCGGAGGTGCGAGAGCAAGGGGAGGCGCTGAAGGAAGTGGAGGAGACATTATTGCAGCACGGTGATCAGCTTGCCTCGATGGGGAAAGAGATGCGGAAGGTGATGGATACTAACAAGGATCTGCGAGGAAAAATGGAAGACCTGGAAAATAGATCCAGGTGACAGAACTTTAGGATTGTGGGGCTGCCCGAAGGAGTTAAAGGACCGAAGCCGACTGAGTATTTTGCCGCGATGCTGGCAAAACTATTGGGGGAGGACCCCTCCCGATATGAACTGGATCGGGCTCATTGGTCGTGGAGGCCTGTACAAAAGGCGAGTGAGCCTCCAAGGGCAGTGACTCTGTGCTTCCGTAGGTACAGGGTGAAGGAGAAGGTCCTGAGCTGGGCCAAGCTGAAGCGGGTGGTGCAGTGGGCTGGAGCTGGTATACATGTATACCAGGACTTTACGGTGGAGCTGGCAAGGAGGCGGGCTGCCTTCAACCGGGTGAAGAGGGCACTGTACATTAGCAAGGTGCGGTGCGGCATTGTAGATCCACCGAAGCTGAGGGTGACTTACAAGCTCAGCGACTTTTATTTTGGAACGGCGGAAGCAGTGGAGGAGTTTGCGAAAGCAGAAGGACTGTGGCAGAACTGACAAATTGAGGAATGGCCATGTGCCGATGTAACCTCATGACTGTATTTTCTTCTTTTTTGTATCACTGCGCACGGGTGTAGAGATTAAAGGAGCCAAGGTGGTATATAGTTGGACAAGGGAAGGGACGGGACTTTCACTCAAAATGAGAGTTCTTTGGGGTGTAGGTGGATATGCGAGGTTTGTGTGCTAAAAGGGGATCTTTGGGCTTTGCTATGGCCAGGCAAGTGGGAAAGGGACCCGGGCGGGGGCCTCCACGCTGGCCAGTGAACGGGAGTGAGGTGGGGGGAGGGGCTGCGGCCATCGGAGCCTGGCAGAACAGGGTCCGAGTGGTCTAGCCGGGGTGGAATGTTTGGGGGGGGGGGAAGGAACCGAGGGTAGGGGGAGGAGTTTTACAAGAGGCAGTGGACGGGAGGAGCTGGAGACCTGGGGTGGGGCGGGGGGGTGGGGGGGTAGCTGTGTAAGATTAAGGGTGACTACGGGTAATCCCTGATTCCTTTTTGTCATTTGTTTATGTAAACATGCGGGTTGAGGTTTGGGGGTTGGTGGGTAGATGGGATCGTTGTTATTATGGGGACTGACATATCTTGCTGATTATTGTTTATTGTTGATGGATGTAAATGTGGGAGAAAATGTGAAAATGGAGGAGAATAAAAAAAATGTTAAAAACAAAAACAAAACAATTCACACCTCTTTAACCTGGGGTTACCCCATCTCTGGATCTGTAAAGATTTAATCACCTGCTAATGGTCGCATTCCAAGCATTGTTTGGCATCTTTGAATTTGTCTATATATGTGTTTCTGGAACAGACCTCTTCATTCACCTGAGGAAGGAGCAGCGCTCCGAAAGCTAGTGACATCGAAACAAACCTGTTGGACTTTAACCTGGTGTTGTAAGACTTCGTACTGTGCTTACCCCAGTCCAACGCCGGCATCTCCACATCATAGGTTTATGAGGGCAGAGAATGGAGCCACTCAGAACCTTGCAGGTTTATTTCCCTAAAGTATTGATCCAAATTCCATTTACAACCATCCCGTCATCTAGGCTTCTCCCGGCCTCATAGTAAATGGGTTCCAGCTCATTACCACTCGGTTTAAATGCACACAAAGCTCAAGAGTGCACAGGAGGCCATTCTGCCCAACCGGCTCATGCTTTGGCCGAGCTATCCAATTAAAACCATCACCCTGCAATTTTCCTGTCCTTTCAAGAATCTGTCCAGTTCCCTTTTGAAAGACAACAGTTGAAACTGCTTCTTGCGCTGTTTTCAGGCACACATTCCAAATCACAACAACTCGCTGTGTTTTGAATCAAATCATTCAGGACACAGTGTTTGGATTTTCACAAGAGTTTTCAAAATGGTGACAAATATATAGGTATCACAGAAATTGAAATTGAAGATTGAATTTTTATTTATCATCTTGATGAAGGAATTGAGTGTAATATATCTAATTCGTGGACAAATTAAAATTTTGCACAGGACGTCCGAAAATGTTTCACAGCCAATGAAGGGTAATCACCGTTGTTATTTAGCAAACTGTCTGTAGGCTTCGGTAATCAATTTTAGTTTTAAAAATCAATCACTTTAATAACGTATTCCCTGTCATAAATAACAAGGTCAAGGAAGATAACACAGATGTATGTATTTTTAAAAATAACATTGTACCTAAATGTTCTTAGAAACAGCAGGGCCACCAGACATTATTTGAACTAAGAATATTTCCTAATTTTAATAAACTGCATGACATCATTTTCTGTCAAAGTCTGTGTCAAGAATAAGGCTCATTGCTGAATTAGTAAGAAAGAAAGCTATTGTTTCCCACAAGTTGTCTTTTTGAAACATCGGATCTTATATTAACCAAATGTGTTAATTGAAGATTAGTGTATTAATTAACTACTGGTCAACTCATCACCGCTCGTGGCTGTGCAGCCTCTATTGTGCCTGTAATGAAGCAGGACGAGACTATACACATTTATGGAGATTTTAAAACAACCATCAATCTGGTTTTATGTGTGGATCAATACCTGCTACTGTTGATTGAGGTTTTGTTCACCGGCCTAGCAGGAGGACAGAAATTCAGTAAAATTGACCTATCGCAGGCTTATCTGCGAATGAATGTTGAGGCTGAATCTCCACATTTGCTCACCATTCTAACAGAAGGCAGCTAAGAAGATGGAGGCTATCATGGAGGATCCATGATCAATGAATGTAACACAGTTAAGATCATTCCTCGGGTTAATTAACCAATATGAGAAATTTGATTCAAAACCCTGCTTAAACCATGACCTAATTTGTTGTGCATAAAACAGGCATAGCAATGGACACCAGAGAGTGAAAAAGCACATCAGTCAGTTAAAGAAACACTGAAGAATTCAGGAGTGTTGGTCCATTTCAACCCAAAGTTACCACCACAACTTACCAATGATGTCTCGCCGTACGGTGTTGGGATGGTGGTGTCACACATACCACCGTCAGGGGAAGAAAGACCAATAGCTTTTGTCACATACCTTAACAAGTGCTGAATCAGATTAGGCCCAGTTGGAGAAGGAGGCACTGAGTATTATTTATGGTGCGAGAAGATTTCACCAATATCTCTGTGGTCGTCACTTCACATTGCTAACGGCCCACAGGCCCTTAACTATTTTGGGCCACAAAAGGTTTTCCTTCATTGGCAGCAGGGAGACTTCAACCATGGTGTTACACATTGCCTTTGCAGGGCCATACGAGGGGCACATGTTGATGGTTGTCATAGATACACATTCCAAATGGCCTGAGGTGGTCCTAATGAAATCAACAACTGCGGAACAAATCATCAAAAATCTCAATGCGATTTTCCTGCCAGATTTGGGAAACCAGAACAAATTGTGAGTGATAACGGTCCACAATTCACAGCTCAGGAGTTTGAGAACTATCTAAAGATGATTGTTATCCAACACATAAAATCAGCACCTTACCACCCATCCACAAATGGTTGAGCCGAAAGGTTTGTCCAGTCCTTGAAGATGCACTGAAAACCTTCAAGGACCAAGGTTCATTAAATTGGCGTCTAAACAGTTTCTTGGCGACGTCTCGCAACACCACACAGACGACCACTCAGAGTTCCCCAGCTATACTACTACTGAAGAGGAAACTGAGAACGACATCTGATCAACATTTCCCCTGGAGACGTCTGAGATAGTGGAACACAATCAGCAGTCACAAACCTGAAGAAGAGAAGGGAATCCCAAAAGATGCTTTTTTGGACAAGGAGAGCAGGTTTTGGTCTGCAGCTGCTCCACCAGCGAGAAGAGGGTCCCTGTAACTGTGTTGTCTGAAACTGGCCCTGTCTCCTACACTGTGCAAACTGAAGGTGAGCGAGTGTGGAGACGACACAGATCAGTTGTGAGTGACACCCATCAATGTGCCAGTACTGTGTGTGCTAGAACTACCTCAGGATGAACCGCCATCCATTCTACCCGATCATGTGACTGCGACTACTGGTCGATCCGCAGAAACCGAGATTGCTGAAGAACCCCTTGCTGCTCCTAATCTTCTGTCTGCAAAAGAGACTATAACACCTTCCAGGGGAGAGACATCTTCTGAAGACCCGGAGAGGGCATCCAAGGTCAAGCAAAACCAAATCCCTTAAGTGAGCAGGGAACCAGTGCAGAATAGACACCCGCCAGATTGTCTTTCCTATTGACTGCATAATTCTTTGCCTGCCCTTGTGTATATGTTTTGATGATGATGTAAATGTACTTTTTTTGATTTGATTTGATTTATTATTGTCACATGTATTAGGATACAGTGAAAAGTATTGTTTCTTGCATGCTGTACAAACAATGCATACCATACACACAGAAGGAAGGAGACTGCAGAATATGTTACGTTATAGCAAGGTGTAGAGAAAAGATCAACTTAATACAGTGATTGAGGCTTTCTGAACCGGCCGAATTTTAGGGGGGTCGGTTCTATTCAGTTTTGTCCCGGGTGCTCAGAGGTTCACTGAAGGGGCCGAATTTTAGGGCAGCCCGATTTTGTGTAGCAGCAAACACCAAAAGGTTCATAAGTGTAAATAGCATGTGGGATCAGCCAAACATGATCTCCGAAAAAGAGGAAAGAGAAAGGGAAGTGGAATGAGTGGGGTTCTGGGATAAATACATTCTGCATCCCACAACCAAACTGTGGAGCAGCTCCCTCAATAAGTTCACAGCTGATCTGATTGTAACCTCAACTCCACATTCCCATCGACCCCCCGATAACCTTTCACTCCCTTGCTTATCAAGAATCTATCCAGCACTGCCTTCAAAATGGTCAAATCTAGGATTTGGATTCTCACCAGCTGATTATGGGAGGGGGTGGTGCGGATTTCAATTGTGTAAGGGAGCCAAGGTTGGATAGGTTCAGACTTAATTTTCACAGAAACTTCATTGTAGCGTTAATGTCTGCCTACTTGTGACACTAATAAGACATCGGAGCAGAATTAGGCCACACGGCCCATCGAGTCTGCTCCGCCATTCAATCATAGCTGATATTTTCTCATCCCCATTCTCCTGCCTTCTCCCCATAACCCCTGATCCCCTTATTAATCAAGAACCTATCTATCTCTGTCTTAAAGACACTCAGTGATTTGGCCTAGGTCGATAATGTCCAATTAAATCCGGTACCTTGATGACGGGGCTTGTCCCTACCGGCCATGTCGTTGGTGTCCGAGGCACGTGGGCCTTCCCAAATGAGGAAAACTCAAATGCGGCAAAGAGTTCCACAGATTCACCACCCTCTAGCTAAAAGAATTCCTCCTCACATTTGTTTTAAAGGATCGTCCCTTTAGTCTGAAATTGTGTCCTCTGGTTCTAGTTTTTGCTCCAAGTCAAAACATCCTCCCCATGTCCACTCTATCCAGGCCTCGCAGTATCCTGTAAGTTTCAATAAGATCCCCCCCGATCCTTCTAAACTCCAACGAGTACAGTCCCAGAGTCCTCAACCGTTCCTCACACGACAAATAAAGGGTTGAGCAAGTTTAATGGGCCAAATGGCCGACTGCAGCTCCTATTTGTTATGGTCTCGGTGTCCAGGACACGAAGCAGTGAGCAGGGATCTGTCAATCAACCTGAATCAGCACCTTCAGGATTTACAGCTTTTGGGGAATGGGGAAGGAAAGTATGTTCCAGAGAGACTAGAACTGCCTGTTCTGAGTTTCTATCCTGTACTGACAGTGATGTATTTTGTAAATTGTTTTTCCAGGTTATTAGAAAAGGAGGAATTAGACAGAAATCCCAAACATCACATCTTGATCTGACAGTTACTTGATTCTTTGGGACACACATACCTGAGTGAGTGTTCCAGAGCACTGACTGTGGAAAGAGCTTCAACCAGTTACAGAGCTTCACAGCGGGGAGGGACTGTACACGTGTTCTCTGTATGAGTAAGGCTTCAATTGTCTAACCTGGAGAGACACAAGGAGACCCAAAACATGGCGAAACAGTGGAAATGCCAGGACTGTGGGAAGGGATTCAAAGCCCCATCTGCACTGGAAGCTCATCGGCGCATTCACACTGGGAGAGGCCATTCAGCTTCTCTCAGTGTGGGGGAAGGATTCAGTCAGTCATTCACCCTGTAACACACCAGAGGGTTCACACTGGGGAGAGGCCATTGAACTGCTCTCAGTGTGGGAAGAGATTCAATCAATCAGCCAGCCTGACGTCCCACCGGTGAGTTCACACGGAGAAGCCGTTCACCTGCTCTCAGTGTGGGAAGGGATTCAGACATTTATCCACCCTGCGGAGACATCAGCCAGTTCACCCCGGGGAGTGAGCATTCACCTGCACTCAATGTGGGAAGGGATTCTGTGTTTCCTTGTACCTGCTGAGACACCAACAAGGTCACAAGTGATTACAGGGGTTGGATTCTGCTGTTATTGTTGCTACTCTCAATTACACCCAGAACAGCATTGTGTTCATTCTGTCAGTTGGTCAATGGGGAGGGTCGGAGGGTTTCGTTCTGCTGGACTGGCCGGTCTCACGACTTTGCCTCCAGTGGGCTGATGCTCTTGAGCCTTGTGGCAAATACTTGGCTTCAAATTTCACCAGGATCACAGAGTGAAAGGGTGTTTGGAAGGTAGATGACAGATAGTTCCTGTTTCTGTTTGGAACCCCAAAGAATGCAGGTTTGATGAAGATCGGCTTTGGTGGTTACATGGTTCTGTCACAGAAGGAAACTGTCAAGCTAGGAGGGGCAAGTTGATTGGGAACTTACAATAAAATGTGTAATGATACACAGGCAATCGCATTTAAGGAATTATCACATATTTACATAAAATATAGATTCCTTTAAGAAACAAAATCCAACAGGAAAAGTGACGCAACTGTGGTTAACAAGAAAAATTAAAGATTCCACTGGTTAAAGGAAGAGGCTCATTAATCGATTACAAATTTATTGCTTCACTGATTTATTGGTACCTTGAAGAATCAATGCAGTATAATTCTTAAATTCAGTATACATACAGACAGAAAAAGGAATATCCACAAGGCAAAGTCATTGTTTCAGATAAAGATATGAGAATTGCTGTACAGCAACTTAATATGTGTCAGAATCTCATACGGTTTCAAGAAAAGAACAATTGTTTATTCATTACGAGGGCTTTTATGTAACTTTTCTTGAAACCGTATTAGATTCTGACACATTCATTTCATTTCGTTCTTAACAAATAAACCATTGTTCTACAAATACATCTAGTAATGAAAAAGTATCGCAGCCTTAGCAACAGAAACATTTACAAAATGTAGCAAATGTAGCAACAAGCAAGGTTAATGCAGAACATCTTATCTTCAAAGGATTGGTACACGTGGCGGGAACATGTAGACATTTAATTAATTTGATAGACATTAATGAATCTTAAGTAATGACCAACGCCTGGATAACAAATCATGCTCCAAGTGACAGAGAGTTTTTTGAATAAATCATGAAGCCTCAGCTGAGAATTTGAAACCAATAAGGGGTTAGACCATTGATAAGAATTTCTTTAAGAATAAAGTTTCATGACTAAAGTTTGTTCTGTATTCCTGCTTTAAGAAATTCTGAATCATCTATTGATTTCCTAATATTGTCTTATGTTTTTGTTTAACTCTCTTTGATATGTTTTGATGTATTATTTGATCTACGTTTTGATTTATTTTTATGCAAGAGACTCAAGGTGGATAATTAGCAATAAAGTTGTATTTTTGGACACCTCCAATCAACCAGATCTTGGGATCATTTTTGAAGATAAAATAAGAGATCTTATCACTCATATAATTGCCAAATTAAGTGTAACCCTGAGGATTGGAAACTTGTTTTAGAATTCAGCAAAGGAGGATCAAAAAAACTCATAAAGAGTAAATAGAATATGAGAGCAAACTGGGGAGAACTGGAAAAGCTCCAATAGGAATGCGAAAAGGAAAAGATTAGCAAAGACCATTGTGGGTCCATTCCAGGCAGAGACAGGAGAGTTTATAATGGGGAATAAGGAAATGACAGAGAAACTAAACAATGTGTGTCTGTCTCATGGAGGAGGATACAGAAATCGTCCCAAAAACATGAGAGACCCAAGGGACCAGTGAGCACGAGGAACTGAAAGAGATTAGTATTAGTGAAAAAGTAGTACTGGAGAAATTAATGTGGTTGAAAGTTAATAAATCCCCAAAAGCTGCTGCTCTCCATCCCAGAGTGTTGAAAGAGGCGGCTGGAGAGATAGTGGATACATTGGTGATCATCTTTCAAAATTCTATAGATTCTGGAATGGTTCCTGCAGATTGGAAGGTGGTAAATGTAACCCCAATATTTAAGGTGGGAGAGAGAAAACGGGGAACCACAGACCCATTAGCCTGACATCAGTAGGAGGGAAAATGCTAAAATCTATTATAAAGGATGTGATAACATACAAATTAGGAGCAGGAGTAGGCCACTCGGCCCCTCGAGCCTGCTCCACCATTCAATACATTCACGGCTGATCTGATTGTAACGTCAACTCCACATTCCCACCGACTCCCCGATAATCTTTCACACCCTTGCTCATCAAGAATCTATTCAACTCAGTTTCAAAATATTCAAAGATTCTGCTTCCACTGCCCTTTGAGGAAGAGAGTTCCAAAGACTCCCAACACTCTGAGAGAAAAAAGTTCTCCTCTGCCTTAAATGGGCAAGTTATTACTTTTAAAGTGACTCCAATTTCTAGACTCTCCCACAATAGGAAACATCCTTTCCACATCCACCCTGTCAAGGCCCCTCAGGATCTTATGTGGTTCAATCAAGTCACCAAAACTCCAACGGACACAAGCCCAGCCTGTCCAATCATTCCTCATAAGACCAGCCTCCAATTCCAGGTATGAGTCCAGTAAACCTTCCCTGAACTGCTTCCAACACATTGACATCATTCCTTAAATGAGAGCAATACTGTACACAGTGCTCCAGATGTGGGCTCACCAATGTCCTGTATAACTGAAGCATAACCTACTTTTGTATTCAATTCCCCTCACAATAAACAATAACATTCTAATAGCTTTCCTAATTACTTGTTATTCCTGTATCCTCGCCTTTTGTGATTCATGCTCTCAGCCACCCAGATCCCTCTGAATCTCAGAGCTCTGCAATCATGCACCATTTAGATAATAAGCTTTTTTATTCTTCTGACCAACAAGACAAATTTACATATTCCCACATTATTCTCCATTTGGCAGATCTTTTCCCACTCACTTAACCCATCCATATCCCTTTGTAGTCTCCTTATGTCCTCTTCACAATTTACTTTCCTACCCATCTTTATATCATCGGAGCCGGAGTTGGCCATTCAGCCCGTCGAACCTGCTCCACCATTCAATACGATCATGGCTGGTCAACCACTTCAATGCCTTTTCCCCCACTATCCCCATATCCCTTTGTGTTATTGGGATTTAGAAATCTGTGAGTCTCTGCTTTAAACTCACTCTGTGACTGAGCTCCCACAGCCCTCTGGGGTCGAGAATTCCAAAGATTCACAACCCTCGGAGTAAAGAAATGTCTCCTCCGAGACCGGTCCTAAGTGGCTTCCCCCTTATTTTGAAATTGTGTCCCCTGGTTCCAGACTCTCCAACCCAGGGAAACATCTCGCCTGCACCTCCTCTGTCTATTCCTTTATGGATTTTTAAAGTTTCAATTAAATCCCTCATTCCTTGAAACTCCAGAGAAAAAAGACCTAGTATCCCCAACCTCTCTTCATAGGACAGTCCTGTCAAACCTGGAACAAGTCTGGTGAAACTTTGTTGCTGTTCCTCTGTGGCAATACCTTTCCTAAGGTAAGGGGAGTAAAACTGCACACATTACTCCAGCTGTGGTCTAAGCATTTCATAATGATCGATGTCAAGGCCACCGGATGGTATTCATTGAGGCACGTTGCCTGGCTCTTCTTTGGCACCGGTATGATGGTGGTCTTCTTGAAGCAGGTGGGAACCTCGGAACTGAGTCGGGAGAGGTTGAGGATGTCCGCAAACACACTCGCCAGTTGGTCCACGCAGGATCTGAGTGCATGGCAGGGATCCCGTCAGGACCTGTCGCTTACCGAGGGTTCACTTTCAAGAAGGCCAATCTGGCTTTGGAGGCTATGACGGTGGGCATGGGTGTGTCCAAGGTTTGTTGGTTTCCTGCTCGAAGTAAGCATCGAACGCATTGAGTTTGTCGGGGAGGGCTGCGCTGCTGCTGAAGACTCTACTCGGCTTTACTTTGCACCCATTATGTTATTTAAGCCTTGCCACAATCATCGAGAGTCCCTGTCGTTAATCTGTGATTCGAGCTTAGTCTGGTATTGTCTCTTGGGAGACCTGGTATTGTCTCTTGGAGTCTGTGATGGCTTTGCGGAGGTCATACCGAGATCTTTTGATTAGGTCAGGGTCGCCTGTCTTGAATGCCTCAGACGTGCCCTTCCATAGGGAGTGAATCTCCCGATTAAACCATGGTTTCTGGTTGGGTAACGTACATACTACCTTCTTTGACACACAATCTTCTACACACTTGCTGATGAAGTCTGTGACTGTGCTGGTATACTTGTTTAGGTTGGCTGCTGAGTTCTTGAATATGGACCAGTCCACTGACTCCAAGCAGTCACGTGGGAGCTCTTCTGTTGCCTCGGACCAGCATTGCACGACCTTCTTAACTGGATTCTCCGCTTCAGTTTCTGCTTGTATGCCGGGAGAAGGAGCACCGTCTTGTGCTCCGATTTTCTGAAGTGCAGTCAGGGGACGGATCGAGAGGCGCCCTTGATGTTTGTGTAGCAGTGGTCAAGGATGTTGGGGCCCCTGTCGGGACAGGAGATGTATTGGCGGAATTTTGGCAGTACACTGGAGGTTGGCCTGGTTAAAGTCCCCGGCCACAATGAACAAGGCCTCCGGGTATTCTGCTTCATTGTTATTTATAGCGGTTACAATTCATCAAGCGCCTTCTTCACTTCCGCCTGGGGTGGGATGTAGACCGCCGTGATGATCGCAGAAGAGAATTCCCATGGAAGGTAGTATGGACGGCACTTCACAGTCGGGTATTCCAGGTCCGGGGAGCAGTAGTTCGCCAGGATCGCCACATCCTAGCAGCAGGATGAGTTGATGAGAAGACAAATCCCTCCACCCACTTCAGTCCTGGGTGTGATTAACAGCAGGAATAACAGCAGAATTTAACCCATCATCACTTGTGAACCCTTTGGTGTCTCAGCATGTTGGACGACTGAGTGAATCCCTCCCCGCAGTGAGAGCAGGTGAATGGCTTCTTTCCAGTGTGACCTCACTGGTGTCTCCGCAATGTGGATGATGTTTGAAACCTCTTTGTGCAGAGAGAGCAGCTGAACAGTTTCTCCTCAGTGTGAATGCGCTGGTGGGACATCAGTACCAGAGAGCTTTTAAACCCACTCCCACAGTCGGAGCATTTAAAGGGTCTCTCATTGGTGTGAGTGACATTGTGGCTCAGCAAGTGATGACCGAGTGAATCTTTTCCCAGTCGGAGAGGTGAACAGGCTCTCCCCGGTGTGACCTCGCTCGTGTTTTATCAGGTTGGATGATGTTCTAAACCTCTTTGTGCAATGAGAGCAGCTGAACGGTCTCTCCTCAGAGTGAATGCGCTGGTGGGACATCAGTAGCTGTGAGCTTTTGAAACCCTTCCTGCAGTCAGAGCATTCAAAGGGCCTGCTCTTGGTGTGAGTGACATTGTGTTTCTGCAGGCTGGATAATTCAGTGAATCCCTTATCACACACAGGACAGATGAACGGCTTCTCCCCGGTGTGAACTCTCTGGTGGCTCTGCAGTCTGCATAACTGAATGAATCGCTTATCACACAGAGTGCAGATGAATGGCCTCTCCCCAGTGTGAATTCGTTCGTGTCTCCGCAGGTTGCCAATGACATTGAATCCCTTTTCACACTGAAAGCAGGTGAAAGGTCTCTCTCCAGTGTGAACTCGTTCGTGTTTCCGCAGGCTGCCAATGTCAGTGAATCCCTTTTCACACTGAGAGCAGGTGAAAGGCCTCTCTCCAGTGTGAATTCGTTCGTGTCTCCGCAGCCTGACACCATCAATGAAATCCGTTTCACAGTGAGAGCAGGTGAACGGTCTCTCTCCAGTGTGAACTCGTTCGTGTCTCCGCAGGTTGCCAATGTCAGTGAATCCCTTTGTACACTGAGAGCAGGTGAAAGGCCTCTCCCCAGTGTGAACTCTCTGGTGGCTCTGCAGTCTGGATAACTGAGTGAATCCCTTCCCACAGTCTGAGCAGGTGAACGGCCTCTCCCCAGTGTGAATTCGTTTGTGTCTCCGCAGGTTGCCAATGTGAGTGAATCTCTTTTCACACTGAGAGCAGGTGAAAGGCTTCTCTCCAGTGTGAACTCTCTGGTGTCTCTGCAGTCTGGATAACTGAGTGAATCCCGTCCCACAGTCAGAGCAGGTGAACGGCCTCTCTCCAGTGTGAACTCTCTGGTGTCTCTGCAGTCTGGATAACTGAGTGAATCCCTTCCCACAGTCAGAGCAGGTGAACGGCTTCTCTCCAGTGAGACTGCATTGATGCCTTTCCAGCTCGTTCGGGCCTTTGAATCCCTTCCCACAATTCTCACATTTCCATGGTTTCTCCATGGTCCGGGTGATCTTGCGCCTCACCACGTTGGACGATCAGTTGAAGCCTCATCCACACACAGAACACCTATACAGTCTCTCCCTGCTGTGAATGGTGTAGTATTTTTTCAGGCTGTGTCACTGGTTAAAGCTCTTTCCACAGTCAGTGCTCTGTAACAGTCTCACATGGGTGTGTGTGTGTGTGTCTCAGTGCTTTTCCAGACACACTGATGTTTAAAATATCTTGAAGCAGACAGAATAGACAAGCATTTCTCCTTCTAGATTCAAATGCCGATGATCTTTAGTTCCCAAGAATTGAGTGACTCAGTCAGTTCTTGACGTGATATTTAGTTTGAGATCTCGGCCTCAAACTCCTCTCGTTCTAACTTCCTGCAAACAGATTTTACAATAGTAATCATTGTCAGTACAGGATAGAAACTCAGAACAGACAATTCTAGTTTATATCGAACATTCTTTCCTCTCTCTTTCCCTGAAATGCTCAAAATCTCTATCCCACACACACTCCCTCCATTCTCACTCTGCTGTATCTAATATTCACCCTCCCAATTCTCCTGAAGGTGCTGATTCAGGCTGTTTGACAGATCCAAACTTCCTGTCCTGGACACAGAGATCTGAAAATCTTCATGCAGGCTGCCAGACAGATATATGTCTATGTTACTGGATGAAAGTCAAAGAGATCTAGGAGTACAGGTCCACAGGTCATTGAAAGGGGCAACACAGGTGGAGAAGGTAGTCAAGAAGGCATACGGCATGCTTGCCTTCATTGGCCGGGGCATTGAGTATAAGAATTGGCAAGTCATGTTGCAGCTGTATAGAACCTTAGTTAGGCCACACTTGTAGCATGGTGTTCAATTCTGGTCGCCACACTACCAGAAGGATGTGGAGGCTTTAGAGAGGGTGTAGAAGAGATTTACCAGAATGTTGCCTGGTATAGAGGGCATTAGCTATGAGGAGCGGTTGAATAAACTCGGTTTGTTCTCATTGGAATGAAGGAGGTTGAGGGGAGACCTGATAGAGGTATACAAAATTATGAGGGGCATAGACAGAGTGGATAGTCAGAGGCTTTCCCCCAGGGTAGAGGGGTCAATTTCTAGGGGGTATAGGTTTAAGGTGAGTGGGGCAAGGTTTAGAGTAGATGTACGAGGCAAGTTTTTTACGCAGAGGGTAGTGGGTGCCTGGAACTCACTACCGGAGGAGGTGGTGGAAGCAGGGACGATAGTGACATTTAAGGGGCATCTTGACAAATACATGAATAGGATGGGAATAGAGGGATACGGACCCAGGAAGTGAAGAAGATTGTAGTTTAGTCGGGCAGAATGGTCGGCACGGGCTTGGAGGGCCAAAGGGCCTGTTCCTGTACTGTACATTTCTTTGTTCTTTGTTCTTTTGTTGAAAGTGTGTGTAATATACAGACTGTATTCACTTACTTTCCCTCCCAATTTTCCTGAAAGTGCTGATCAACAAATCTAAACTCACTAAAACCTGTACAAGAGTAGAAAATCTCCAGATAAGTACATTTACTGATTAGAGATGGGGAAATTCTTGAGGAAGAATTTTATTTAGTCATGGAGTGGTCATGACAGGGAACTCACTGCCCACAAGGGTTGTGGAAGTTATTGAGATGATTCATAATTTAAAATAAAATAGGATGGTCACTTGAAGAAAATAAACTTGCAGGGGAACAGGGATATCGAGGGGGAATGGGACTGACTGGATTGCTGTACAGAGAGTCAGCATTGACTTGAGTTCCCAAATGGATTCTGTCAGTGCTGCAATGACTGTATGACTGGAAATATATAATGTAGGTACAGTACTATTTACAAAACTAGAAATAATAATACATGTATTTTATTACAGAACCACCAATAATATATATAATACGTACCATATAACAACATTAGACATATCTCTGTCCAATATTAAATGTTTAAAAATTAATTTACGGCATGTGGACAATGCTGGTCAGGCCAACATTTATTGCCCATCCCCAGTTGCCCTTCCGAAGTAGTGGTGAGCTGCCTTCTTGAACTGCTGCAGTCCTTGAGGTGTAGGTACATCCCCTGTGCTGTTTTTTTAAAAAATTGTTTTTTATAAATTTGAATTACCCAATTCATTTTTTTCCAATTAAGGGGCAATTTAGCATGGCCAATCCACCTTACCTGCACATCTTTGGGTTGTGGGGGCGAAACCCCACGCAAACACGGGGGGAGAGTGTACAAACTACACATGGTCCCAGAGCCGGGATCGAACCTGGGACATCGGCGCCGTGAGGCAGCAGCGTTAACCACTGCTCCACCATGGTGCCCTACATCCCCTGTGCTGTTCTGGAGGGAATTCCAGGATGTTGCCCCAGGGACAGTGAAGGAACGGCAATATATTTCCAAGTCAGGGTGGTGTGTAACTTGGAAGCAAACCTCCAGGTGGTGAGGTTCCCAGGTATCTGCTGCTCTTGTCCTTCTAGATGGTTGTGGGTTTGGAAGGTGCTGTCTGAGGAACCTTTATGAGTTACTGCAGTATATCTTGGACATGGTATACATGGCTGCTACTGTTTGTCGGTGGTGGAAGGTTTGAATGTTTGCGGAAGGCGGCGCAAACAATCAGGCTGCTTTGTCCTGGATAGATTCGAGCTTCTTGCGTGTTGTTGGAGCTGCACTCATCCAACAAAGTGGAGTGTATTCCATTACACTCCTAACATGTGCTTGTAGATGTCTGGTGGACAGGCTTTGGGGCATCAGGAAGCGTGTTACTCGCCATAAGATTCCCAGCCCTTGATCTGCCATGGTAACCACAGTATTAATATGGCTCGTCCAGTTCAGTTTCTGATCAATGGTAACCCCCAGGATGTTGGTTGTGCGGGTTTCAGTGATGGGAATGCCACTGAATGTCAAGGAGTGCTGGTTAGATCCTCTCTTGTCGGAGATGGTCATTGCCTGGCACTTGTGTAGCAACGGATGTAACTTGTCACTTATCAGCCCAAGTCTGGATATTGTCCAAGTCTTACTGAATTTGGACATGGACTGCTTCATTATCTGAGGAGTTGAGAATGGTGCTGAACATTGTGCAGTCATCCGCAAACATCACCACTTCTCACCTTATGATGGAAAGGAGATCATTAATGAAGCAGCTGAAGATGGTTGGGCCTCTGATACTGCCCTGAGGAAATCCTGCAGTGAAGTCCTGGAGCTGAGATGATTGACCTCCAATCACCACAACCATCTTCCTTTGTGCCAGGTATAAATCCAACCAGTGAAGAATTATCCCCCGATTCCCATTGACTCCAGTTTAGCTGGGGCTCCTTGATGCAATACTCAGTCAAATGCTGCCTTGATGTCAAGGGGAGTCACTCTCACCTCACTTCTGGCATTCAGCTCTTTCGTCCAAGTTTGAACCAAGGCTGTAATGAGGTCAGGAGCTGAGTGACACTGGCGGAACCCAAACTGAGCGTCCAGGAGCAGGTTATTGCAGAATAAGTGCCACTTAATAGGGCCTTTGATGATTCCTTCCATCACTATGCTGATGATGGAGAGTATTCCGACAGGGAAGTAATTGGCTGGGTTTGATTTGGCCTGTTTACTGACCCCTTAAATGTCAGCTATCTCGTGGGGAAACCAGCCCTTTAATTGTGAACATTAGGAACAGACCATCCTTTTAGCCAGACAAATAAATGTGTCAAGCTGAGGGAGCAAAGGATGTCAATGTCTTTAAGAGAGAGAGAGGCCTGGGCCAACCTTTCCAGAGTCTGACCCTCCCTGGATTCACTTCCGTTCCCTTCAGTTGCTGCAAGTGACCAATTGAAGGTGAGAATGAGAAAAGAAATGGAAAGGGGGAGAAAAGAAAGTGTTTTACTCACAGATGTTGGAGACAGGAGTCTGTGTGAAGCTCAAGCTCATTCAAGGTTGGGGGAACAACAGCTTTGCTCGGCAAAAACCTCCATGTCCAGCTTCCGCATTGAGACAATGGTGGAGCTCTGATTGGCGGAGGGGCAGAGTCTTTCCGGTCCTCCAAGTTTTCCCATTGGTCAACATCTGAGAGGTAAGGTCAGCGGAAGAGAGCTCACATGCGCATGCGCAGCATCCCCACTCCCTGAGACATGCGCAATCCCGGGTCAGGGGATGGGAAAACCACCGACGGCCGGAACTGTCAGGCGGTTGCCTGGAAACCGTCTCGAGGAAGTTTTGGGGGCGAGGAAACAGAGGGTGGGGACTGGGCTCACGTGTCTGCGCGCCGGCGTGTGCGCTCTAATGCAATGACGTCACCGTGGAGCGGATTGATTCGTATTGGCTGATTTAGAGAATGAGGGCCTTTGTGATGTCACAATGTGGAGGTTGAACAATGGGTTTCAGACTAAAACTTCCTCCTCTGGGCAACATCTGGGAGCAAATGAATGTCTCCCCCTTTCAGAAGTTCATCAGGTATAGGAGCAGAATTAGGCCATTTGGCCCATTGATCTGCTCTGCCATTCTATCATGGCTGATCTCATCCTGGCCTTTTCTTCCCGGTCCTGAAAGTTCTTCAGAACCCTTCAACCCAATTAACAATCTGTCCAACTCCTCCCTAAATTTACTCACTGTCCCAGCTCCACCACACTCTGGGGTAGTGAATTCCACAGATTCACAGCCCTTGGGAGAAGCAGTTTTTCCTCAACTCTGTTTTGAATAGGGCAGCACTGTGGCTCAGTGGTTAGCACTGCTGTCTATATGGTGCTGAGGATCTGGGTTCGATTCTGGACCTGGGTTCGATCCCGGCCTGAGGAGTCATTGGTAACTTGCAGCAACTGTAGAGAAAGGAAGTGAATCTAGTCTGTATTTTCCACACATTTAGAGTTCAGTAATATAGATACATTTATGTCTGGCAGTCTGCATGGAGATTTTCAGGCCTCTCCAAGATGGGAAGCAGTGAGCAGGGATCTGTCAGTCAGCCGGAATCAGCACCTTTAGATAATTAGGAGGATGAATATTACATACAGCAGAGTGAGAATGGAGGGAGAGTGTGTTGGATGGAAACTAGAATTGCCTGTTCTCAATTTTCGTTTGTCAATTCCTTTTACAGGATATTAGATGAAGATTTGCAGAAAAAAACCTAACGCCACTTCAGGATTTGAAATTAAATGAAATGAAAATCACTTATTGTCAGAAGTAGGCTTCAAATGAAGTTACTGTGAAAAGCCCCAAGTCGCCACATTCCGGCGCCTGTTCGGGAAGGCTGGTACGGTTATGAACCATGCTGCTGGCAAGCGTGGGTCTGCTTTAAAAGCCAGCTATTTAGCCCAGTGTGCTAAACCAGCTCCTAGCCCCTATTTGGAAGAGTCATTTGGTTTATCGGGACCTGAATATCATCAGGAGAACCATCACTGCAAAAGACACTTCTGGGATGAAGGTTTGCCAGTCAGGCAAAGGAATAGAATGGAAGTAAACATAGGAACGAAGAATCACATTGGGCTGGTTCCAGGAGAATTGAGTGACAACTTCAGCGATGTAACCATGTTTGATTGTGTGAAAAGTAAAAGGGCAACATTCTATTTATAGTTTAAGGGATACGTTCCCTATAAAAATAGTGTTTAGGCATTGTTGCTTCTCGTTTGTTTGTTGCAGTAAAAGTGAACTCGCTGGTGTCTCAGCAGGGTGGATATATGAGTGAATCCCTTCCCACACTCAGTGCAGGCAAATGGTCTCCCCCGGTGTGAACTCGCTGCTGTTTCAGTCGCTTGGATGAATCAGTGAATCCTTTTCCACACACACAGCAGGTGAACAGCTTCTCCCAGTGTGAACCCGCTGTTGCGTCAGCAGGTTTGATGACCAAGTAGATCCCTTCCCACTCACGGAACTGATGAATGGTCACTCCCCAGTGTGAGTGCATCAATGAGTTTCCAGCTCAGACGGGAAACCAAATGCCACCTCACAATCCCCACATTTCCACGGTTTTGCGCCAGTGTGAATGCGCTTGTGTCTTGACAGGCCAGAAGATTGGCTGAAACCTCGTCCACACACACAACACATGTATGGTTTCTCTCCACTGTGAACGGCGTTTTTTCCTTCCATGTGAATCGATGGAATTCCCTGCCCAGTGAAGCAGTTGAAGCTCCTTCATTAAATGTTTTCAAGATAAAGATAGATAGTTTTTTGAAGAATAAAGGATTATGGTGTTCTGGCTCGAAAGTGGAGCTGAGTCGACAATAGATCAGCCAAGATCTCATTGAATGGCGGAGCAGGCTCGAAGGTCCAGATGGCCTACTCCTGCTTCCAGTTCTTATGTTCTTATATTATGTTCAAAACCTGCTGATATTCAGTAACGATAACATAAGCGACTCTGTCAGATCCTGATGTGATGTTTCCCGAATGCAAACCTTCCCCTTCCAATATCCTGTGAAATCAGTTTGGACAGAAAAAAGGAGTGAGAGAAAATCCAGAAGAACACAAAGGTGGATTGTGAAATTGAGCTGAAATCTGGTCATTTGTGAGGCTGGCACTAGGAAAAGGTGACCTTGAAAACTGCCAGATTTTCACAAAAGAACAACCGATTCACTGATGTCGTTCAGGGAAGGGAACCTTCCACACGTCTGGGCCAGAAAAGTTTCAGGCCTCTGTGGGGGGAGGAGAGTGAGAAAAGATTGAGAGCAGAGGTGGAGAAGGAGAGGGAATTTATATTTCCAAAATCTAACCAGAACATTGACAGAATCTCCCAAACCCTCAACCTCCGCCTCCTTGAAGGACCAGGGTATAGGGTCTGTGAACACCATCACATCTCGATTCCCCTCCAAGGCACACACAGTTCTGACAGTAAGTAATGGGTGAGCAGAAACTTTCTCCACTTCAGTATTGGGAAGACATTGCGTTCAGCCCCTGTAACAAACTCCATTTATTAGCCACTGACTTCAAACCTCATCCTGACAACTGTATTGAGTCTGAAAGAGATTGTCCAAATGGTTGGTGTGATATTTGACCCTGTGACTTGCTCCCAACCACATATTTCCATCATCTTGAAGACTGGATTCCACCTCAGTAACATTGCCTGACTCCACCCAAGGCTCAGAGCATCTGTTGCTAAAACTCTGATCTATTCCTTTGTTACCTCTGAGAGATCTATGCTCCTCGAATTGATACTTCCTGAGTATTCCTGATTTTATTTACTCTGTCTTAGGTGGCATCACCTGAAGGTGCCAAGACCACAAGACTTTGTAAGGTGCACCTTGTACACCACCTTCAGTGGAATCAGCCCCAGCCTCGCACACAAAGTCGAGGCATTTAGCCTCCGAAGCACCTCAAAGCAAACTCCCTCCTCCAGCGCTTTTCCTCCCACTTTGCCTTAACCCCTCCATGGACACGCCATCCTCCTCCAAAACACTCCTGTAAATCACCGAGACGAACCCCTCTCCACAACCCTCCACCCGCGTCCGCTGACAGCACAGCCTCCAACAGCGAGGAGACAGGCACTATTGGGACGGTCGGGAAGACCTTCCTTGCAAAGTCCAGCACCCGCATATACCTGAAACATTCTCCCCACGCCAATCCAAACATATCAGTCAGCCCCTCAAAACTCGTAAACTGCCCTCCCAGAAACAGGGGCGGGATTCTCCGACCCCCCCACCGGGTTGGAGAATCGCCGGGGGCTGGCGTGAATTCCGCCCCCGCCGTTTGCCAAATTCTCCGGCACCGGATATTCGGCAGGGCGGGAATCACGGCACGCCGGTCGGCGAGCCCCCCGGCAATTCTCCATCCCGCGATGGACCGAAGTCCTGCTGCTGGAATGCCTGTCCCGCCGGCGAGGATCAAACCACCTCTCTTCCCGGCAGGACTAGGCGGCACGGGCGGGCTCCGGGGTCCTGATGGGGGGGGCGATATGGCCCCGGGGGGGTGCCCCCATGGTGCCCTGGCCCGCGATCGGGGCACACCGATCCGCGGGAGGGCCTGTGCCATGGGGTCACTCTTTTCCCTCCGCGTCAGCCACAGTCTTCACCATGGCCGACGCGGTAGAGACATCACCCCCTGCGCATGCGCGGGGATGCTGTCAACAGCCGCTGACGGTCCCGCGCACGCACGGACTTCCGCCGCCCGGCAAAGTCCTTTCGGCCCTGGCTGGCGAGGCGCCAAAGGCCTTTCCCGCAGGCTGGCGGCACGCCAACCACTCCGGCATGGGGCTAGCCCCTCAAGGTGAGGACTTGGTCCCTAAAGATGGGAAGAAATCCGCACCTTTGGGGAGGACCGACGCCGGAGTGGTTCCCGCCACTCCATCCCGCCGGGACCCACCGCACCGCCGGGTAGGAGAGAATCCCGCCCAGGGATTCTATAATTCTAACTTTTTAAAAATATTTTAGAGTAGCCAATTATATTTCTTTTCCAATTATCAGACAATTTAGCGTGGCCAATCCACCCAACCAGCACATCTTTGGCTGTGAATATTATTCTAACTTAGGATGACCACTCGTGTGCCCTATTGAACTTAACTTTACCCCTTGTCATTGTCGGCAATCCCTTCTTGGTGCAATATGTAGATAGTCCAACGCGGGAAGGGGCAGTACTGGATCTGGTATTGGGGAATGAGCTTGGACAAGTGGTTGAGGTTTCAGTAGGGGAACATTTTGGGAGTAGTGAGCATAATTCCATATGTTTTAGGGTACCTTTGCCACAGATATTTGGGCACATAAGGCAGGACGTCCCTTGAGGTAGTAGGATCCAGAGAGCAGGACTTACATCCTTTTCTTTCCTTCCCTGCTTCCACCCTGCCTCATCGTTAAGTCATTGGGACTCAAAGGGTGACCCAGTTTGATGGACAGGTTGTCTCTATTCGAAACAATGGGGGACAAGCTCCACTCAGCTATGAAAATATTGCCCCCAACGTGATGGCGGCCGCACATGCTCAGTGCTGCACATTGTCCCCAATAAAGATGGTGATCATTAACCAGGACGATTTAAGGGATCTTTGGCCCCGCTCAGTACAAATGGGATTGATGAGTTTTTGAGGGAGTTTGTAGATGACAGAACCTGTATAGAAACCTTCCCATCCACACGCCGGTTCCACCATACGCTCTGATCTGCGATTTTCCGCTTACAAATTACAGATCCGAGAAAAAAAGCATCTACCCCTCGCCATTTCCCGCACTGCGCATGCTTCATTCACTGCCCCTCATTTGCTCCGATTGGTTGTTGGACCAGCCGCAACCGTTCGGTCCTCCAGTCCCGCCCCCTCTTACTGGTGGTCCGGAGCCGCCGTCAATCATTCCCCTAGGCATTGTGATCTAGAGAATGCGCAGTGCGGTTGATGACGTGAGACAGTAGCGCGCAGACGCAATGCTGTTGTTCGTCTGGAGGAGAGTCCTTTGTCCCGGGGAAGTGAAGTTAGCGTCAGGCGGTGGGAGGGAGGATCCGCAAACCCTACACAATCATTGTCACTTCTCTGGTTTGCAGCTGCGGGGCTTCTCCCTCCTGCGAACAGGCCCAGGTTAACGGTCACCATCCTGCTTCAGCGACTGGAGGATGGCTCACATCAGAGGATGGGGGAGGAAGACAATAAATAAGAGCTGACACTTTGGACTCAAATCAATGAGGACTCTGATCTCTGGAAAGGAAGGAAACCCTGGGAGATGGGCGGGGAGGATTTGCAAACACCCGCTGGAGGCCCCAAACCGCCAAAAAGAACCCACAGATCCTGATTTTGCAGCTCCCGGGGCTTGTTTGCTTCAGCTGCGGCCATCTTGGTGAAACAACAGAGTGGGCGGGGCATCAGGATTCCAGTGACCCAGGAGAGAAAATTACCGATTTATTCTCACTCTACACAGAGGGACTTGAGAACTGAACCCAGCCAGAGTGGAGGGAACGGGTAAACTGTAAAGAAAGGAATTTTGAAGATGGTTTGAAAGGTTTGGCAGACGGACAAACTCTCATGGTGAAAATTAAAGGTAAGCCTGCATGGGTCTGTGTGAAGAGGTGGGCGGTGTTGGGTGGGCTGCTGACAGAAATGTGAGGCCAGGGAGGGGGTGGTTGGCTGCCAGAACGGTTGGAACAGAGTTCTACATAGGTCCAGTTGACGAGTCAGACACCCAAGCAGCAAATCTCAGTGGATTCAAATATGGCTCATAAAATGTGGGCTGGTTTGTCACCCTGGGGTTTGGATTCCAGCATAGGGAGGAGGGGGAATGGATGTGATGAGGATTTACTGTTTCGCAGAAAGAAGTGCAGAAAACCTGTTCCAAACAAACGAGAATTGTCTCTCCTTCATTTTTATTCGGTATTGACAATGATGATGTTTATAAACTCTTTTTATGGGAAATTTGAAATTTACAGGTGTGAAATCGTCGAACCTGGAGAGACACAAGGACATCCACACCATAGACAAACCATGGAAATGTGGGGCCTGTGGGAAGGCATTCATATCTCCATCCCAACTGGAAACTCATCTGTGTAGTCACTCAGGGGAGAGACCTTTCACCTGCTCCATGTGTGGGAAACAATTTCATCGATTGTTCAACCTTCGCACACACCAGCGAATTCACACTGGAGAGCGGCCATTCATCTGCTCTGTGTGTATGAAGGGATTCAGCAGTTCATCACACCTGCTGAAACACAAGCGTGGTCACACTGGGGAAAGTCCGTTCATCTGCTTCAAGTGTGGGAAGAGATTTACTAATTCACCCGACCTTCTAACACACCAGCGAGTTCACACCGGGGAGAGGCCTTTCAACTGCTCCATGTGTGGGAAGAGATTCACGCAGTCACAAAACCTAATGAGACACTGGCGAGTTCACAAATAACTTTTGGAAGTAGATTCAGCTGAACGGGTGATCTCAGTGTCAGTGACAAAGAAATCAATGAGCTCCTTGCACTTGTTCGAAGTCAGGAGAGAGATTTAAGAAGATGATCATGAAGAACAGAATCTGGGTTGTCCTTACTTCCAGGAACAATCCAGAAATAGTGACCAGTTTAGGCAGAGGAGAGCAGGGCCAGGTAGAGCTGGATGTGTTGATGCTGCCTCTGGTAATCAACAGTTCAACCAGTTGATAAGACTGCACCAAGTGAAAAGGGAATTGGTAAGAGTGAGAAAATGGGCAGCAAATGATCTCAAGTTTACAGATGATAAAAGTTGGGATGCTGGTCAGGAGTGTGTTGGAATCATCAAGTTTAAAGATAACAGTTGCATAGATGTTGGTTTCAGAGCAGACACACTGAGGTGAGGGCTAGGGCGGGCAATATTATTGAGCTGGATATAAACAGTCTTAGTGATGGTGCAAATATGTAGTCAAAAGCTCATCTGGTCAAATATGACATTGAAATCTGCATTAGTCGCACACAGTGCGTGTATCACCTACACGATGCACTGCAGCAACTCATCAGGCTCTTTAGACAGTACTTTTCAACCCTTGACCACCTCATACGACAAGAACAGCAGACACATGAGAACATCATCACCTGCAGGTTCCCCTCCAAGCCACACAACATCCTGACTTGGAACTATGTCACTGTTCCTTCACTGTTGTTGGGTGAAAATCCTGGAACTCCCACCCTGGCTATGCTGTGACTCAACCTACACATCATGTATTACAGCTGTTTGAGAAGACAACTCACTACCATCTTCTCGAGGGCAATTTGGAGTGGGCAATGATTTCTCCCAGCAATATCCACTCCCTGTGAAAGGATAAAATAAACACAGTTTCCAGGGAGGTGGATGGTGACTAGAGAATGGAGTTTGTAGCAGGGCCATAAGACAATGGCTTCACTATTAATTTTTAAAAATAAATTTCGAGTTCCCAATTATTATTTTCCAATTTAGCATGGCCAATCCACCCACGCTGAACATCTTTGGGTTGTGGGGATGAAAACCACGCAGACACTGGGAGAATGTGCAAACTCAATGACTTCGCTATTTCCAATGTTTAATTGGAGGAAATGTCTGTTCACCCAATTCTGGATGTCAGACAAGTCAGGACAATGTGTGAATTGGAGGTGGTGGTTTTCATATACACCTCTTACTTTGGGGAAGTTGGGGGTTTGAGATTCTGTCAAATTTATTGTTCAATAACTTGTAGGGAAGAGGTGTTGGCAATTCTGGACAGGCTTAAAATAGATAAGTCCCCGGGACCTGATGGGATTTATCCTAGGATTCTCTGGGAGGCCAGGCAAGAGATTGCTGGACCTTTGGCTTTGATTTTTATGTCATCATTGGCTACAGGAATAGTGCCAGAGGACTGGAGGACAGCAAATGCGGTCCCTTTGTTCAAAAAGGGGAGCAGAGACAACCCCGGCAACTATAGACCGGTGAGCCTCACGTCTGCAGTGGGTAAAGTCTTGGAGGGGATTATAAGAGACTAATCATCTAGATAGGAATAATATGATCAGGGATAGTCAGCATGGCTTTGTGAAGGGTAGGTCGTGCCTCACAAACCTTATTGAGTTCTTTGAGAAGGTGACTGAACAGGTAGATGAGGGTAGAGCAGTTGATGTGGTGTATATGGATTTCAGCAAAGCGTTTGATAAGGTTCCCCACGGTAGGCTATTGCAGAAAATACGGATGCTGGGGATTGAGGGTGATTTAGAGATGTGGATCAGAAATTGGCTAGCTGAAAGAAGACAGAGGGTGGTGGTTGATGGGAAATGTTCAGAATGGAGTACAGTCACAAGTGGAGTACCACAAGGATCTGTTCTGGGGCCGTTGCTGTTTGTCATTTTTATCAATGACCTAGAGGAAGGCGCAGAAGGGTGGGTGAGTAAATTTGCAGACGATACTAAAGTCGGTGGTGTTGTCGATAGTGTGGAAGGATGTAGCAGGTTACAGAGGGAAATAGATAAGCTGCAGAGCTGGGCTGAGAGGTGGCAAATGGAGTTTAATGTAGAGAAGTGTGAGGTGATTCACTTTGGAAGGAATAACAGGAATGCGGAATATTTGGCTAATGGTAAAGTTCTTGAAAGTGTGGATGAGCAGAGGGATCTAGGTGTCCATGTACATAGATCCCTGAAAGTTGCCACCCAGGTTGATAGGGTTGTGAAGAAGGCCTATGGAGTGTTGGACTTTATTGGTAGAGGGACTGAGTTCCGGAGTCGGGAGGTCATGTTGCAGCTGTACAGAACTCTGGTACGGCCGCATTTGGAGTATTGCGTACAGTTCTGGTCACCGCATTATAGGAAGGACGTGGAGGCTTTGGAGCGGGTGCAGAGGAGATTTACCAGGATGTTGCCTGGTATGGAGGGAAAATCTTATGAGGAAAGGCTGATGGACTTGAGGTTGTTTTCGCTGGAGAGAAGAAGGTTAAGAGGAGACTTAATAGAGGCATACAAAATGATCAGGGGGTTGGATAGGGTGGACAGTGAGAGCCTTCTCCCGCGGATGGATATGGCTGGCACGAGGGGACATAACTTTAAACTGAGGGGTAATAGATATAGGACAGAGGTCAGAGGTAGGTTCTTTATGCAAAGAGTAGTGAGGCCGTGGAATGCCCTACCTGCTACAGTAGTGAACTCGCCAACATTGAGGGCATTTAAAAGTTTATTGGATAAACATATGGATGATAATGGCATAGTGTAGGTTAGATGGCTTTTGTTTCGGTGCAACATCGTGGGCCGAAGGGCCTGTACTGCGCTGTATTGTTCTATGTTCTATGTTCTATAAGTTAGACCATAAGACATAGGAGCGGAAGTAAGGCCATTCAGCCCATCGAGTCCACTCCACCATTCAATCATGGATGAAGTTGTAGTTGTATAAAATCTGTCTCTTTCACCTCTCGTCTCTCCACTTCTATTTGTCTCCTTCTGCTCCCAAAGTGTCCAGAGTCTAGTGTAGGCCCACTGACCCAGGTGACCGGCCGCCATCTTGGTAGAAACAAAGTAGAAACTTGGTAGAAGTGGCGCACGTGTGGCCATTTTGGTGAAGGAACCGGAAGTGGAGGCTTCAGGGTCCCAGTGACCAGAAGAAAAATCATTCTGAACCCTGGGCCAGCTCTACCCTCCCATCCAATAATTTTAATATTCAAACATATTTTTCAGTTGATATTTTTGAAATACTCTCGTACTGCCCACTGCAAAACTTTCATTGAACTACCTGTATCACAATGGCAGTTGAGCAAAACTCAGTGAGTTCCAGGATCTGCCTGAAAAGGCAGCGATATG
This sequence comes from Scyliorhinus torazame, assembly GCF_047496885.1. NCBI lineage: Eukaryota > Metazoa > Chordata > Chondrichthyes > Carcharhiniformes > Scyliorhinidae > Scyliorhinus > Scyliorhinus torazame. The sequence continues at coordinate 158,582,889 of NC_092711.1, read as the reverse complement.
ATTCACTAATTAATTTTAAAAGAGAGGTGAGGATGAGAAGGTGCAAGGTGAGGGACATGAAACTGGACTGAGGGACTGAACAAGTCCGTTCTTTCTAAAAGTCAGCACAGGAAAGATGGGCTGAACAACCCCCATCGCCCCCTCTTGTGCAATGCACCTCTACGATTCTCGGAACCTGAATGGAACCAAAATAAAATCTGAAATCGTTATTGGTCATTTTACTAAATGTAAAGAGGACACTGTCCATCAAGAGCCACTTAAGAGCAGAATAAACAGGAGCAGTTGTAGGACATCGAGCCTGCTCCACTTTTTCTCCATGTCACCATTTTCCTTCTTTCCCTCTGTTTTTGAAAAATATTTTATTCAAATTTTTTGGCCCAACAAAACAATACAAAGGTTTTCCTTTTTACAACAATAAAACAGTATAAATAACAGTGGCCATTTTTAACAAATCAATAAATAATATATAAACTAAATGGCAACTGCCATATCAAAAATAATAACTCTCCAAGAATAAAATCAAACAATCCAACATACATAGCCTAATACAAATATCTATAGAAAAACACCCCTGAGGACCCGCACGGGCCCTCCCTCCCCCCCAACCCCCCTCCCCCCTGGGTTGCTGCTGTTACCTTCCCATTTCCTTTATCGTTCTGCGAGGTAGTCAATGAACGGTTGCCACCGCCTGGTGAACCCTTGAGCCGAACCCCTTAGTGCGAACTTTATCCGTTCTAGTTTTAGAAACCCTGCCATGTCATTTATCCAGGTCTCCACGCCCGGGGGTTTGGCTTCCTTCCACATAAGCAATATCCTTCGCCGGGCTACTAGGGACACAAAGGCCAAGACATCAGCCTCTTTCGCCTCCTGCACTCCCGGCTCTTCTGCAACCCCGAATATAGCCAACCCCCAGCCTGGCTCGACCCGGACCCCCACCACCTTCGAAAGCACCTTTGCCACCCCCACCCAGAACCCCTGTAGTGCCGGACATGACCAAAACATGTGGGTGTGGTTTGCTGGGCTTCTCAAGCATCTCCCACACCTATCCTCTACCCCGAAAAATTTACTGAGCCTTGCTCCGGTCATATGCGCCCTGTGTAAAACCTTGAATTGTATCAGGCTTAGCCTGGCGCACGAGAACGACGAGTTTACCCTACGTAGGGCATCAGCCCACAGCCCCTCCTCAATCTCTTCCCCCAGCTCTTCTTCCCATTTCCCCTTCAACTCATCCACCATGATCTCCCCCTCGTCCCTCATTTCCCTGTATATATCTGACACCCTACCATCCCCCACCCATGTCCCTGAGATCACTCTACCTTGAATCTCCTGCATCGGGAGCTGCGGGAATTCCCTCACCTGCTGCCTCGCAAAAGCCCTCAGTTGCATGTATCGAAATTCATTCCCTTGGGGCAACCCATATTTTTCCGTCAGCGCTCCCAGACTCACAAACGTCCCGTCTACGAACAGATCTCTCAGTTGCACAACCCCAGCTCTCTGCCATGCTCCAAATCCCCCATCCATTCTCCCCGGGACAAACCTATGGTTATTTCTTATCGGGGACCGCACCGAGGCTCCCGTCCTTCCCCTATGTCGTCTCCACTGCCCCCAAATTTTTAGTGTTGCCACCACCACTGGACTTGTGGTGTATTTCCTCGGGGAGAACGGCAACGGCGCCGTCACCATTGCTTGTAGGCTGGTTCCTTTGCAGGACGCCATCTCCAATCTCTTCCACGCCGCTCCCTTCCCTTCTCCCATCCACTTACACACCATTGAGATATTGGCGGCCCAGTAGTATTCACTTAGGCTCGGTAGTGCCAGCCCCCCCCCCCCCCATCCCTGCTACGCTGCAAGAACCCCCTCCTTACTCTCGGGGTCTTCCCGGCCCACACAAAACTCATGACACTTTTCTCAATTCTCTTGAAAAAAGCCTTCGTGACCATCACCGGAAGGCACTGAAACACAAAAAGGAATCTCGGGAGGACTACCATTTTGACTGCCTGCACCCTACCCACCAGTGACAGGGGCACCATGTCCCATCTCTTGAAATCCTCCTCCATCTGTTCCACCAATCTTGTTAAATTAAGCCTATGTAATGTTCCCCAACTCCTGGCTATCTGAATCCCTAAGTACCGGAAATCTCTTGTTACCTTCCTCAGCGGTAAGTCATCTATTCCCCTGCTCGGCTCCCCCGGATGCACCACAAACAACTCACTCTTCCCCATATTCAATTTTTCCCCCGAAAATTCCCCAAACTCCCTGAGTGTCTGCATTATCTCAGGCATCCCCTCCACTGGGTCCGCAACATACAGCAATAAATCATCTGCATACAATGATACCCGGTGTTCTTCTCCTCCCCTGAGTACTCCCCTCCACTTCCTGGAGCCCCTCAGTGCTATGGCCAGGGGCTCAATCGCCAATGCAAACAGTAACGGAGACAGGGGACACCCCTGCCTTGTCCCTCTATGAAGACGGAAGTAGTCAGACCTCTATCTGTTCGTGACCACGCTCGCCACCGGGGCCCTATACAGCAGCTGTACCCATCCGATATACCCTTCTCCAAAACCAAATCTCCTCAGCACCTCCCACAGATAATCCCACTCCACTCTGTCGAATGCTTTCTCGGCGTCCATCGCCACCACTATCTCCGCCTCCCCCTCTGGTGGGGGCATCATCATTACCCCTAGCAACCTCCGTATGTTCGTGTTCAGCTGTCTCCCCTTAACAAACCCAGTTTGATCCTCGTGGACCACCCCCGGGACACAGTCCTCTATCCTCGTCGCCATCACCTTAGTCAGGAGCTTAGCATCTACATTTAAAAGGGAAATGGGCCTGTAGGACCCACACTGCAGCGGGTCTTTTTCCTTCTTCAAAAGGAGCGATATCGTTGCCTCCAACATAGTCTGGGGCAGCTGCCCCCTTTCCCTGGCCTCATTAAAGGTTCTCGTCAAAAGCAGGGCCAGTAGGTCCATATATTTCCTATAAAATTCCACTGGGAATCCGTCCGGTCCCGGGGCCTTCCACGCCTGCATGCTCCCAATCCCTTTTACCACCTCCTCCATCTCAATCTGTGCTCTCAGTCCCGCCCTCTCCTGCTCCTCCACCTTAGGGAATTCCAGCTGATCCAGGAAATGCATCATTCCCTCCTTCCCTTCCGGGGGCTGAGCCTTATATAACCTCTCATAAAATGCCTTGAACACCCCGTTCACTCTCTCCGCTCCCCGTTCCATCTCACTCTCCTCATCTCTCACCCCACCTATCTCCCTCGCTGCTCCCCTCTTCCTCAATAGGTGGGCCAGTAGCCGACTCGCCTTCTCTCCATACTCATACTGTACACCCTGTGCCCTCCTCCACTGTGCCTCTGCCTTACCCGTGGTCAGCAGGTCAAATTCCACATGTAGCCTTTGTCTTTCCCTGTACAGTCCCTCCTCCGGTGCCTCCGCATATTGCCTGTCCACCCTCAAAAGTCCTTTCAGCAATCGCTCCCTTTCTTTACCCTCTTGCTTCCCTTTATGTGCCCTTATGTATATCAGTTCCCCTCTAACCACTGCCTTCAACGCCTTCCAGACCACTCCCACCTGAACCTCTCCATTGTCATTAAGCTCCAAGTACCTTTCGATGCACCCCCTCACCCTTAAACATACCCCCTCATCCGCCAATAAGCCCATATCCATTCTCCAGAGTGGGTGCTGTTCTTTTTCCTCTCCTAACTCCAGGTCTACCCAATGTGGAGCGTGGTCCGAAATGGCTATGGCCGTATATTCCGTCCCTGTCACCTTCGGAATCAGTGCCCTTCCCAAGACAAAAAAGTCTATCCGTGAGTATACTTTGTGAACATGGGAGCAAAATGAGAACTCCTTACTCCTAGGCCTAATAAATCTCCAGGGGTCTACTCTCATCTGCTCCATGAAGTCCTTGAGTACCCTGGCCGCTGCCGGCCTCCTCCCGGTTCAGCCCTGGATCAAGCACCGTATTGAAGTCTCCCCCATTACCAACTTTCCCGCCTCCAGGTCCGGGATACGTCCCAACATACGCCTCATAAAATTTGCATCATCCCAGTTCAGGGCATATACGTTCACCAGAACCACCGCCTCCCCTTGCAATCTGCCACTCACCATCACATATCTACCCCCACTATCCGCCACTATGGTCTTTGCCTCAAACAGTACCCGTTTCCCCACTAAAATCGCCACCCACCTGTTCTTCGCATCTAAACCCGAATGAAACACCTGCCCCACCCATCCTTTGCGTAGTCTGACCTGGTCTATCAGTTTCAAATGCGTCTCCTGCAACATAACCACATCTGCCTTTAATTTCTTTAGGTGTGCGAGTACCCGTGCCCTTTTAATCGGCCCGTTCAGCCCTCTCACGTTCCACGTGATCAGCCGGGTTGGGGGGCTCTTTACCCCCCCCCCTTGTCGACTAGCCATCCCCTTTTTTAACCCAGCTCCTCACCCGGTTCCCACATACCCGTATATCCCCCCGACGGCGCCCTCCCACCTCGACCACCCCATCCCATAACAGCTCCCCCTTCTCCTTAGCAGCTGCAACCCAGTTAACCACCCCCCTCCGCTAGATCCCCCTCTAGCGTAGTTGCACCCCCCATGTTGCTCCCAGAAGTCAGCGAACTCTAGCTGACCTCGGCTTCCCCCCTTGTCCTCGACCCCCACTGTGCGAGGCCCCCTCCTTCCTGTGTCCCTGTTCCCACCATAATTACCACAGCGCGGGAACAAAGCCTGGGTTTCCCACTCGGCCCCGCCCCTAATGGCCGGCACCCACAGTTCCTCATACTCCCCCCCACCCCCAACATGGGGAAGAGAGAAAAGTTACAGGATCGCAAAACTAACAAATTGAAAAAACCATCCTCCCCACCTTTTTCTCGCCCCACATAATCACCCCACCACTTTGTCCCAAAAGTTCTTTCTCTCGCCAGACTATTCCAGCTTCTCGTCCACAATGACTGTCCACGCCTCTTCTGCCGTCTCAAAGTAGTGGTGCTTCCCTTGGTGTGTGACCCACAATCTCGCCGGTTGCAACATTCCAAACTGGACCTTCTTTTTGTGAAGCACCGCCTTAGCCCGATTAAAACTTGCCCTCCTTCTCGCCACCTCCGCACTCCAATCCTGGTATACGCGGATCACCGCGTTCTCCCACCTACAGCTCCGAGTTTTCTTCGCCCATCTGAGGACCGTCTCTCTGTCATTATAGCGGAGAAACCTCACCACTATAGCTCGGGGTGTTTCTCCAGCCTTCGGTCTTCGTGCCAGAACTCGATAAGCTCCCTCCACCTCCAAAGGGCCCGTCGGGGCCTCCGATCCCATTAGCGAGTGAAGCATCGTGCTCACATATGTCCCGACGTCTGCCCCTTCTGCGCCTTCGGGAAGACCCAGAACCCTTAGATTCTTCCTCCTCGAGTTATTCTCCAGTACTTCCAACCTTTCCACACACGTTTTGTGCTGTGCCTCGTGCGTCTCTGCCTTCACCACCAGGCCCTGTATTTCGTCTTCGTTTTCAGCAGCCTTTGCCTTCACGACCCGAAGCTCCAGCTCTTGGGTCCTCTGCTCCTCCTTTAGCCCTTCAATCGCCTGTAATATCGGGGCCAACAGCTCCTTCTTCAACTCCTTTTTCAGCTCTTCCACACAGCGCCGCAAGAACTCTTGTTGGTCCGAGCCCCATAACAAGCGGCCACCTTCCGACGCCATCTTGCTTTGAGCTTCTCTTCCTTGCCGCTGCTCCAGAGGATCCTCCGCAATCCGGCCGCTATCCTCTCCCTTATCCATGCGTGTTCGGGGGGGATTCCCTTCTGGTTTACCGCACAGTGTTTTTGGCCATTTAAATTGCCGTTGGGGCTCCTATTAAGAGCCCAAAAGTCCGTTCCAACGGGAGCTGCCGAAACGTGTGACTTAGCTGGTCATCGCCGCACCCGGAAGTCCTTCTTTCCCTCTGTATCCAATAATCTGTTGAATTCAGTCTTGAATATACTCAGCGACTGAGCATCCACAGCCTTCAAGGGTGTAGAATTCCAATTGGCAAACTTGAATGAAGAAACACCTTATCTTATTCACATATCGCCATTAACATCTCAAGCTGTTTTACCGGAGGATAGGCAGACAGGGATTCCTACAAATAGTTGTTTGTGGTTCATTCCAGTTCCTTGACAAGGTATCGGCTTTATTCTGAGTGTTGTGAAGGCTGAGCTGACTTTGCTGGTACGCCTGCTTTCCAGAGATGATCAGACAAGAGTAATGCTGCTGGGCTCAACGCTTTTTCATCAACAATGATTCGGCCTCTGCAGGTAATTGAGAAAAGAGGCAGCACTGCTCTTTGGCCACACAGGATAGTACTGGTTAGATTCAATGTCTTTATCCAGAGGGTGTGGAACTTGCTGCCACAGGGACTGGTTGAGGAAAACAGCATGAATGCACTTAGCAAGTTGCAGACACGAGAGAAAGGAATAGAAATACCTGCTGACAGGGAGAAGTGATAGGCTCATGGGGAATATATACACTGACACTGGATACAATGACCTGTTTTTGTGCTGTCTATTGAGTTTCATTCTACTTTGATTCTTTTTACAGGGTATGGAATGGAAAGACTTACAGGCAGCAAACTCAAGGTTTTTGAGAGTCTTTTGATTTGTCAGGATATGAATATCATCGGCCCCTGAATGTGGAAGGAGAAATGTTTGTCTTCTATCTATGGGAAGGTCAGTGTGACTGGAAAAAGCACATACATATGCAGTGAGCTGACTGTGAAAAGAGCCTTAACCAGTTACACAGCCTGAAAAAACAACACATCATTCACAGCAGAGAGAAACTGTACACAATGTTCTGTGTGTGAATGAGGCTCCAATCTGGAGAGACACAAGGTCATCGGCACCATGGAGAAACGGTGGAAATGTGGAGGTTGTGGGAAGGGGTTCAAATCTCCATCCCTGCCGGAAGCTCATCAACGCAGTCACACTGGGGAGAGACCATTCACCTGCTGCCTGTGTGGAAAGGGATTTACTCAGTCAGCACACCTTATGAAACATCAACTTGTGCACAGTAATAAGATATCTTTTAAATGTTCTGACTGTGAGAAGAGCTTCAAAAGTGAAATGGATCTGCTGAGACACCAGCGAGTTCACACCGGAAAGAGGCCATTCACCTGCTCCAAGTGTGGGAAGGGATTCACTCAGTCAGCCAACCTGCTCACACACCAGCAGGTTCACACTGGGTAGAGGCTGTTCCCTTCCTCTGTGTGTGGGGAAAGATTTAATCATTTATCTAACCTGCAGAGACACCAGAGAGTTCACACTGGAGAGAGGTCGTTCACCTGCTCCGAGTGTGGGAAGAGATTCCTTCACTTATGGAACCTTGCTGCACATCAACTTGTTCACAGTGATCAGAAGCCTTTTAAATGTTCTGACTGTGAGAAGAGCTGTAAACTACATCTGATCTGCTGAAACACCAACACATTCACACTGGGGAGAGGCCGTTCATCTGCTGTGTGTGTGGGGAGAGATTCACTTGGTCATCCCACATGCTGAGACACCAGAGACTTCACGAGTGACTGCAGGGGTTGGATTCTGCTGTTATTGCTGCTGTTAATCACATCCAGGACTGAACCATGTTCATCTGACAGCTGGAGTTTGTTGCTGCTGATAATAATTCCTGTTACCGGTTGGAGTTTAATATTTTGATATTTGTCAAATGAATTAATGTTTCAGACACACACTTTGTTGGGTCCTTAATTTCTCCAGGATAAGAGGCAACTAATTTGTGTCCTGTTACAGATTGCTCCATTTTTGGAACTTTTCTCCTTTCTAACTCTAGATTATTTCTATTCTCATACCTTATTACTTCCTTGGGTTTGGGGGTGAGATCCACGCAGACACAAAATACTGTGTTTTCTGTATTGGACAATTACATTAAAATCTGGAACACGTGTAGATATGGATTGGTGTCTCCATATCATGTGTATAAAGTATTGATGTTCTCTAGTTATGCTCTTCCCCACATTCTCTCCATATCCTCTCTCACAAAACCTTCCATTATTTTAAAGGTTTCTATTAGGTTATCCCCTCCGCCTTCATTTCGAAGGAGAGAGGAGACCCAGCCTGTCAATCCCTTCCTGATATTTTATATGTACCTACACATTTCTGGTTTCACCATTATAAATCTTCTTTGCACCCTCTCCAGTGCCTCGGTATCATTTTATAATATGGTGACCAGAACAGCATGCAGTGATCGGTGAGATACTTGATCCAAGAGTCACAGATAACCCCAAAAATGGGACCAAGCTAATGTGCGATTTTACGCTGGTTTATTAAGAAACAACAGTTTAAAAATGATGCATAATGGACACACAAAACATCATACAGCCTGAGAATGATTTCCCAGTCCCAGAGGACAGACGGATGATGCAGAATGAGTACTGGTCTCCATTACTAGTGGCTGCAGTCTCCTCTGGATGGTTCACTGCTGTGAGCCAGTGTGGGTGTTGGTGAAGCCAGTATGGATCTTTTTAGAAATCTCTTCCTGTTTTAGCCTTTACACAGACAAATGGTTTGCGGATGGATCCTGAGATCCAATCATATCAGGATTAGAAATGTCAATTTAAGAGCCTGTGTTGGAGACCAGTCCTGGGCAGAAAGAACAGGTCTGTCCTGTGTTTGTCACCCAGCAAGCTGCTGTGGAAGATTTCGTCACAGGCGAGAAAGGCAGTGAGCTATTCCTATAATAATCAATAAATGCTTCATATTTTATCATTTATTTCTTACAAATCTTCCTGTCTTTGTATATCAGAGACACAAATATTTGAAATCAGTTAGGAGGTAACTCCCATATCTCCCGTTCTCAAACACCCTGTTTTGAAAGTTAAGAAATGGGATAAAGCCAAAAGGCAAATTGTCACCGTGCTGTCAGTGGAAAGGGTTAACTTCGCTGTTTGTTTGCAAAGGGATTGGAGCAAACATTTCTAATTCTGCCCAATTGTGCTGACTTTAGGTGACTTTTCTTTTCAGATCAAAGATGAACCAAACACCATTTTAAACTTTGTTTTCCAATTCTTTTGGGAAGGGGGTTTCAGCTTTGCCCAATTGTAACTTTTTTTCCCCATTCTCCTTGAGGCACCTTTCCAAATCACAGGAATAAACCTGAAGAAAAATAAAGCAAGAACATTAGCTTTCACAGGTACTCTTCAACCTTCTTAAAGAGGGTGGAGCCTCCCACAGTTTGTGAGTTCTGAAACATTACTTCAAGATCCAAGGAATAAGCCTACAAATTGGCCAGGAGAAACAACAAACCTGAGGATTGGGAGCAGGTTAGAATTCAGCAAAGGAGGACCAAGAGATTGATTAAGAAGGGGAAATAGCGTACGAGGGTAAGCTTGTGTGGAACATAAAAAACTGTCTGCAAAAGTTTCTATAGATACGTGAAGAGAAAGAGATTGGTGAAGACAAATGGCTGAGTAACTCAATACATACTTTGCTTCTGTTTTCTCAAAGGACGACACAAATAACATACCAGAAATGTTGGGGAATGAGAGGGGAGGAACTGAAGGAAATCAGAGTAGAGAAATGGTGTTGGGGATATTGATGAGATTGAAGGTCGATAAATCTCCAGGGCCTGATAATCTATATACCAGACTACTTAAGGAAGTGACTCAAGGAAAAGTGGATATATTGGTTGCGATCTTCCAAGATTGTATAGACTCTGGAACAGTTCCTACAGATTAGAGGGTGGCTAATGTAACCCCACTATTTAAAAAGGGAGGTAGAAAGTAAACGCAATTATAGAACATAGAACATTACAACGCAGTACAGACCCTTCGGCCCTCGATGTTGCGCCGACCTGTGCAACCACTCTAAAGCCCATCTACACTATTCCCTTATCGTCCATATGTCTATCCAATGACCATTTGAATGCCCTTAGTGTTGGCGAGTCCACTACTGTTGCAGGCAGGGCATTCCACGCCCTTACTACTCCCTGAGTAAAGAACCTACCTCTGACATCTGTCTTATATCTATCTCCCCTCAATTTAAAGCTATGTCCCCTCGTGCTGGACATCACCATCCGAGGAAGAAGGCTCTCACTGTCCACCCTATCCAATCCTCTGATCATCTTGTATGCCTCAATTAAGTCACCTCTTAACCTTCTTCTCTCAATGAAAACAGCCTCAAGTCCCTCAGCCTTTCCTCATAAGATCTCCCCTCCATACCAGGCAACATCCTGGTAAATCTCCTCTGCACCCTTTCCAATGCTTCCACATCCTTCCTATAATGCGGCGACCAGAATTGCACGCAATACTCCAAATGCGGCCGCACCAGAGTTTTGTACAGCTGCAACATGACCTCATGGCTCCGAAGCTCAATGCCTCTACCAATAAAAGCTGACACACCGTACGCCTTCTTAACAACCCTATCAACCTGGGTGGCAACTTTCAGGGATCTATGTACATGGATACCGAGATCTCTCTGCTCATTTACACTGCCAAGAATCTTACCATTAGCCCAGTACTCTGTCTTCCTGTTATTCCTTCCAAAATGAATCACCTCACACTTTTCTGCATTAAACTCCATTTGCCACCTCTCAGCCCAGCGCTGCAGCTCATCTATGTCCCTCTGTAACTTGTAACATCCATCCGCACTGTCCACAACTCCACCGACTTTAGTGTCATCTGCAAATTTACTCACCCATCCTTCTACGCCCTCCTCCCGGTCATTTATAAAAATGACAAACAGCAGTGGCCCCAAAACAGATCCTTGTGGTACACCACTAGTAACTGGACTCCAGTCTGAACATTTCCCATCAACCACCACCCTTTGTCTTCTTCCAGCTAGCCAATTTCTGATCCAAACTGCTAAATCACCCTGAATCCCATGCCTCCGTATTTTCTGCAGTAGCTTACCGTTGGGAACCTTATCAAACGCTTTACTGAAATCCATATACACCACATCAACTGCTTTACCCTCATCCACCTGTTTGGTCACCTTCTAAAAGAACTCAATAAGGTTTGTGAGGCACGACCTACCCTTCACAAAACCGTGTTGACTATCTCTCATCAAATTATTCCTTTCCAAATGATTATACATCCTATCTCTTATAATCGTTTCCAAGATTTTGCCCACAACAGAAGTAAGGCTCATTGGTCTATAGTTACCGGGGTTGAATCTACTCCCTTTCTTGAACAAGGGGACAACATTTGCTGTCCTCCAGTCTTCTGGCACTATTCCTGTAGACAAAGATGACTTAAAGATCAAAGCAAAGACAAATATCGACCAATCAACGGGATAATGGCAGTGGGGAAAATTCTAAAGTCCATAATCAAAGGTTTTATAGTGGAGTACTTAGAAAACAGTGGCAGAATTGGACAGAGTCAACATGGATTTATGAAAGAACAAAGACAAGTACAGCACAAGAACAGGCCCTTCGGCCCTCCAAGCCTGCGCCGACCATGCTGCCTGTCTAAACTAAAATCTTCCACACTTCCCTGGTCCGTATCCCTCTATTCCCATCCTATTCATGTATTTGTCAAGATGCCCCTTAAACATCACTATCATCCCTGCTTCGATCACCTCCTCCGGTAGCGAGGTCCAGGCACCCACTACTCTCTGTGAAAAAAACTTGCCTCGTAAATCTCCTCTAAACCTTGCCCCTCGCACCTTAAACCTATGCCCCCTAGTAATTGGCCCCTTCACTCTGACCATGCACTCTGTCTATGCAGATCTCTATCAGGTCGCCCCTGAACCTCCGTCCTTCCAGTGAGAACAAACCAAGTTTATTCAACCTCTCCTCATAGCTTACGCCGTCCATATCAGGCAACATCCTGGTAAATCTCTTCTTCACCCTCTCTAAAGCCTCCACATCCTTCTGGTAGTGTGGCGACCAGAATTGAACACTATACTCCAAGTGAGGCCTAACTAAGGTTCTATACAGCTGCAACATGACTTGCCAATTTTTACTCAATGCCCCGGCCAATGAAGGCAAGCATGCCGTATGCCTTCTTAACTACCTTCTCCACCTGTGTTGCCCCTTTCAGTGACCTGTGGACCTGTACACCTAGATCTCTCTGATTGTCAATACTCTCGAGGGTTCTACCATTCACTGTATATTCCCTACCTGTATTAGACCTTCCAAAATGCATTACCTCATATTTGTCCGGATTAAACTCCATCTGCCATCTCGCCGCCCAAGTCTCCAAACGATCTAAATCCTGTTGTCTCCTCTGACAGTCCTCATCGCTATCCGCAATTCCACCAACCTTTGTGCCATCTGCAAACTTACTAATCAGACCAGTTACATTTTCCTCCAAATCATTTATATATACTACAAACAGCAAAGGTCCCAGCACTGGTCCCTGCGGAACACCACGAGTCCACAGCCCTCCAATCAGAAAAGCACCCTTCCATTGCTCCTCTCTGCCTTCTATGACCTAGCCAGTTCTGTATCCATCTTGCCAGCTCACATCTGATCCCGTGTGACTTATCGCTTGTACCAGTCTACCATGAGGGACCTTGTCAAAGGCCTTACTGAAGTCCATATAGACAACATCTACTGCCCTACCTGCATCAACCAGCTTTGTGACCTCGAAAAACTCTATCGTTAGTGAGACACGACCTCCCTTCACAAAGCCGTGCTGCCTCTCGCTAATACATCCACTTGCTTCCAAATGGGAGTAGATCCTGTCTCAAAGAATTCTCTCCAGTAATTTCCCTACCACTGACGCAAGGCCCACTGGCCTGTAGTCCCCTGGATTATCCTTGCTATCCTTCTTAAACAAAGGAACAACATTGGCTATTCTCCAGTCCTCCGGGACATCACCTGAAGACAGTGAGGATCCAAAGATTTCTGTTAAGGCCTCAGCAATTTCCTCCCTTGCCTCCTTCAGTATTCTGGGATAGATCCCATCAGGTCCTGGGGACTTATCCACCTCTATATTTTTCAAGACGCCCAACTCCTCGTCTTTTTGGATCTCAATGTGACCCAGGTTATCTATACACCCTTCTCCAGACTCAACATCCACCAATTCCTTCTCTTTGGTGAATACTGATGCAAAGTATTCATTTAGTACCTTGCCCATTTCCTCTGGCTCCACACATAGATTCCCTTGCCAGTCTTTCAGTGGGCCAACCCTTTCCCTGGCTACCCTCTTGCTTTTTATGTGCATGTAAAAAGTATTGGGATTTTCCTTAACCCTATTTGCCAATGACGTTTCGTGACCCCTTTTTGCCCTCCTGACTCCTTGCTTAAGTACCTTCCTACTTTCCTTATATTCCACACAGGCTTCGTCTGTTCCCAGCCTTCTAGTCCTGACAAATGCCTCCTTTTTCTTTTTGATGAGACCTACGATATCTTTTGTTATCCAAGGTTCCCGAAATTTTCCTTCTTCCGCACAGGATCATGCCGGTCCTGAATTCCTTTTATAGAATTTACAGTGCAGAAGGATGCCATTCGGCCCATCGAGTAAGCACCGGCTCTTGGAAAGAGCACCCTACCCAAGGTCAACTTCTCCACCCTATCCCCATAACCCAGTAACCCCATCCAACACTAAGGGCAATTTTGGGCACTAAGGGCAATATATCATGGCCAATTCATCTAACCTGCACATCTTTGGACTGTGGGCTGAAACCGGAGCACCCGGAGGAATCCCACGCACACACGGGGAGGATGCGCAGACTGCGCACAGACAGTGACCCAAGCCTGAATTGAACCTGGGACCCTGGAGCTGTGAAGCAATTGTGCTATCCGCAATACTAACGCGCTGCCCCTTTCAACTGACATTTGAAAGCCTCCCACATGTCAGATGTTGATTTACCCTCAAACATCCGCTCCCAATCTATGTTCTTCAGTTCCCGCCTCATATTGTTGTAATTAGCCTTCCCCCAATTTAGCACATTCAACCGAGGTCCACTCTTATCCTTGTCCACCAGCACTTTGTATATTTAGATCCCAGCCCTGATCCCCTTGTAGCCACGTCTCTGTGATGCCCACATCGTACCGGCCAATTTCATTATGCGCAACAAGCTCATTTACCTTGTTCCGTATCCTGCGATCATCAAAGTACAATACCCTCAGTCCTGCATTGACCACCTCCCTTCTCACACTTGTCACATTTTTGTTCTGCCTGAGGATGATGTTCTATTATTTTTGTTCTCCATTTCCCCTTCAGTTATGGCACCTTCTAGGCAAACGCTCTGGTTCCCACCCCCCTGCCATATTAGTTTAAATCCTCCCGAGTGACACAAGCAAACCTCCCAGCCAGGATATTGGTGCCCCTCGAGTTTAGATGCAACCCGTCCTTCTTGTACAGGTCGCACCTGCCTCGGAAGAGATCCCAGTGGTCCAGAAATCTGAAACCCTCCCTCCGACACCACTGGTTCAGCCATGTGTTTAGCTGCACTATCCTCCTATTTCTAGCCTCACTGGCACGTGGCACAGGGAGTAATCCTGAGATTACAACTCTAGAGGTCCTGCATCTTAGCTTACTGCCTAACTCCCTGAACTCCTTCTGCAGGACCTCATCCCTTTTCCTGCCTATGTCATTATGCCGATGTGTACTACAACCTCTGGCTGTTCACCCTCCCCCTTCAGGACGTCCTGTGTTCGTTCAGAGACATCCTTGACCCTGGTATCATGGAGGCAACATACCATCCTGGGAAAGGGAAATCATGCTTGATAAATCGATTGGAATTCTTCAAGGATGTAACTAGTAGAGTTGATTAGGGGAAGCCAGTGAATGTGGTTTATTTGGACTTTCAGAAGGCTTTCAACAAAGTTCCACATCAAAGATTAGTGTGTAAAGTTAATCCGCATGGGTTTGGGGATAGTGTATTGAGATAGATAGAAAACTGGTTGGCAGGCAGGAAATAAAGAGTAGGAATAAACAAGTGTTTTTCTGAATGGCAGTGACCAGTGGGGTACCGCTAGGATCGGTACCAGCACCTCAGCTATTCACAATATATATTCATGATTTAGATGAGGGAATAAATGTAATACCTCAAAATTTGCAGATGACACAAAACTATGTGGTAGAGTGAGCTGTGAGGAGGATGCAGAGATGCTTCAGTGTTATTTGGACAAGCTGAGTGGAAAAATGCCTGGCAGATGGAGTATAATGTGGATAAATACAAGGTTATCCAGTCTGGTAGCAAAAACAGGACGGCAGATTATCTGAATAACTATAAATTAAGAGAGGGGAATGTGCAATGAGACTTGGGTGTCTTCGCACACCAGTCACTGAAGGTAAGCATGCAGGTACAGCAGGTGGTGAAGAAGAAAAATGGTATGCTGGCCTTATTAGCAGGAGGATTTGAGTACAGGAGCAGGGATGTCTTGTTGCAATTATACAGGGCCTTGGTGAGGCCACACCTGGGATATTGGCTGCAGTTTTGGTCTCCTTAACTGAGGAAGGGTGTTCTTGCTATAGAGGGAGTGCAGTGACGGTTTACCAGGCTGATGCCTCGGATGGCGAGACTGACGTATGAGGAGAAATTCAGCCAGTTAGGATTATGTTCGCTGGAGTTCAGAAGAATGAGAGGGATCTTATGGAAACCTATAAACTTCTAACAGGACTAGACAGGGTAAATGCGGGAAGGATTCCCGATGGTGAGGGAGTCCAGCACCATGCGTGATAGTCGAAGGATATGGGTAGACCACTTAGGACAGAGACGAGGAGAAATTTCTTCACCCAGAGAGTGGTCAGCCTGGGGAATTCACTACCACAGAAAGAGTTGAGGACAAAACATTGTCTGCTTTCAAGAAGCAGTTAGATACAGCTCTTCGGGCAAAAGGGATCAAAGGATGTGGAGGGAAAGCGGGGAACAGGTTACTGAGTTGGATGATCAGCCATGATCATAATGAATGACGGAGCAAGCTCGAAGGGCCGAATGGCCTCCTCCTGCTTCTATTTTCTATGTTTCTATGTGAGGCTGAAGTTTGTCTTGAGGGAATCAAACATTTTGGTGCCTTTTCCAATTGTACAATTAAATTGTGATTCACACTGAAAGGTTCACTTTCACTCAGTAATGATAACGTTTCACTTTTCTCAGCATAGACATTTTAGATTAAATACCAATTGTTCACTTCTCTTGTAGCTGGTGTGTGGAGAAGATCATGTTCACTGCAGACCTGTCAGCAGAGAAACCACACTGTGCTTCTGGATACATTCAATCTGCAAGTAGATGGATCTTTTAGACATGACCCTAGTGAAGGTCCTCCCAGTGATGCTAAGGAGTGAGATGTCCCTGTAGTAGTTGGAATCTCCTCTGTCATTGCTGATTTTATATATTGTGATGATTTTGCATCACACGTATGGAATGGTTCCTGTCACCCATCAGAGACGTAGGAGGTCATGAAGGTGTGACAGCCAATGGAATTTCCGTGTGTAAGCAGGTCAGTTGGAATTCCATCCTTGCCGGGTGCCTTTCTGCTTGCTCAGCAATCAATGGCCTTTTCCAGCTCAACTGGTGAGGGTTCCTTGTCCAACTCAACCATGGAAGCTGCAATAGAGACAATCAGAGTCTGGGAGATGTCCAGCTCACAGTCGTGATCAACCCAGCAGGACATCTGTTTACTTCTGTTGGTAAGAACTTCACCAGCTGCCAAGTTCAGCCGGGCAACTTTGGTGATGGTCGGACAAAGATCCCTCTTGATCCCATCAGACATAGATTTCCATTGTCACAGGCAGCTTGGAATTATTGACAGAGGCTGATCCAATGTTTATTTGCATAGGATCTCCCTGATATTTACACAACTGTCTTGGCTACTTTCAAGTAATGCAGTGTTCTAGCTGTTGGGTTTATGTTGGACATCAGGTCGACTTTGCTTTTTGCTTCAATGACAAGACATCATCTCGGCTGAGTGAGTCTGAACCGGTCTTTGTTGTGGGTTCCACCTTTACCAAATGTTGCTGCTGCTGTGTCAGAAATGATTCAACTCAGCGACTTCCAAACTTCATCAGTATCAATGTTGATGTTCAGGTTTTTATGTACGTTTTTACAGTACCTGTATAATATTTCACTGTTTGTTTCGCTTCCTTCACAATTTAATATCATAATGGACAGAACACTGAAGGAGTCAGTAAGCATTGTCAGCAAGGATTAATCTGCACTTTCTAATTGGAGATGTTAATCAGTGGAACCTTTTAGGCACTGATTTGCATCAAAGATCAAGTTAGGATTGAAGTACAAGTTCATGATTTTACCCTAAATGTGTTTCTGTTGAGAGTTCTTGAATTAAGGAGAAATATCACAGGGGGGATTTTAAAAAGGAACATTGCAGCCCCAAAAATCAGTGACATTTTCAGAATATTAAACTGCAGCCAGTTATAGAGATTGTTAACATCAGCAGAATCAAACCAGATATTGTCAGACTATCAATCCTGGATGTGATTAGCAGCAGCAAAACAGCAGATTCCAATCCCTGGTCATTTGTGAACTCGCTGGTGTCTCAGCAGGTGTTGTGACTGAGTGAATCCCGCTCCACACAAGGAGCAGGAGAACCGTCTGCCCCCGGTGTGATCCCACTGATGTGTCAGCAATTGGGATGCCCAAGGAAATCCCATCCCACACACGGAGCAGGTGAACGGCTTCTCCCCAGTGTGAGTGTGTTGGTGCTCACTGAGGTCAGTTGACTGATTGAAACTCTCTCCACAGGTGATGCACCTGAATGGTTCCTCGTTTGTGTGCATTTGGTGGTGTGTCTGGAGGGTGAATACCTGAGTGAATCCCTTCCCACACACAAAGCAAATGAATGGTTTCTGACCCGTGTGAATTCGCTGGTGTTCAGTGAGGATGGATAAAGACTTGAATTTCTCTTCACAGGTTGTGCAGCTGAATGGTTTCTTCTCAGCGTGAACTCGCTGGTGTAAGCGAAGGGCAGATGACTGAGTGAACCTCCTCTCACACACAGAACAGCTGAACGGCCTTTCCCCAGTGTGAACGCGTCGATGGAATTCCAGCCGGGGGGAAGAATTGAATCCTTCACCACACTCCTCACATTTCCACGGTTTCTCCATGGTGCCAGTTTCCTCATATCCCTCCAGTTTGGACAGTCAGTTGAAGCTTTGTCCACACACACAGAACACCTGTACGGTTTCTCCCTGCTGCGAATCGTGTGATTTTTTTTACAGGATGTTTCACTGGTTAAAGCTCTTTGTACAGTCAATGTACTGGAACACTCTCATTCCAGTGTGTGTCCTGATGCTTTTCCAGTCACAATGATGTCTGAAATGGTGTCACACAGGTAGAACACACAAACATTTCTCCTTCCAAATTCAATGACTAATGATATTCTGGCTGTGGCGACTCAGTGACTCTGTCAGATCATGCTGTGATGTTCAGTTTGAGCTTCCTGTCTGTAAATCCACCCATTCTAGTGCCCTGGAAAATAAGTTTACAAAACGTTATACAGAGAGAAATCCTGAACATACAATTCTATTTTCTATACAACATATTTTCCTCATTTGTACCTGCAAAACAGTAAATCCTACTCCCATACACTCTCTTGCTCCCCGCGCTGAATGCAAATCCCAGGGTGACTAATAGTCCCATATTTTACAGAAATGTATTTGAGTTCACTGCCCCAGTCTGCATGCTGCCTGGATGCTGGCTGTCCTACAAATTGGATCTTTGTCACTGCACAAAACCATGTTCCTTACCGCTTCTATGTTCCAACAGCTCTGGCAAACACCACCCTTAATTTTCACCATGAGAGTTGGTCAGCCCGTCAAACCCAGCACAGCACCTTCACAATTATTTTCCTTACAGTTTACCTCCTGCCTCCACTCTGGCTGGGTTCAGTTCTCAAGCCTCTTTGCAAAGTGAGAATAAAATCAATTAATCACTCATTTTCTGTCCTGGTCACTGGGACCCTGATGCCCCGTCCACTTGGGCACACAAGAAGTAAACAAGCCCCAGGAGCTGCAAACTCGGGACCTGCAGGTTCCTATTGGGGGTTTGGGGCCTCCAGCGGGTGTTTGTGAATCCTCCCCGCCCACCTCCCAGGGTTTCCTTCATTCCAGAGATCAGAATCCTCATTGATTTGAGTCCAAAGTGTCAGCTCTTATTTACTGTCCCCCCTCCTCTGGTATGAACCATCCTCCAGTCGCTGAAGTAGGAGGGTAAACCTGGGCCTGGTCCCGGCAGCTGCAAACCAGGGAGCTGACAATGATTCTGAAGGGTTTGCGGATCCCGAGGCCAACACTAGAATTGCGCATGCTCCAAACTCCGTTCCCGCGCCTGTGCACTGGTGTCCAACTATAGCAGCCGCATTGCGCATGCTCTGCATCACAATGCCAGGTTGATTGACAGCAGCTCTAGACCAATACGAAGAGGGGACGGACCTGGCTGCCTGAACGGGAGCGGCTGATCCACCAACCAATCAGAGTGAATGAGGGGCGGGCCTGAGCCTGGATCTTCCTCATTGGTTGAAACTCTGCATCATTTTGAAAGCTAATTTGTCTCAAACTCCAGGAGAAAACTGCACCTTTCTGTTTGTGGCTTTAAACAGATGAGACCCTGTGGGTGTGGAGCAAATATTTCAACGTTTGTTCATCAAATGTAGAAAGTTGAAACTATGTCCACACAATTCAGGGGCTGACTTCAAAATAGAACTGGGCACACAGGGAATGTCTACAGTAACAGAATATGCTGGACAATCTCAGCAGGTCCGACAGCATCTGTGGAGAGTAAAGGGAGCAAATGTTTTGTGTCTGGATGACTCTTTGTCAAAGCCATCCATACTCGAAACATTAGCTCCCTTTCTCTCCCCAGATGCTGTCAGACCTGCTGAAATACTTGAGTTTTTACTGCTTTTGTTTCAGATTCCAGCATCTGTCGTAATTTGCTTTTATCTGAATGTCGACAGTACCTTGTTTTGGGGTCAATGCGTATCATTTTCCCCCCACTTACCATTCCCTGTTTAAATGTGAAGAAAGAGCTTTTCAAGAATGAGACACAGTAACTGACACCCTGTTCAAAATGAAACTAAAGTCACTGTCTGTCTTTACCAAGGATATAGAGGCTACCCTGGCCATGGAGGCAGATTAAGAAACTTTGTTGCCAGAGCGGCACGGTAGCACAGTGATTAGCACTGTTACTCCATAGCGCCAGGGTCCCGGGTTTGATTCTCGGCTTGGGTCCCTGCCTGTGCAGGGTCTGCATGTTCTCCCTGTGTCTCCGTGGGTTTCCTCCAGGTGCTCCGGTTTCCTTCCACAAGTCCCGGAGGACATGCTTGCTAGGTTAATTGGACATTCTGAATTCTCCCTCCGTGTACCTGAACAGGCGCGAAGTGTGGCGACGAGGGGATTTTCACAGTAACTTCAATGCAATGTTAATATAAGCCTACTTGTGACAATAATAAAAATTATTATTTTTAATTGATCAGGAGGAAGTGTTAAAGTGAGAATGTAAATTACAGTGGAGCTGGCAATAATTTCCCAGTCTTTGCTGGAGGTGCCAGAGGACTGGAGAATTACAAATCTTATGCATTTGTTCAATAAGGATAGCCCCAGCAATTGCAGATCAGTTAGTTTAACATCATTGGTGGGCAAGCTTATAGAATCAATTATTCCAAATAGAATTTTAAAACATGGAAAATGATGGACTGATTTGCAAGAACCAGTATCAATCCACCTACCCTGCACATCTTTGGGTTCTGGGGGTGAGACCCACATAGACATGGGGAGAATGTGCAAACTCCGCATGGACAGTGACCCAGGGCCAAGATCAAATCCGTGTCCTTGGTGCTGTGAGGCAGCAGTGCTAACCACTGCGCCGCCGTGCCGCCCAACTGACAGATTTCTGAATGTCAATAACACTAAGGGATATGGGAATAGTGTGGGGGGAAAGGCAATGAAGTGGATGATCAGCCATGATCGTATTGAATGGTGGAGCAGGCTCAATGGGCTGAATGGCCAACTCCTGCTCCTATGTTACAATGATACAAAGATAGGTAGGAAATTAAATTGTGAAGAGGACATAAGGAGGTTACAAAAATATATGTTAAATGAGTGGTATAAAATTTCCCAAATGGAGTGCAATGTAGGAAAAGTTATTACTTGAAGATTTGTATTCATTGCAGAGCTCGGAGATTCGGAGGGATCTGGGTGTCCAAGAGCATGAATCACAAAAGGTGAGTATACAGGTACAGCAAGTAATTAGGAAAGCTAATAGAATGTCATTGTTTATTGTGAGGGGAATGGAATACAAAAGTAGGGAGGTTATCTTATGAAGAATGAATGGACAGGCTGGGCTGGTGTCCGATGGAGTTTAGGTGACTTGATTGAACCTTGATGTTGGATGTGGAAAGGATGTTTCCTCTTATGAGAGAATCTAGAAATTGAAGTCTTCTTAAAGTAACAACAGTGGTTAGCACTGTTGCCTCACGGCATTGAGGACCCGGGTTTGATCCCGGCTCCAAGTCACTGTCTGTGTAAAGTTTGCACATTCTCCCCGTGTCTGCGTGGGTCTCATTACCCCAACCCAAAGATTTGCAGGGTAGGTGGATTGGCCAGGCTAAATTGCCCCTTAATTGGAATTTTAAAAAAGTAGCAACTTGCCCCTTTAAGGCAGAGAAGAACTTTTTTTCTCGCAATGGGTGCTGAGTCTTTGGAACTCTCTTCCTAAGGGCAGTGGAAGCAGAGTCTTTGAATATTTAGAAGGCAGAGCTGGATAGATTTGTGTTAAGCAAGGGGGTGAAAGGTTATCGGGACAATAGGTGGGGCGAAGACCATCATATGACGATATGAAATAGGAAGAAGAGGATGCTGTTCAGCCTTTAAATAGGATCATGGCTGATTCAACATTTCTCTCGTCCACTTTCCTGCCCTTTCCCTGGAATCCTTGATTCCCTCACTGATCAAGAATCTATCTCAGCTTTAAATATACACAGGGACTCTGTCCCCACAGCTTTCAGTTCCAAAGATTCACAACCCTCAGAGAAAAAATTCCTCTTCATCTCAGTCTCAAATTTACATCTCTTTATTCTGGGCCTAGACTCTCCCACGAGGGGAAACGTCCTCTCAGCATTTACCCTGTCAAGCCCCTGAAGAATCCTGTATGTTTCAATGAGATCATCTCTCAATCTTCTAAATTCCAATGAGTAGAGTCCAAACCTGTTTAACCTTTGCTCCTAAAACAATCCCTTCATACCGGGGATCATCATAGTGAATCTTCTCTAACCCTCCTCCAATAAAATAATATCTCTCCTTAAATAAGGGGGCCAAAACTGCTGACACTATCTCTGTAGGCATTTCTTTAGGATCCTAAGGTGTAAGTCATCAGGGATAGGGTACTTATCTGTCTTTAGCCGCATTAGTTTGTTGAATACTGCATCTCTAGTATTGGTATTTAATTCCTCCTCCATATTCTTTAGTATTAATGGAATATTTGAAGTCTCTTCAACCATAAAGACTAATGCAAAATATCTGTTTAACTCCTCTGCCATTTCCTTATTCCCCATAACTATCTCCGCAGATTTAATTTCTAAGGGGCCTGTGTGGAGTTGAGGTTACAATCAGATCAGCCAGGATGTAATGAATGGTGGAGCAGGCTCGAGGGGCCGAGTGGCCTACTCCTGCTCCTAATTCATATGTTATCACATCCTTTATAATAGATTGTAGCATTTTTCCTCCAATGATGTCAGGTTAATGGGTCTGTAGTTCCCTGTTTTCTCTCTCTCTCCTTAAATTGTGGGGTTACATTTACCACCTTCCAATCTGCAGGAACCATTCCAGAATCTACAGAATTGTGAAAGATGATCACCAACGTATCCACTATCTCTACAGCCGCCTCTTTCAACACTCTGGGATGTAGAGCAGCAGCTTTTGGGGATTTATTAACTTTCAACCACATTAATTTCTCCAGTACTACTTTTTCACTAATACTAATCTCTTTCAGTTCCTCGTGCTCACTGGTCCCTTGGTTCTCTGGTGTTTTTAGAACAATTTCTGTATCTTGCTCCGTGAAGACAGACACACATTGTTTAGTTTCTCTGCCATTTCCTTATTCCCCATCATAAACTCTCCTGTCTCTGTCTGGAATGGACCACATTGGTCTTTGCTAATCTTTTCCTTTTCACATTCCTATAGGAGCTGTTCCAGTCCTTTTGTTAATGTTTCTCGCCAGTTTGTTCTCATATTCTATTTTCTTTTTATCAGTTTCTTGATCCTCCTTTGCTGAATTCTAAAACAAGTTCCCAATCCTCAGGCTTATTACCTATTTTGGCCATTTTATGAGCCCCTTCTTTTCATGTAATGGAATCTTTAATGTTTCCTGTTATAATAATAATCTTTATTATTGTCAAAAGAAACTACTGTGAAAATCCCCTCGGCACCATTGCATCACTATTACTGTTGGATATTTATTCCTTAAATTAATTTATATTTGTCATACATTATGTGAAAGTCGCCAAAGTCCCAGAGGACCACAGGCTTCTCTCTCCTGAGAAAGAGAGAGCGAGAGAGCTGCTTGGTGGTGATTTGATCCGAGGATCACCACACCTCAGGCGAGGGGCAATGTTGAGAAGACGGGGCCTTCATGGATAACCTCAGCCGGTACGGCAGTTTAACCCAAGCTGTTGGTGTCGCTCAGTATCACAAACCAGCCATCCAGCCAACTGAACTAACCAATCCCCTTGTAAATATGTAATAATTCCTTAAATAATAGCTATCTCCCATCATACCTTTTAATGTATTTTCCCAGCCCACCTCAGACACCTTATTCCCTCATACCCTGAGCCCCGCATACTCAGTTTTTCACAGTGAGAAACACCCAAATAAACTAAACAAAAGAACCATGTAACCACCATAGTCCCTCTTCATGGCAACGTGGCATGGTTCTGGGGCTTCCAAACAGAAATCGAAACAAATAGTCTTAAACTTCAAAACTCCCTTTCATTCTTCTGATTCTTGTGAAACTTCAAACCAGGTATTCGCAAGAAGGTTCAGAGAGCATCAGCCCACTGGAGGCAAAGTCGTGAGACCGGCAAGTCCAGCAGAAAGAAACCCTCCGACCCTCCCCATCGACCAACTGTCAGAATGAACAAAATGCTGTTCTGGGTGTAAATGAAGCAGAAACAATAACAACAGAATCCTACCCCTGTAATCAATTGTGAACTTGTTGGTATCTCAGCAAGTTCGAGGAAACACAGAATCCCTTCCCACACTGAGAGCAGGTGAACGGTCTCTCCCCAGTGTGAATTCGCTGATGTAACTTGAGGTTGGATGACTGAGTGAATCCCTTCCCACACTGAGGGCAGGTGAATGGCCTCTCCCCAGTGTGAACTTGCTGATGTGAGTTCAGGCTGGATAACTGAGGGAATCCCTTCTCACACTGAGAGCAGGTGTACGGTCTCTCCCCAGTGTGTGCTCGCTAGTGCGTCTGCAGGGTGGATGAGTGACTGAATGTCTTCTCACAGTCTGAGCAGGTGAACGGCCTCTCCCTGGTGTGAACCCGCTGGTGTGACTTCAGATGGGATAACTGAGTGACTCCCTTCCCACACACAGAGCAGGTGAAGAGCCTCTCCCCAGTGTGAATGTGTCGATGAGCCTCCAGCGCAGATGGAACCCTGAATCCCTTCCCACAGTCCCCACATTTCCACCGTTTCCCCATGTTTTGGGTCTCCTCTTGTCTCTCCAGTCGGACAATCAGTTGAAGCCTCGTCCACACACAGAACACGTGTACGGTCTCTCCCCGCTGTGAATGGTGTGATGTGTTTTCAGGCTGTGTAACTGGTTAAAGCTCTTTCCACAGTCAGTGCTCTGGAACACTCTCACTCGGGTGTGTGTGTGTCTCGGTGATTTTCCAGTCACACTGATATTTAAAATCTTTTGAAGCCAACAGGTCGGGCGAACATTCCTCCTTCCCGATTTAATGGCCAATGAACCGAGTGACTCTGTCAGATCTAAACATGATGTTTGAGATTTCTGTCTGTAAATCCTCTCCTTTTAACATCCTGTAAAAGGAGTTTACAAAATAAATCACAGTCAGTACAGGATAGAAATTCAGAACAGATTATTTTAATTTCTATAAAACATTCTTTCCTCTCATTCCCCAAAAGCTGTAAATCTCCATCCCACTCACTCTCCCTCCATTCTCACTCTGCTGTATCTAATATTCACCCTCCCAATTCTCCTGAAGGTGCTGATTCAGGCTGATTGACAGATCCATGCTCACTGCTTCCTGTCCTAGGCACAGAGACCATAACAAACAGGAGGTACAGTCGAAGCAACAGTGCTAACCACTCTGGTACCCTGCCGCCCAGCACCATTTTTCCACGCCATCCCCCATATCCCTCGATAACTTCACTACCTAGAAACCTATCAAACTGCCCTGAAAATATTTGATGACTGAGGTTCCACAGTCCTCTGGGGTAGAGAATTCCAAAGCTTCACCACATTTCCTTTAAATGTATTGATGGGGGCAGCACAGTGGCACAACGGTTAGCCCTGCTGCCTCTCGGTGCCGAGGACCCGGGTTCGATCCCGGCCCCAGGTCACTGTCCATGTGGAGTCTGCACATTCTCCCCGTGTCTGCATGGGTCTCACCCCCACAACCCATGTGCAGGGTGGGTGGATTGGCCATGCTAAATTTCTCCTGAATTGGAAAAGAAAATTGGGTATTTAAAAAAATTAATCAATTCATTGACGGGGATTTGGTTAGGCCAGTATTCTTTGTCATCCCTAGTTGCCCTTCAGAAGGTGGTGGTGAGCTGCCTTCTTGAACGTCTGCAGTCCCTCAGGTGTAGGTACACCCACTGTGCTGGTAGGGAGGAGTTCCAGGATTTTGCCCCAGCGACAGTGAAGGAACGGCGATATATTTCCAAGTCGGTCTGGTGAGTGACTTGGAGGGGAACCTCCAGGGGGTGAGGTTCCCAGGTATCTGCTGCTCTTGTCCTTCTAGATAGTAGTGGTCGTGGCTTTGGAAGGTGCTGTCTGAGGAACCTTGGCGACTTACTGCAGTGTATCTTGTAAATTGTACACACGGCTGCCACTGTTCGTCAGTGGTGGAGGGTTTAAATGTTTGTGGACAGAGGAGCAATCAACCTGGCTGCTTTGTCCTGGATGGTGTCGAGCTGCTCGAGTGTTGTTGGAGCTGCACTCATCCAGGCAAGTGGAGAGTATTCCATTATACTCCTGACTTGTGCCTTGTAGATGTTTGGACAAGATCTGGGAGGTCAGGTTGTGAGTTACTCGCTGTAGGATTTCCAGCCTTTATTTCGCTAAGAAGGAGATACAGAGCTTTCCGGGAATGGAGAAGGGGGTGGTGTTGGCAATTTATGGGGCGATTTGAGGAGAACAGAAGGCCCACTGGAGGGGATTAAGGCAAAGTGGGAGGAAGAGCTGGGAGAGAGCATGGAGGAGGGGTTGTGGTGTGAGGTGCTCTGGAGGGTAAATGCCTCAACTTTGTGCACGAGGTTGAGGCTGATAGAGCTGTACGTGGTGTATCGGGCGCACCTCACAAAGGTGATGATGAGCCGACTCTTTGAGGAGGTAGAGGATGTTTGTGAACGTTGGGGGGGGGGGGGGGGGGGACCCGCAAACCACGTTCATATGTTTTGATCCTGTCCAAAGCTGGAGGGGTATTGGTGGGAGGTGTTCAAGGTAATTTTGAAGGTGGTACATGTGAGGCATGAGCCGGGTCCTCTGGAGGCCATATTCGGGGTATCGGATCGGCCAGGGTTGGAAGCGGGTGCGGAGGCAGATGTTTTACCCTTCGCCTCGCTCATCGCCCAAAGGCGGATCCTGGTGGGGTGGAGGTCAGTTTCTCCACCCTGTGCCCTGGCGTGGCGGGGGGATCTGTTGGAGTTTTTAAACACTCGAAAAAGTGAAGTTTGAGTTGAAGGGAAGGGTGGAAGGATTGTACAATTCATGTGTTTATTATGCACTTTCAAAAATTGGATGACATTGAACAAAAGAGTGGAGTGGGGGTGTTGGGGTGGGGTTGGACTGTGTATGTTGTTGGTGACTATGTATGGGGTTGTATGGTGAATTCCTGAATCCTTTTCTTTGATGTTTGTATTTAAAATGTTGAGGGTTGTTTGGGGGTTGGTGGGAGGGAGGAATTGTTGGCCAGGGGATTGACATTATATTTGTTACTGTTGATTGTTTGTCGGTGGGTGTAAATTTGGATGAAAATGTGAAAAAGGAGAATAAAAATATTTAGTAAGAAAAATAATTCCCAGCCTTTAACCTGCCCTGGTAACCACAGTACTAATATGGCTAGTCCACTTCAGATTCTGATCAATAGTAAGCCCCAGGATGTTGTTTGTGGGGGATTCAGCGATGGTAATGCCATTGCATGTCAAGGAGCGGTGGTTAGATGTAAGGGTAGCACAGTGGTTAGCACTGTTGCTTCTCAGCTCCAGGGTCCTAGCTTTGATTCAAGGCTTGGGCCACCGTCTGCGTGGAGTCTGCATGTTCTCCGTGTCTGCGTGGGTTTCCTCCGGGTGCTCCGGTTTCCTCCCACAAATCCTGAAAGACGTATTGTCAGGTAATTTGGACATTCTGAATTCTCCCTCTGTGTACCCGAACAGGCGCCGGAATGTGGCGACTCGGGGCTTTTCACAGTAACTTCATGGCAGTGTTAATGTGATCCTACTTGTGACAATAAAGATTATTATTCTCATCTTGCAGGAGATGGCCATTGCCTTGCACTTGTGTTACATCCTCGAGTGAGGAAATCCCTCCTCATCTCAGCTTTCTCTCCATTTTCCTGCCGGTTTCCCATGACCCTTGACTCCCTCGCCAATCAGAAATCTGTCTGGGGGGGACCACGTGAAGCGGCTTTTCCGCAGGTTCTGGTGCCACTCGCCTATAATCCGTCATTTATCCTGATTTCCCGGCATTCATCTAATTAATGCCAGAATTAATATTTGTTCTCATGTCCCTGGAAGACTTCAGGATTGGTTTTGGTGAGATTATGCCGAAATATGTCAAGAAATCTATTGATTGGGGTGCACGTGGCACAGTGGTTAGCACTGGGACTGCAGCGCTGAGAACCCGGGTCCGAATCCCGACCCTGGGTCACTGTCCGTGTGTAGTTTGCACATTCTCCCCATGTCTGTGTGGGTTTCACCCCCACAACCCAAAGATGTGTAGGGTAGGTGGATTGGCCATGCAAAATTGCCCCTTAATTGGAATAAAGAGATAATTGGGTACTCTAAATTTTATTTAAAAAAAGAAATCTATCGATAAAAGAGTGCAGGCGGATTCAGTGGGGGTGGAGCCGCATTTTGAACATGGCACCCTGACCCTCAGGAGGTCCCTCGACCCCGCGCTCTCCGGGACTCTCTCGGAGGCGGTGAAAATGATGACTGCCGACATTCTCCGTGTTATTGACCAGAGGCTGAGTGAGCTGGCTCAATATCTGTGAGCTCATGAGGCCGAGCTGCAAAACACCATGAAGAGGCTCGATGATCCGGAGGCGAGAATTCTGAACGTTGAGCAAGATGCCTCCTCGGCAGAGGCAAGAATTCAATCCTTGGAAAACCGGCTGAGTGGTGTGGTGGACTCCTGGAGGACTTGGAGAACCGAGGGTGAGAGAAAGAACATCCAAGTCGTCGGCCTGCCAGAAGGTGTGGAGGATAAGGTTCCTGTTAGGTTCTCCGAGGACTGGCTGCCACATTTTCTCAAGATAGATGTGAAGCCTGGGTGTTTCAAATTAGAAAGGGCATCGGATCCTGTCTTTGAGGCCGAGGGATAGTTTTCATCCCAGGCCAGTAATCATTCACTTCCACAACTTGAAAGATCACCAGAGGGTCCTGGAGACGGGTAAGGTCATTTGGGACCTGGCTCCATGAGGGACTGAGGATTTAGTTCTTCCAGGATTTTTTGGCAGCCACAAAAACGAGATACGAGGTCTCCCTTTTGGTTAACTCAAACCCTGGGATTTCCCCCTCCATTTTGTGGAGGAC
Organism: Scyliorhinus torazame; assembly: GCF_047496885.1. NCBI lineage: Eukaryota > Metazoa > Chordata > Chondrichthyes > Carcharhiniformes > Scyliorhinidae > Scyliorhinus > Scyliorhinus torazame. The sequence goes on along the minus strand of NC_092711.1, from coordinate 158,553,994 downwards.
GTGTGACGTTTATGCTCGGGGCTGATCATTTCTCACACTGCTAATGAAGGGTGCAGGATGCTGGAGAACCAGCGGCGTCTGGAGGTTTGTTTGGCGAAGGTGGAGGAGAATCATATGGAGGGCCCGAGTAAGCTATTACTGAAGGAGGTTAACGCAGCAAGAGTGGCTTTGGACTCCCATCGACTCAGCAGGTCGAGAAAAGTTGAGAGTTTGTGAGGCAGAAGTTGTACGAGTTTGGGAATAAGCCGAGCAAATACTTGGCCTGTTGGACAAAGAAAAAGGCCGACTTTAGAGTCATTCCCAAAGGCCATCCTGGTATGGGGTGATGGTGTAGAGAGCTCTGCGCTTCTTTCTTGAAAAGAGGCCTTAACAATTCCCATCTACTCTCCTCCGCCTGGCTGAACTCGTTCTATCTCTCAACAACCTCTCCTTCAACTCATCCCACTTTCTCCAAATCAAAGGTGAAGCAATGAGTAGCTGCATGGATCCTAGCTACGCTTGCCTTTTTATGGGGTATGTGGAACATTCCTTGTTCCAGGCTGACCCAGGTCCCCTCCCACAACTCCTTTACCAATACATTGATGACTATTTTGGTGCCATTTCAAGCTCTCGTCCAGATCTGAAAAATTCATCAACTTCGCTTCCAGTTTCCACCCCTCCATCATTTTCACCTGTTCCATCTCAGACACTTCTCTTCCCTTCCTTGACCTTTCTGTCTCCATTTCCGGCAATAGTCTATCCACTAATGTCAATTACAAGCCCACGGACTCCCACAGCTATCTGGACTACAGCTCTTTGCACCCTAAATTCTGTAAAGGCTCCATCCCTTTCTCGCAGGTCCTTCGCCATCGCATTTGTTCCAATGATGGCACTTTCCAAAGGTGCTTCGAAAATGTGTTCCTTCTTCCTCAACCATGATTTCCCACCGACAATTGTGGACAGGACCCTCAGCAACATGCGGTCCATCTCCCGCGCCACTACCCTCGCCCCCTCCCTCCCAGAACAAGGATAGAGTCCCCCTCGTTCTCACATTTCATCCCACCAGCCTCCATATGCAAAGCATAATCCTCCACCATTTTCGCCAACTCCAGCGTGATGCCACCACCAAACACATCTTTCCTTCCGCCCGCTGTCAGCATTCCGCAGAGACCGTTCCCTTCAGGATAGTCTAGTCCACTCCTCCATCATATCTAACACCTCTCCCATCACCCATGGCACCTTCTCATGCAATCACAGGTGTAACATCTGCCCCTTTACCTCTTCCATGCTTAACATCCCAGGCCCAAAACACTCATTCCAAGTTAAGCAGTGTTTCACTTGCACCCCTTTCAATTTGGTTGATTGCATTCACTGCTCCCAATGTCGTCTCCTCTATGTCGGAGAGACCAAACGTAGAGTGGGTGATCGCTTTGCTGAGCACCTTCAGTCTGTGTGCATTCAGGACCCTGACCTTCCCATTGCTCGCCATTTTAACACAAGACCCTGCTCCCATGCCGTGTCCTTGGCCTGCTACAATGTTCCAGAGAAGCTCAACGCATATTGGAGGAGCAGCATCTCACCTTCCGGTTAGACATGCCTTCCGGTCTGAACATCAAATTCAACAACTTCAGATGATTAGCTCTACCCACCTCGACCCTTTTCGTTTTCATTCCATCTCATTTTAACTGTCTTTTACCTTTTATTTCTTTCTTCATATATATTTTCCCCCCAATCTTATTCTCTTTCCTTACCTTTTCTCCCCTTTGCTTCCCCCTTTCTCTCATTTTACCTCTCTCCCACCCATGTCCCCCTTCTCCCCACATCTGTATCTGTCACACCTTACCCTCTGATTTTAGTTTCTCGGCTGTTTGACCTTTCACATCTTTTATTCTCTCTGGGGACTATCATTAGCACTCTTTCCCCTTGGTTTCTGTAGCTATTAGCACTCTTTTTGCTTTGTTTCTGCGGCTATGACTCATCTTTCATTCCCTCACACTACAGTATAAATATCAACGCCTTTTAGCTTTGACAAAGAGTCATCTGGACTCTAAATGTCAACTCTTTTCTCTCCTTTCAGTTGCTGCCACACCTGCTGAGATTTTCCAGCATTTTCTCTTCTGGAATATAACGTTGCTGCAAGGGACCAATTGAAGGCCAGAATGAGAAAAGAAATGGAAAAGTGGAGAAAATAAAGTGTTATACGCACAGATGTTGGGCACAGGACGGAGCTTCAGTCTTTGTGAAGCTCAAATGTCATCCAGACAAATCCCCCGCTCTCAATAGCTGGAGGACTAGAGTCCTTCCGGTCCTCCAATCTTTCCATTGGTTGCTGGCCGCCTGCCTGAAGACAATGGGCAACGGGTGTCACGTGGTCATCGATGCTCCTTTGACCCGAGGGAATAATCACCACCGCGCATGCGCCTCTTCTCCTCTCGTTAATGCCCCCCCCCCCCCGCGCCCCGCGGTGGATGGAGCGGTTTCCCCGGCGCTGGGGACTATGGGAGATTAAGCCGCCATTACCCATCCGGAGCCCAGTCTACAAACGTCTGGGACTGGGATGAAAAGAGGGAGTGGCGAGCAGTGCCCCCATTCCAGACACAGAGTACATGTGGGTAGTCACTGGATTTTGTGACTCCCCTTAGCACAATTTTTTGTTAACTTCAGCTGTAACGATTTAGACATATTGGGGAGTGTGAAACTGAACCCGAGAGTCAGCATCTTCAGGGGAGGCGAATTGGGGGAAAAGCAGGAGGAGGATAAATGGGATGAATTAGTGTTACAATCAATAGGGAGGAGTGTGTGGAGGCAGAGACAGGGAGAAGCAGTATTTTCTGTCATGATCATGAGCTTGGACAATTTTATCAAATCATTTGTGAAACCTGGATTTACAATGTCCTTGTGGAACACCTTGGGAAATTTAATTACATTAAATGTGCTGTATAAATGCAAATTAATCTGTTATTTATTTATTTTTTTAAATTATGATTATTCAATGTTTTTCAATAATTTTTACAAAACACTACAAAAAGGAAAGAAAATATACAATAGAGAAATAAACAGGGCAATACGCCAACAAACAAAGCATCTTAATCCTCTAACCCTTAAACGATTTAACAAATTAAGAATAAAAATGGGACAAATGCCCCTTACATAAACCAAAACAAGAACACCCCCCCCACCCAGTGTTGCTGCTGCTATTGACCTCCACCTAACGTTCCGTGAGAAAGTCTAGGAACGGTTGCCACCGTCTGGAGAATCTTGCACAGACCCTCGCAAGGCAAACTTTATCTTTCCAACCTGAGAAATCCCGCCATGTCATTGATTCAAGCCTCCAAGCTTGGGGGCTTCGCGTCCCTCCACATTAGTAAGATCCTTCTCCGGGCTACCAAAGAGGCAAAGGCCAGAACTCCGGCCTCTTTCGGCTCCTGTACTCCCGGCTCGTCTGACACCCCAAATATTGCTATCCCCAGCTCAGTTTTACCCGAGTGTCCAAGACCTTGGACATAGCCTTTGTGAAGCCCCTCCAAAACCCCGCCAGCGCCGGGCACGCCCAGAACATATGGGCGTGGTTTGCTGGGCTCCCCGAGCACCTCACACACCTGTCCTCTACCCAAAAAAACTTACACATCCTCGGCCCCTATCATATGCGCCCTGCGTAACACTTTAAACTAGATCAGGCTGAGTCTGGCGCAACACAAGGAGGAATTAACCCTGCCCAGGGCGTCAGCCCACAGGCCCTCATCGAGCTCCTCGCCATGCTCCTCCTCCCACTTGCCCTTCAGCCCCTCCACCGAGGCTCCCTCCGCCTCCTGCAGCTCCTGGTATATTGCCCAGACCTTACCCTCTCTGACCCACACGCCCGAAATCACCCTGTCGTGTATCCTCCGGGCAGGCAGCAGCGGGAATTGCCCTACCTGCCTCCTCACAGACCCCAACCTGCACATACCTGAAGGCTTTTCCCAGGGGTAACCCAAATTTCTCTTCCAGCGTCCTCAGACTGGCAAAAGTCCCATCAATGAATAGGTCCCCCATCCTTTTGATTCCCGCCCGATGCCAACTTAGGAATCTGCCATCCATCCTGCCCGGTGCAAACCTATGGTTGTTCCGTATCGGGAACCAGATTGAGGCCCCCACCTCCCCCCTGTACCATCTCCACTGCCCCCAGATCCTCAATGTCGCCGCCACCACCGGGCTCGTGGTGTACCGCGTCGGCGGTAGCGGCAACGGTGCCATCGCCAGTGCCTCCAGGCTAGTACCTACACATGACGCCGCCTCTAGTCTTTTCCACTCCGCCCCTCCCCCTCCATTACCGAATCATTGCCACATTAGCTGCCCAGTAGTAACTACACAGATTCGGCAGTGCCAGCCCACCCCCCTCCCGACTGGGCTCCAAGAACAGTCTCTTAACCCTCGGTGTCTTACTTGCCCACACATACCTCATAATGCTCTTGCTCACTCGCTTGAAAAAGGCCTTAGGGTTGAGAATAGGCACTGGAACACGAACAAGAACCTAGGGAGGGCCGTCATCTTAATGAACTGCACCCTGCCCGCCAGGGAGAGTGGCAACACGTCCCATCTCTTAAAGTCCTCCTCCATCTGGACCACCAACCACACCAAGTTGAGCTTATGCAGGACCCCCAACTCTTGGCCACCTGGATACCCAAATACTGGAAACTCCTCTCCACCCTCTTGAGCGGCAGCTCCTCCAACCTCTTCTCCTGACCCCTCGCATGCACCACAAAGAGCTTGTTCTTCCCAACGTTGAGCTTGTATCCTGAGAAGTCTCCAAACTCCCTGAGGGTCTACATGACCTCTGCAATCCCCTCCACTGGAACTGCGATATACAAAAGCAGGTCATCTGCACAAATGAGATCCGATGCTCCTCCCCTCCCCGGACCAACCCCCTCCAGTTTATAGACTCCCTCAGCACCATGGCCAGCGGCTCATTTGCCAGGACAAACATCAGGGGGGACAGGGGGGCACCCCGGTCTTGTCCCGCAGTACAGTCTAAAGTACTCTGACCTCAGCCGATTTGTCGATACGCTCGTCACCGGGGCCTGGTACAACAATTTGACCCACCCTATCAACCCCTCACCGAACCCAAACCTGCCCAGCACTTCTCACGGGTACTCCCACTCCACCCGATCAAAGGCCTTCTCCACTTCCATTGCCGCCACCACTTCCGCCTCCCCCATCCTCCGAGGGCATCATGATCACATTCAGGAGCCTCCGCACATTTGCATTCAATTGCCTGCCCTTCACAAACCCCGTCTGGTCCTCGTGTATCACTCCCGGGACACAATCCTCAATCCTAGTCGCCAGGACCTTCGCCAACAACTTGGCATCCACATTGAGGAGCGAAATCAGCCTATACGAGCCACACTGCAGCGGGTCCTTGTCCTGCTTGAGGATAAGCGAGATCAGAGCCCGCGACATCGTTGGGGGAAGAATCCCTTCTTCCTTCGCCTCGATGAAGGTTCTCACCAGCAACGGGCCCAGCAGTTCCACAAACTTCCTGTAGAACTCAACCGGGAACCCATCTGCCCCGGGGCCTTGCCCGCCTGCATACTCCCCAACCCCTTAACCAGCTCCTCCATCCCGATCGGGGCCCCCAAACCTTCTACCTGCCCCTCCTCCACCATTGGAAACTTCAATTGGTCCAGGAACCGCCACATCCCCCCCACCCCCCGCTGGGGGATCTGACTTGTACAGGTTCCCGTAGAAATCTCTAAAGACCTCATTTATTTTGGCCGGACTCCTCACCGTGTTCCCCCCTCTGTCCCTGATTCCTCCAATCTCCCTTGCCGCCTCCTTCCTACGTAGCTGATGCGCCAGCATCCGACTGGCCTTCTCCCCATACTCGTACGCTGTACCCTGTACCCTCCTCCACTGGGCTTCAGCTTTCCCCATAGTCAGCAAATCAAACTCCGTTTGGAGGCTCCGGCGCTCCTTCAGCAGCCCCTCTTCAGGGGATTCCGCGTATCTCCTATCCACCCTCAGTAACTCCACCAATCTCTCCCTCTTATCCCTGTGAGCCCTGATTGAGATTAGCTCTCCCCTGACCACCGCCTCCAAAACCACACTCACCAATACCTCCCCATTATTATTGGCCTCCGTGTACCTTTGAATGCACCCTCGGCCCCGCCCACAGACCTCATCTGCCAGCAGTGGCACATTCATGCGCCACAGCGGGCGCTGGCCCCTCTCCTCCCCCAACTCCAGCTCCACCCAGTGCGGGGCATAGTCCAAAATCGCTATTGCCGAGTACTCCGTCCCCTCCAATCTTGGGATCAACTCCCTACTCACCACGAAGAAGTCTATCCGTGAATAGGCCTTGTGCACATGGGAAAAGGAGAACTCTCTAGCCACTGGCCTGGCAAACCTCCACGGGTCCACTGCCCCCATCTGATCCATAAACCCCCTCAGAACCTTGGCTGCAGCTGACCTCTTGCCCGACCTTGACCTGGATCGATCCAGTGCCGGGTCCAGTACCGGATTAAAGTCCCCCCCCACCTCCAGATCCGGGAGCCGGCTCAGCATGCACTTCATGGACCCTCTATCGTCCCAATTCGGGGCATATACATTCACCAGCACCACCCGGGCCCCCTGCAGCCTACCACTCACCATCACAGATCGGCCCCCTTTATCCGCCACAATACTCCGCCTCAAAAGTCACCCGCTTGCTCACACTTCTCGCACTAAAAGCAGGTTAATGGCTTCTCCCCGGTGTGAACTCGCTGGTGTCTCTGCAGGTGGGATGACTGAGTGAATCCCTTATCACACTGAGAGCAGGTGAACGGCTTCTCCCCGGTGTGAACTCGCTGGTGTCTCTGCAGGCTCGATGAAGTAGTGAATCCCTTATCACACTGAGAGCAGGTGAACGGCCTCTCCCCGGTGTGAACTCGCTGGTGTTTCCACAGGACGGATGATTGAGTGAATCCCTTCTCACACTGAGAACAGGTGAACGGCCTCTCCCCAGTGTGAACTCGCTGGTGTGTCAGCAGGCTCGATGAAGTAGTGAATCCCTTCTCACACTGAGAGCAGGTGAACGGCCTCTCCCCAGTGTGAATTCGCTTGTGTTTCCGCAGGCTGGATAAGTGAGTGAATCCCTTCTCACACACAGAGCAGATGAATGGCCTCTCCCCAGTGTGAACTCGCTGGTGTGTCTGCAGGCTGGATAAGTGAGTGAATCCCTTCTCACACACAGAGCAGATGAACGGCCGCTCCCCAGTGTGAACTCGCTGGTGTGTCTGCAGGCTGGATAAGTGTGTGAATCCCTTCTCACACTGAGAGGAGGTGAATGGCTTCTCCCCGGTGTGAACTCGCTGGTGTCTCTGCAGGTGGGATGACTGAGTGAATCCCTTATCACACTGAGAGCAGGTGAACGGCTTCTCCCCGGTGTGAACTCGCTGGTGTTTCCGCAGGACGGATGATTGAGTGAATCCCTTCTCACACACAGAGCAGATGAATGGCCTCTCCCCAGTGTGAACTCGCTGGTGTGTCTGCAGGCTGGATAAGTGTGTGAATCCCTTCTCACACTGAGAGCAGGTGAATGGTCTCTCCCCAGTGTGAACTCGCTGGTGTCTCTGCAGGTTGGATAACCGAATGAATCCCTTCCTACACACAGAGCAGGTGAACGGCCTCTCCCCAGTGTGGCTGCGTCGATGAACTTCCAGCTGAGATGGGACCCTGAATCCCTTCCCACAGTCCCCACATTTCCACGGTTTCCCTATGTTTTGGGTGTCCTCGTGTCTCTCCATGTTGGACAATCAGTTTAAGCCTCATCCACACACAGAACACGTGTACAGTCTCTCCCCACTGTGAATGGTGTGATGTTTTTTCAGGCTGTGTAACAGGTTAAAGCTCTTTCCGCAGTCAGTGCTCTGGAACACTCTCACTCGGGTGTGTGTGTCTTGGTGCTTTTCCAGTCACACTGATGGTTAAAATCTTTTGAGGCTGACAGAAAAGACAAACATTTCTCCTTCTAGATACGAAGTCGGGTGATATTCAGTTCCAAGGAATTGAGAGACTCAGTCAGATTGAGACGTGAAGTTTGAGATTTCAGTCTGTAATTCCTCCTCTTCTAATATCCTGTAAAAACAATTTACAAAAGACATCACTGTCAGTAAAGGACAGAAATTCAGAACAGACAATTCTCGTTCCTAGAGAACATTCTTTCCTCGCTCATTCCCCAAAAGCTGCAAATCTCCATCCCGCACACTCTCCCTCCATTCTCACTGCTGTATCTAATATTCACCCTCCCAATTCTCCTGAAGGTGCTGATTCAGGTTGATTGACAGACGCATGCTCACTGCTTCCTGTCCTGGGCACAGAGATCATAACAAATACGAGCTGCAGTTGGCCATTTGGCCCATTGAGCCTGCTCGTCTATTCTGTGGGATCATTGGCCGATCTATGTCAGCGACATTCTCAGTGTTATTGACCAGAGTGTGCTGACTCAATATCTGTGAGCTCATGAGGTCGAGCTGTAAAACACCATTAAGAGGCTCGATGATCCGGAGGAGAGAATCCTGAACGTTGAGCAAGATGCGTCCTCGGCGGAGGCACAAATTTAATCCTTGGAAAACTGGCCGAGTGGTGTGGTGGACTCCTGGAGAACTTGGAGAACCGAAGGTCAGAGAAAGAACATCTGAGTCGTTGGCCTGCCAGAAGGTGTGGAGGGGAAGGCTCGCGTTAGGTTCTTCGAGGACCGGCTGCCACGTTTTCTCAAGCTGGATCTGAAGCCTGGGTATTAGAATTAGAAATTAGAAAGGGCATCGGATCCTGTCTTTGAGGCCAAGGGATAGTTTTCATCCCAGGCCTGTAATCATTCCCTTCCACAACTTGAAAGATCACCAGAGGGTCCTGGAGACGGGCAAGGTGAGGTGAGACCTGGCTCCCACCTCACCTTACAGCAAATTATGTTGCGTCATCCTGTGACCCTGAAAATTATATTGACAACTCCGTCAAGTCTTTCAATAATCTGACTACTGCCTTGGTCTTCGCTAAATCCTCGAAGGGCTACGATTGGAGCGATGATTTGCAGCTCAGACTAACTCAGGCTCTAATCTAAACTCTTTCCCTATCTTGGTGTTGTTGTCTGAAATTGTTATCTTTTATCCTGTTGAAGGGAGTTGTTATTCTGTGAGCGCCAATTGAATGTCTTCTTCTTCTCCTCGAGTGTTCCAGGGACTCGGATTATCTTATCTCAGTTATGGCAGATGTGCCGTGTGCTTATTATCCGTTGTCTTCTATTATCCGAGCGTTAATCATGGCAGAACCGAGTGGTGCCATTGCCGAAGGGTGGGTGGTGGTGGATGTAGGTCTTCACGGGTGAGTCTAAAATGCGGGACGGGCATTCATTCCCCATTCCCTTGTTGGCCCTTCTTTTCTTCTCATTTTGGAGAAGGTATCCTGAGGGTAACGACAGTCTGGCCGTGGGGTTAATCCTCCGGGTCCTCAGTCTTATTGAGGAATGTCCCCTTGGATCTATTGTGTTGGTGATTCTTTTGTATTTTTGTTATTATGGGAGGGTTTATGTGTTGTTGACTTTATCCTACTCTGGTACAGACGGGGCTTTTATCCGTGAAAGGAGCAGTTTGTGGAAACGTTGGTGCCTCTGGTGTAAAGAGAGTTGGAGGAGGGGGTAATGGCGCACGCCCGATTGTGGTGTGAAAATCTGTTCCTGTCTCTCTGTCGCCTAACTAATGGCAGCAGTTAATCTGCAAATTTTCTCAGGGAATGTACGGGGCATCCATCACCCTATCAGAAGGAAAAAGATCCTCTCCTTTCGTAAGGAGAAAGTCGACATAGCTTTATTACTGGAAGCCCATCTGGATGATGAGGAACACTTTAAATTGAGGCAGGATTGGGTGGGGCAGGTTTTTTCACCTCCTTTTCCTCAAATAGGAGGGGTGTGGCAATCCTTATGAATAAAAATATCCCTTTTAAGGTTGAAACCTGCACCAAGGACAAAGGAGGGAGATATGTGATCATTAGAGGTTTGGTGAATGGAGATGTTGTTTCAATAATGAATCTTTATGGATCCCCGATTACTCCCGGAGTTCATTACGAAGGTTTTTGTGAATTTTGTACAGTTAGCTTCGACTAACTCTTTGTGGTTGGTGACTTCAATTGCCACTTAAATTCTCTGGTAGATAAGCTCCCGGTTACCAGGAACCCCCCCCCCCCCCCCACTCACGCTGCAAGCTAGGGTGTTGGCCTCGGCTTGTGAGGAGGTGGGTTATGTGGATGTTGAGAGAACTTTGTACCCGAGGAGCAGAGATTTTACCTTCTTTCCAGCCCCACATCATTGTCATACTCGAATCAGCAATTTGTTTGTGCCGAGGACGATCCTACACCTGGTGTCCACTTGCACCACAGGGAGCATCGTAATCGCAGACCATCCCCCGTTTGTCTGGAGTTTCTGCTCAGGGGCTCACCCCCAGGTCGAGAACGTGGAAGTTTGATGCCTCCCTGATAAGAGACACTTCATTTACGGCACACTTTACGGAATAGTTTGAGTTCTTCCTTTCGGTTAACTCGACTCCTGGTATTTCCCCCTCCATTTTGTGGGAGACGTGTAAAGTTTATGCTCGGGGCTGATCATGTCTTACACTGCTAATAAAAGGTGCAGGATGTTGGAGAACCAGCGGCATCTGGAGGTTTGTTTGGTGAAGGTGGAGGAGAATCATATGGAGGGCCCGAGTCGGCTACTGTTGAAGGAGGATAACACGGCAAGAGTGCTTTGGGTTCACACGGCAAGAGCGGCTTTGGGTTAACACGGCAAGAGCGGCTTTGGGTCAACACGGCGGAGCAGCTTTGGGCTCCCTATTGTCCCAACAGAAAAGTTGGACGTTTGCGAGGCAGAAGTTGTACGAGTTTGGGGAATAAGCTGAGCAAATACTTAGCCTGTTTGACAAAGAAAAGGTCGACTTTAGAGCAATTCCCTCTGTTCAGCTTCGGAGAGGGAAAAGGGTCATGAAGACAAACTAGTATTTCAGGAATTCAATGCAGGATTATACAAGTCTGAGCAATATTCTGATGTGTTGGTGAGTGTGGAACATGTTTTCTCTTCCCTGAAGCTTCTGGAGGCCTCAGAAAGCCATTGTGAGGCTCTTAACGCTCCCCTTTCGAGGGAAGAGTATTGAAGGCCATGAAGGAGCTGCAGCCGGGTAAAGCCCGGGACCGGATGTCTGTGGGTGAGTTTTATCGGGGGATTGAAGATTTGTTGTTGGACCCGTTGATAGATATGTATTGTCACTCTTTTGACTCAGGGATGCTGCCACCGACTCTTGGTGAGGTTAATATCTCTTTGATCCTGAAGGTGGGCAAGGACCCAAGGAGTGGGCCTCTTATCGCCCAATCTCTCTTTTGAATGTTGACTTGAAACTGCGATCTTATGTTTTGGTGATAAGGCTGGCGGACATCCTTCTGACAATCGTGCGGGAGGACCAGACTGGGTTTATACGGAGAAGGTTTTCCAGTAACAATGTTGGAAGGTTGCTGAATGTGATTCAGGCTTTTCAGAAATATGCACTGGATGGGCTGCTGATCTCCTTCGATGCAGAGAAAGCTTTTGCTCGAGTTGAGTGGAATTATCTGGTGTATCCGCTGCGAGGCTTCGGGTTGGGTGAGGTTTATATTGAGTGGATTCAATTGATACATCACAAACCGGCAGCGGCGGTGCTCACCAATGGTTTAAGGGCATCAAACCTTGAGCTTCAGAGAGGGACAAGACTGGACTGCCCTCTGTCCCCCTTGCTGTTTGCATTGGCCATTGAGCCCTTGCTGGAGGATATCAGGTCAGATCCTCTGATATCGGGACTGGGGAGTGGCGTGAGGCAGCACACGATCACTCTGTGTGCAGATGACGGGCTGCTGATGATGTCGATCCCCAGTGTTTCAGTCCTGGTCATTATTGGAGTAGTGGGTAGATTTAGTGCCTTCTCCGGTTACGAGATCAATTTTACTGAGTCCAAGGCCATGCCGGTGGGGAGGGGTTGAGGTGTAAGCCCCCTCCTCTTGCTAACTTCCCCTTCAGATGCCCCCCCACCCCCACCATGCCATTTAAAAACCGGTGAATGTCAATGGCCCCTCTTTCAGGCAGCTGTATGGGGCCAACTTTTCACAGCTGATGGTGACTATTAGGTGGGACCTTGCCCGGTGGTCGGCTCTTCCGATTTCATGGCGAGGATTGCCTTCATTAAAGTGAATGTGTTGCCCAGACTGTTGTACCCTCTGCAGATGCTGCCTATACTGCTGTCAACCAGAGTTGTTAGGGGAATTAATCAAATCAGGGCAGGACCTACTCAGTTAATGGTAGGGAGTTGGGGACAGTTACAGAACAAAGAGATCTAGGAGTACAGGTTCACAGCTCCTTGTAGGTGGAGTCGCAGGTGGACTGGGTGGTGAAGAAGGCATTCAGTATGCTCAGTTTTATTGGTTAGAATATTGAACACCGGAGTTGGGATGACTTATTGAAGTTGGACAAGACATTGGTAAGACCGCAGATGGATAGGCTGGGACTTTTTTTCCCTGGAGCGTAGGAGGCTTAGGTGTGACCTTATAGAAGTCTACAAAATAATGAGGAACATAGAAAAGGTATATAGTCAACATATTTTCCCTCAGGTAGAGGAGTCTAGAACTAGAGGGCATAGGTTTAAGGTGAGAGAAGAGAGATACAAAAAGACCAGAGGAGAAGTTTCTTTACATAGAAATGAAATGAAAAGAAAATTGCTTATTGTCACAAGTAGGCTTCAAATGAAGTTACTGTGAAAAGCCCCTAGTCGCCACATTCCGGCGCCTGTTCGGGGAGGCTGGTAGAGGGTGGTGAGCATCTGGAATGGCTGCCGGAGGCAGTGGTAGAGGCGGGTACAATTTTGTCCTTTAACAAGCAGTTAGAAGTTACATGGGCATGGTGGGTATAGAGGGAAATGGGCCAAATGCTGGCAAGTGGGACTAGCTTAGTGATAGAAGCTGGGCGGCATGGACAAGCTGGGCCGAAGGGCCTGTTTCCAAGCTGTAAACATCTATGACTCTACCTGGAATACAAATAAACCTTGCCTCAAGTTTGTTAAGCTCCAATCACCAGGAGCTAAGGGAGGGTATGGTCTCCTGAAAATCAGGCTTCATCAATTGGCCTCTCGTCTTCGGTTCATAAGGGATTGGGTTAGGATGGAGCCAACATTCATCTGGCTCAATACAGAAGCAGACCAGTCAGTTCTCTCTCGATCCAAAACTGGCATAGGCTGATTATGGAAAGCATCTCCATGCAATTTTTATGTCTGTAATTCATTCGGAGTCTGATGCATTGGGTAAAGTATGGGACTCCTATCTCAAATAGATAGGCTCCAAATTCACTGACTTGCTCCTCCTGGACTTTCCATGAGTGAATTCAATTTAACTTAGGGCACAGTGGTTAGTACTGCTCCCTTAGCGTCAGGGACCCAGGTTCAATTCCAGCCTTGGGTGGCTGTCTGTGTGGAGTTTGTGTATTCACCTTGTGGCTTTGAGTGTTTCCTCCGGGTGCTCAGGTTTCCTCCCACTATCCAAAGAAGTGCAGCGAAAGTGGATTGGTCACGCTATTTTGCCCCTTAGTGTCCAAGATGTGTAGGTTAGGTGGGTTGACCATGATCAATGGACAGGCTTACGAGGATTGGATGGGGAGTGGGCCTGTGTGAAATGCTCTTTCTGAGGCTCAGTGCAGATGTGAAGGGGCGAATACCCTTCTGCACTACAGGAGTTCTATGTCATCTATGTTGTGTAATTCATTTTAATTTCATTATGCTGTTAGCCCGTCCCGTTTGTGATATTTTTGGGTTTACAAACTGAACTGTTATATACTCTTACCCTCTTTCCCCATTCACTACTTTAACCTGTTAACTGGTTCTTCAATTGATCTGGCATTTCATCTCGAGGCTCTGGTCCCTCAAATATCCTGTTCCAAATTAATTCTGCAATGTGTTGCTTGGATTGATGTTGGCAATATCTCTTGTTCCGCTCTGTGCCCATTTGCCACGATTTTGTTCTGTTACTCTGTTGCATTCATTGATTAAAAATGATTTAAAACAAAACAATTTATTAAAAATCAGTCCAACTCATCCGTGAATATATTCAAAGACCCCCACACGCCACTGGCCCCTGGGAAGAGAAATCCAGAGACTAATAACCCTCCATGGGAAGAGATGACTGGATTGTACTTTATTACAGAACCATAAGTAATATATCTAATGTGTACCATATAACAGCACGAGACATGTCTCTGGTATTAATTTATTGTCCCCTCAAATGTCAGCCATCGCCTGGAGAAACTAGCCCTTTATTGTGAATATTAGGAAAGAGACCATCCTTTTAGTCAGACAAATAAATGTGTCAAGCTGAGAGCAAAGGATGTCAATGTCTTTGAGAGAGAGAGAGACCTGGGCCAAGCTTTCCAGAGTCTGCACCCTCCCTGGATTCACTTCCTTTCCCTTCAGTTGCTGCAAGTGACCAATTGAAGGTGGGAATGAGAAAAGAAATGGAAAGGGGGAGAAAAGAAAGTGTTTCACTCACAGATGTTGGAGACATGAAGAAGTTTTCAGTCCGTGCGAGGCCGCAGGTTTCCTCATTGTCCAGCTTCCACGTTCGAACGGGGGAGCTGATTGGATGGTGGAAGGAGGCCTTCCGGTTCACCAACTCTTCCCATTGGTCAACAACCTTCCACCAGTCATTGTTCCCCCTCCTCGAGACAAGGTTTCCAGGCAACCGACTGACGGCTCCGGCCAGAGCGAGAAGCCTCTCGGTGATTTTCTCTCCCCCCGCCCCGGCCCGGGACTGCGCATGTCTGAGGGAGAGATTGCGCATGTGCGAGGGAAAGCTCACCGCTGACCTTTCTGCTGAGGCGTTGACCAATGGGAAGTGTTGGATGACCGGAAGGCTCTGGTCCTCCAGGCAATCAGCTCGGGCTTTGTGTGAATGGAGCTTGAACATCACACAGACTGAAACGTCCCCTTGTCCGCAACATCTGTGAGTAAAACACTTTCTTTTTTTCCCCCTTTCCATTTCTTTGCTCATTCTGATCTTCAATTGGTGACTTGCAGCAACTGAAGGGAAAGGAAGTGAATCCAGGGAGGGTGCAGACTCTGCAAAGCTTGGCCCAGGTCTCTCTCTCTCAGCTTGACACATTTATTTGTCGAGACTCTCTCTGAAGCTCAAATATGACAATTATAAACCATCCATGAGCCCTGCCCCTGACCAGCCTGTAATATAACAGGGGCCGGTTAACCTCAGTTGTTTGGACAGCTGGTTTGTGATGCAGAGCGAGGGTTCAATTCCTGGCTGAGGTTATTCAACCTTGTCTCAACCTTGTGTCTTGCCTGAGGTATGTTGATCCTCAGGTTGAATCACCACCAGCCAGCTCTACCTCTCAATGGGGAAAGCAGCCTATGGTCATCTGGGACCTTGGCGACTTTACCTATAATCTAACAATTTAATCCACTCGACATAATCCTCACCGATTCCGAAGCCTCGAACCGTATGCACCAGATAATTCGACTTGAGCGAAAGCTTTCTCTGCATCGAAGGAGATCACCAGCCCATCCACTGTGTATTTCTGAAAAGCCTGAATCACATTCAGCAACCGTCCAACATTGTTACTGGAAAACCCTTATAAACCCAGTCTGGTTACCACCCCCCCGCCCCCCCCCCGCCCGCCCCGCCCCCACCCACCACGATTGTTGGAAGGATGTCCTCCAGCCTTCTCACCATCAATGGGTCCAACAACAAATCCTCAAGCCCCCTATAAAACTCACACCCACAGCCATCCGCTCCTGGTGCTTTACCCAGCTGAGCTCCTTCATGGCCTTTGAGACCTCTTCCCTAGAAAGGGGAGCATTAAGAGGCTCACACTGGCTTTCTGAGGCCTCCGTAAGCTTCAAGGAAGAGAATAAATGCTCCATATCCAGCAACCCTTCACCAGACTTCACAGACTTTATAATCCTGCATAGAATTCCCTGAATCCCTGTTTATCTCCTCTGTCCTCACAACCCTTTTCCCTCCCCCAAGCCGCACAGAGGGAATTGTTCCAATGTCGGCCTTTTTCTTTGTCAAACAGGTCATGTATTTGCTCGGTTTATTCCCAAACTCGTACACCGTCTGCCTCGCAAACCTTTCTCGACCTGCTGCATCAATAGGGAATCCAAAACCACTCTTGTCTCAGGAAGCTCCTTCAGCAATAGCTTATTAGAGATCTCCTTATAATTCTGCTCGGCCTTCATGAAACAAACCCCCAGACATTGCTGGTTCTTCAGCATTCGAGCATAAACTTTACATGTCTCCCATAAAATGGAGGGGGGAATACCAGGGGTTGGGTTAACCCAAAGGAAGAACTCCAACTCGTTCTTACAATGCTTAGTAAATTAAGTATCTCTTATCAGAGAGGCAGCAAACCTCCACATTCTCGACCTGGGGGTGAACCCTCAAGTAGAATTCCAGAGAAACAGGATGGTCCACAATCGATGTTCACTACGGTGCAAGAGGACACCAGGTGTAGGATCGTCCTTGACATAAAAATTTTGTTGATTCCAGTATGACATTGATTAGGGCTGGAAAGAAGGTAAAATCTCCGCCCCTCTGGTGCAAAGTTCTCCAAACATCCACATAACCCACCTCCTCACAAGTAAAGGCCGACGCCCTAGCTTGCGGGTTGGGGGGTAGGGGTAGGGGTGGGGGTGGGGGTGTTCCTGGTAACCAGGAGCTTATCTACCAGACGATTTAAGTGGCAGTTGAAGTCGCCAACCACAAAAGAGTTTGTTGAAGCTAGCTCTGCAAAATCCACAAAGGACTTAGTAATGAACTTCGGGGAGTAATTCGGGGATCCATAAACATTCATTATTGAAGCAACATCTCCATGCACCGAACCTCTAATGATCACATATCTATCTCCTTTGTCCTTGGTGCAGGTTTCAACCTTAAAAGGGATATTTTTATTAATAAGGATTGCCACACCCCTGCTACTTGATGAAAAGGAGATGAAAAAACCTGCCCCACCCAATCCCGCCTTAATTTAAAGTGTTCCTCATCATCCAGATGAGTTTCCTGTAATAAAGCCATGTCGACTTTCTCCTTAAGAAAGGAGAGGATAACCATAGATTTGAGCCAGGGAAGTGGGATTGGAAATTTTCGGAGACGAGATTGGAAAGGAATTTGGACACTAAAAGATTTATTTCTTGGGGGTCGTTTTGCGGGATTGAAGGAGCTGGGAGTGAAGTATGGGCTGGAGCAATGGAAAATATTTAGATACTTGCAGGTTCAAGAGTTTGCCAGAAAGGTGATACAGAGTTTCCCAGTAGAGCCAGCTTCCACATTGCTGGAGGATGTGCTGACGACAGGGGGACTGGGGAAGGGGTAGTATTGCCGGTTTACGGGGCTATTTTGGAGGAGGAGAAGGCGCTGTGTGTATTGATGTTTGCCCTATGTATTGTTCTCATGTATGGAATGATCTATCTGAACTGTACACAGAACAATACTTTTCCCTGTATCTCGATACACGTGACAATTAACAAATCCAATCCTCACCATTGAGGTGATTGTATTTCTAATCAGTAAGGCTACTCCACCCACTCTGCCATATTCTCTGTCCCTCCTGTAAACTTTATGACCGGTGTATTTTCCCAGTCCAGACCATCCTGCTACTTGTTTTTGGAACAGTATTGAGTTCCCCTGAGGCCTTCCCCTCCCCCTCCATTTATTAGTTTAAAGTCCTTCTGACCTCCCTATTTATCCTTTCCACAAGGACACTGGTCCCAGATCGGTTCAGGTGGAGACCATCCCAACGGTACAGATTCCTCCTATCCCAATACTGATGCCAGTGCCCCGTGAAATGGAACCCCTCTTTCCCGCACCACTCCTTTAGCCACGTGTTTACTTCTGTAATTTTCTCATCCCTGTGTCAAATTTGCACGTGGCTCGTGTAATAATCCAGAGATTATATCCTTTGAGGACCTGTTCTTTAATTTTGTTCCTCGTTCCTGATTTTCCCCAAACAGGTCCTCTTTCCGAGTCTTGCAGATGTTGTTTGCCCCAACGTGGATCACAACAACTGGATCCTCCCCCTCCCTCTCCAATATCCTTTCAAGCCGGTTAGAGATGCCCCTCACTCTGGCACCAGGCAGGCAACATACCATGTGGGACTCTCGGTCCTGCTTCCAAAGGATGTCAGCAGTTCCCTTAATTATAGAATCCCCGACAACTACCACTTCCTCCCCCCACTTGAATGGCCTCCTGTACCAGGGTGCAGTGGTCAGCTAGCTCATCCTTCCTACAGTCACTGCTCCGATGCCCTGCCCCTCCGAGTCCGCTCCCTGGAGACTCGGCTGCGAATCCCCGAGATAAGGTTTCTGTACTCACAGCTCCGAAACTCCGTCCCTCCGAGTCCGCTCCCTGGAGACTCGGCTGTGAATCCCCAAGATAAGGTTTCTGTACTCACAGCTCCGAATGTCCCTCCCTCCGAGTCAGCTCCCTGGAGACTAGGCATGGGGAATAGGTATTGGAGACGAGGTATTGGGGAATGAGAGGAAGGAATATTCCATAGAAACTAGAATTCTCTGTTCTGAATTTCTATCCTGTACTGAGTGTTGACTTTTGTAAACTCCTTTTACAGATATTACAAGAGGAGGAATTGCAGACAGAAATCTCAATTGTCACGTCTCGGTCTTACAGAGTCACTCCTTGGGATCTGAGTATCATCGGACTTTGAATCTAGAAGGAGAAATGTTTGCCCGATCTGTCGGCATCAAAAGATTTTAACCATCAGTGTGACTGGAAAAGCACCGAGACACACACACCCGAGTGAGAGTGTTCCAGGGGACTGACTGTGGAAAGAGTCCAAGTCTCGGTCCTAGAGGAGCTCCCGCCAGTGGCCACTGTCTATGCCGATTTCGGGGGTTTCCCCGTTTTTTTGCTACCCCCCCCCCCCCCCACCTCCGATTTCTGGCAGCCTTTGGGGCTGTCCCGGGCGCCCAGCCGAGCCGGTTTCAGAACCGGCGAGGAACCCCACGCGAGTGTCTGGCGGCCGGAGCTGGGGTATCGGGCCCGGGACGCACGCATTTGGAGCAACGGGGCGGAGCCAAACTGAGGATGAGGCGGCAGGCCCGAAGCCAGGGCGCAATGTAGTGGAGATGTTCCACACCGGGTGGCTCCCGCCTAGAGTGTGTTTTTTTAAGAAGTCGGAAATCCGGTCCCAGGGGACGTTTTGAGGAATATTTTTAATAAATATTTTTGAAGACATTTTTTTTTTAGATTGAAGGAAGAAAAAGAAAAACAATAAGTCGTTAAAAGATAAAAAAAGGGCTCTCCGTCCGGGCCTGGTCGGGAATGGCGCATCCTCGGGGTTGGCAGTGACTCACCCGGCGGCCTGTCCTCACTCTCCGGGTGTGGGGATGTCGGAGCCCCCCCCAGGTGTGGGGATGTCGGAGCCCCCCCCCCCCCTCCCCGGTGTGGGGATGTCGGAGCCCCCCCCCGGGTGTGGGGATGTCGGAGCCCCCCCCTCCGCTGTACCACGAGCGGCAGCGTCTGGAGCTCTGCGCCCTCCACACCCTCAACAACCTCCTGCAGCAGCCGCTCTTCACCCAGCAGCAGCTGGACGGGCTGAGCGGCCAGCTGGCTCCCGACTCACTGCTAAATCCACATCGCAGTTTGTTAGGAACTGGGAACTATGATGTCAACGTCCTCATGGCCGCCTTGCTAACTCAAGGTCTCGCTGCGATTTGGTGGGATAAACGCAAGTCGCTCAGCAGCTTGGTGCTGAGCCGGGTCCATGGCTTCATCCTCAACATTCCCTCCAACATGACGCTGGGCTTTGTCTCGCTCCCCATCCAGCGCAAGCACTGGGTGGCAGTCAGGCAAATCAACGGGGCCTACTACAACCTGGACTCCAAGCTAAAGGCCCCGGTTCCAATCGGGAATGAGGAGGAACTGAGGAAGTTCCTGCAGGATCAGATCACCCAGGATCCCTGTGAGCTGCTGCTGGTGGTGCCGAGGGAGGTGGAGGAGGACGGAAGCTGGCTGCTCGCTCCCTGAACGTGAGACGCGGGAGATCGGACAGTGGGAGCGGTGAGGGGGGAAGGTCTCGCCGCCGATGGCGGCCTGACTCAGACCTCCAGCTGTGACAGATTAAGCCAGCGCGCTGGGGAGGTGGAAAAAATAATTGGAAACTCTAAATTTATTTAAAAAAAGAATTTGAAATGTTTAAAAAGACAATATCAGCAGGACTGTTATTGAATCATTGCCTCTATCATTTCCTATATTGCTCCATCGTCACATAGTTTAAGTTCATTGACCTGACTGAAACAAACAGGAATGGGGTTTTAATACATAATATTATGCAATGTTGCTTGATGGTACAGTTAGAACTCAGCTCAATTCCTCGAGGTCACTCTCTCATTGGGAATATCACATCATTAAATAAAAGAATGACACCAATCACTGGGGGAAAAAAAAGATGCAAAAAGCAGCGGCGAAGAAGGAAACGTGGGTTCGCCGTCGAATGAGAGGACCAGCAAAAGCACTGACAAGATGGCACATGCCGGACCGCAAGGTGGGGCCGCATTGCTTACGGTGGAACAGATGACCGAGGTGATGGCTGTGGAGCTGGAGAAGCAGTTTGCGAGGCACATGGAGGCTTTGAGGAAGGAGATGGTGGTTGCACTGAGATCATTGGTGGAGGAGGCAATTGCCCCAGTGAGGGTAGCTGTGGCAAAGACATCGGCCGAGGTGAGCAAGCAGGGCGAGAAGATGAAGGAAGTGGAGGAGGCCATGTCGCAGCACAGCGACCAGCTCACCTCGGTGTGGGACGAGATGCGGAGGATGGTGGAGGCTAACAGAGGACTCCGAGCAAATCTGAGAATTGTGAGCTTGCCCGAAGGGACAGAGGGCTCAAGGCCAACAGAGTACTTTGCTAAGGTGCTGGCAGAGTTGATGGGAGAGAGTGAGAACCCTCCCGGTTTGAGCTGGACCGAGCTCATCGGTCGTTAAGGCCAAAGCCCAAAGTAAATGAACCGCCAGGAGCAGTAATTATCTGCTTCCATGAATACCACATGAAGGAGAAGGTGTTAAGCTGGGCGAAGCAGAAGCGCGAGGTGCAATGGGATGGTGTGGAATTTGGGTTTACCAGGACTTGAAGGTGGAGTTGGCAAAGAGACGAGCACCATTCGGCCGAGTAAAGGCAACATTTACAACAAGGGGGTGCGACTTGGTGTGGTATACCCGGCGAAGCTGAGGGTGACGTATAACAGTGGAGGCGGTTGAGGCGTTCGTGCAGGCAGAAGGCTTGGGACAGACGTGAGGAGCGGAGCTGGAAGAGAGACTGTGGACTGTGATTGGCGAGCTGGAAAATGTATAAATGCTATAACTTTCTTTTCATTGTCGTGTATTGTAATTTTCTTTTCTTCACATTGTTACAGAGTTTTTATTGTTTGGGTTCATTGGCATTCTGTGTTGCAATGGTTATATGTTATTTCAATGAATTGTATGGGATGGATTGTTGTTTTTCTCTGGGGCTGGGTGGGAGGTGACAGTATACCTTGGGGGGAGGAACCAGTGCAAGCTAACTAAAGTTGGCTCGTGAACGGAGGTGAGGTGAGAGGAGGGCTGCGGACATTGGAGCCTGGTTGGCAGGTTTTGATGGGCCTACGAGCCGAGCAAGGGGGGGGGGGGGTCGATACAGGGAGACTTTTTTTTGAGAGGAAGTGCAGGGGGGGAATTCTGGGAGGGGTGGGAAGGGGTTCGATGTTAACAATGCTTAGGGGTGGGTAAGGCTCATGGGGCAGGGCCCGGTGGTATGATGATGGTGGTTAAGAAGGGTGGGGGGGGGGCGGGGGGGGGGGGAGTGAGAGACCCTCGGTTAGGATAGTCATGTGGAACGTGAGGGGGTTGGGAGGTCCAGTCAAGAGGTCAAGGGTGCTTGCGCATCTTAAAGGTTTGAAAGCTGATGTAGCAATGCTGCAGAAGACTCACTTGAGGGTGAAGGACCAGGTGAGACTTAAAAAGGGGTTGGTTAGTCAGATGTTTCACTCTAGATTTGACGGAAGGGCTCGAGGGATAGCGGTAATGGTCAGCAAAAGAGTACGCTTCCAGATGGAGAAGGTGGTGGCAGATCAGGGAGGTAGGTATGTGATTGTGACAGGGGCACTGGAGGGGAGGTTAGTGGCGCTAGTAAGTGTATACGGTCCCAATTGGGACGATGTGGCATTCGCAAAGAAGGTGTTTGGGGCTGTCCCTGACTTGGACACACACGAACTGAGTGGGGTTGGAACTTGGTGTAGGAGCCAAGGTTAGACAGGTCACGGCTGCGCTCTCTGGTCCCATCAGGGGGGGGTGAAGGCGTTGGCTGGGCTAATGGTGGAAATGGGAGGGGTGGACCCGTGGAGGTTTCTGTGAGAATTTACGTTCCTTTTGCCCTCAGTCTGGTCTCAGTAATAGTAAAGTACAACTGGAACAGTCCGTCATATAAGGGCCTGCCCAGGGCTGGGGCTTGTAATAAGGCCTGTTTTAAGAGACGGAAGGCTTCGAGGGCCTCGGTGGCGAGAGTAAAAGTCCCTTCCATGCTGGCGTAAGGCGTCAGCAGCTTAGTATAGACAGCGATGTTTGGTATCCACTGCCTACAATAATTTACCATGCCCAGCCAGTGACAGACCTCCTTGGCTGTGGTAGGGGCGGGGAGTTGGCACATAGGTTCAATTCAACTGGTTTCGAGACTTTTTTCTGTGGCTGTGAGTAGGACTCCCAGGAACTTGACTTTTGTCTGGGCCACCAGTACCTGGGATTGTGAAACAACATAGCCCAGTGAGGATAGGTGATTTAATAATTGTATCACATCTTCCCTGTTACTGGGCTCATCGGGGCTGACTATCAACAGGTCATCTACGTACTGTACGAGAGTGGAACCATGTTTCAAATTCAGAGTCTGGAGTTGAGTCTGCAGACATCTGGAGAAGAGAGTGGGTGAGTTAACAAATCCCTGTGGAAGTCGGGTCCAGGTATACTGCTATCCATTGTAGGTGAAGGCAAACAAATACCGGCTTTCAAGCGCGAGTGGGAGAGCAAAGAAAGCGTGTTGGAGGTTGACTATGGCGAAGACCCGGGCTCAGGCTGGGATTTGAGCCAGTATGTGGGCGGGATTAGGGACGAGGGCATGGAATGGCTGCGCGATGGCATTAATTGAACGCAAGTCCTGTACTAGCCGGTACTGGTCCGGTTTGCCTGATTTGGACACCGCAAAGTATGGGTGTGTTACATTCAGATTGGCACGGGACCAGGATCCCCTGTTGCAACAGTCCTTGGATTAATCTGGCTACAGATGGGATGGCTTGGAGTTTTAGGGGCTTTGTCGAATGGAGGGCGGAGTCACATGGTCCTTAATGGATGTAACCTCCGCCTGTCCCACCTGTGACGGGTGATCCGCCCAAACCTGAGGGTTAACATATTCCAAAACGTCGCGCCCCAGATGATGCTGGAGTCGGGTGTTAACCGTCTCGGGCCTCAGAGTACCGTATGGAAGTGCCGTCTGGCAGTACCTGGAGTGCATATTCTGTCAGATCCGATTGGTCCACCGCCCTCCTTACCATAAGCCCCAGATCCTTGGCATGGTATGGGTTGTGGACCTGGCGTGTAATATGGGGGGCCACGGAGGCGGATTGTTGCCATAAATGTGGTGGTATTGTAACAAAGTCGGCTGTACCTTCTTGTCCCGTGACTGTGGCTGTAATCGTGATTGGCCATCCGGTCCCAACTAACGACCGATATTTGTCCTCTAATTCCCGGCTCTGTCCGGTTCTGTCATAAGCCAGGGTAACGTGGGACAGCGAATGTTCTATGTCCAACGTCCACCACTGGGGTGTAGTAGAGACATAACACTGTTGTCTCGGCCTCCATGATTGAACCATTACCCCCTTGTCCCCGCATTCCAGCCGCAGCTGGAAGATACACAGTAGATCTCGGGCCAGCAAATTGCAGTCCAATCCGGTGGTGACGACAAATTGATGATCTGTCGACTCATTCTCATAAGTTGCCTTCACCGATTCTGAAATGGGATACTGACGCACCTGGCCTTGGAACCCCAACAAATGCTGGGTGTGGTCGGATAGTGGTAGTTGGAGTTCCGATTGCACTGAAGACATGGCTGCTCTGGTGTCGATCATAGATGGGTAATGTTGATCTCCTATCTGCAGAGAAACGATGGGTTCTCTGTCCGAATGGAGAGTCCGTATGACTAAATTGGCTCGCCAGTCTTGTGGGAAGGGGTTTGCTTGGGGGACGTCGGTGTGCCTCGTCTGCCCTCCCCTTGGTGGGTACCCCCTCCTTTGCGTTGGGTATCCTCCTCCTGCCACCTGTCTTCTAAATGGACATTCCTGCTGCCAGTGATCTGCGTGGCCACAGTTGAAACATGAATTATTCCCTCTATATCCCGGCCTTCTTCCGGTGGACCAATGGCCCCGCAGAGGGAGTGGCAGTTGCAAGGTTGCTGGTGCATACGGCGGGCCGTGGAGAGGGGCTGAAGATCCATTTGGGTGGGTTTGATATCCTCCCCCGTGTTGATCCACCCACCCGAGGTCACAATATTGGGGTTCCAGCTGGTAAGCCACCGTACCTGCGCTCAGTTGGGGTCTCGGATCGTCCTTTTTTGTGACATACTCGGTCTTAATTTGTAACTGGGCCTCCTTCTTGGCCTCCGCCCTCCTTCCAGTAAAATCTAACTTCCTGGGCTATCTGGGAAGGGTCGTTCTCTGTCCAACTCATGTTATTACACTTCACAGCGGTGGCCACGGAAGGTGGTAGGCAATGCATTAACATAGCACAATATTGAGGGGAATTCTGACCATTTTGATATGGTAAGTCACCTGATTGCCCACGATAGATTTCATTAAAGCGTTCCAGAAATTCCTCTGGCTCCTCAGTCTTTTTGGGTTTGATATCTAGGATGGCAGAGATGTTTATGGGCTTTTGAAATGTGGCACTTAGTGCATTCAGGATTTGTGCCGGTCTATCATCGTCCAGGGCATGGGCCTGTTGAAGTGCCGCGTGGTCGGCATAATTCAAATGGTTGAGATGACTGCGGTATTCGGCTGGGGTTAAGACCTGTTGGACTAGGGCCCAGAGGTCCCTAGAGTCTGCTTGGTAAACTGAGATGGTGGTTCTCAGATAGTCCAAAAAGCATCAGGGAATTTCTTCCTGTCTGGGATTGCAGCTAGAATAGCCACCATCTCACTGGGTCTCCACGGAAAGTAAACATCTATCGTGGGCTGAGCTGCCGCTGTAGCGACATCAGGGTTGGGCATTTCCTAATCGGTAACTGTCTCGGAGTCTCGCTAGGGGGCGTCAAAGGTGGTGTAGGTAGCGAAGATTCCTCTTCAGAGGCGTCGGAGTCCTTCCCTTCTGATATGGGGGGCTCCGGTTCTTCAGAACCGTCCCTGTCCTCATCCCGTGGTAACAAAAGTTTCTGTCCTGTCATCTTGGCCTTAAAGGATCTAGGTCGTAGGCGTAATTATTTCCGGGTGGTCTCAAGATGCCTTTTTCATTGTCCGAGATCGGGTCCTCCAGCCGACCTGGCTTGTATAACGGGGATTCCCTTTTCTAACGGGTGTCGGGGGTGAGGAAGTAGGACCTGAGCTATCAATTGAAGGAGCTGGCAGCGGTGCCTCCGGAGCTACTAGACGATCGGCCAGAGGGGGAGGGATAATCGTCTGGGCCTGTGAGACTGAGTCTAAAGGGACTGGAGTGGCCAGAATGATTTGAATCTGTGGAACAGCGACTGGATATAAATTATGATACGCTGGCGGCTCCGGAGGTGGCGAAGGCAATGCCTCTGGTGCCGTCGGGACCCTACCGGACATGGTCCAATTCTCTAGGTCGTTGTCTACCTCTGTCAATGCAAGGCCAGCCATTGAACTACGTAGTCCACTTTTCTCACTCGAGTCTGCCCTTTTAGGTGTCTCCCTTTCCTTCTGTGATGGGGCTGGTTTAGCACACTGGGCTAAATTGCTGGCTTTTAAAGCAGACCAAGGCAGGGCAGCAGCACGGTTCAATTCCCGTACCAACCTCCCCGAACAGGCACCAGAATGTAGCAACTAGGGGCTTTTCACAGTAACTTCATTTGAAGCCTACTTGTGACAATAAGCAATTTTAATTTCATTTTTTCATTTTCTGTGCGCGTTTTTTGAATGCATACTCCTTTTTCAGAGTTTTCTGGTTCCCCCCTTCAATAATTGATATTGCCATTTTAGGGGCATTTTCTTGCCAATTTGATAACAGGGTTTTATCTTTCTCCTCTTGGCAATATTGCCTCCATAATCCAATTAACTCTTTGGCCTTCATTCCCTATTCTTTTTCCAGATTTTCTCCTGAATTTTCTTAACGATTTCCAAATTTTTGGTTCTCCCTAGTGGCCATTCATCTCCCAATTTCTTATTCAGAGCTGCGGAAAACTGCCTAAAGTCCCTTCCTTGGTCTGGGTATTTACCACATAATGCTTGTAACGGACTACCTGGGTGTTATCTAAACAATTCCCCCTAATCTCGAACTATTCCTCAGACTGCGTTGTTCGCCACTACAGTCCAAGAATGCAACTTAACTTAATCAATTCTAGTTTTCAACACACACGGAATTGAATTATCCCTGATATTCCCTCAGTTCTCTAATCGGCTTTTAACTGAACTATCACTAGGATATTTCCTTAGTTTCTAACTGAATTATCGCTAGGATATTCCCTCAGTTCTCATCGACCCTCAGTCATACCTACATCGACTGAAATTTAATTTTTCTAATCCGCCAGACTGACCTTTGATCTCGTCGAGACAATCTTACATGACCATGGGTGAGTGATCAAACTTTTTATCAGACTACGAGACAGAGGAAAACCAACATGGTTATTTTCCAACCACTCACATCGTGGGCCCATTTCCTCTCTCTCCGTCCAAGACTAGTTTAATTCTGATTTCGCAGATGACCGGTGATCGTCTGTTGAGATCCCACTTCTGACACCAAATGAGAATTTTTGCCCTCAGTCTGGTCTCAGTAAATATACCGAGTCGGATTGTAGGTAAAACAATTTACTTTATTTGTGCAGCTTTCAAGCTGACTCACTCTGCCAGAGTCTTGTCGAATCCCCAGAGTGAGTGAGGTACAGAACAAAGACTTTGTCTCATATACATTGGTATAAAAAAATGAGGTTACACACACGACCAAGTAAGGTAACTTGGCAATTGTAGGGTTTCCCATAGGTTCTCTCACATTCCTTAACCCAGCCATATAAGGTAATCTTAGCAATTACTGGTCCCAATAGGCTGCCCTCACATTCCTTTTGCCTGAGGCCGCTGTGATCACCCATCCCCCTCACCATAATACTCCTGACTTGGCCTAGCTACCCACCATGCTTCAGTGCCATCCCCTTTTGTTCATTTCCTCATTTGTTCTTTGTTTGGTGCAGGCATAATGGGCCGAATGGCCTCCTTCTGCACTGTATGGTTCTAACTCAGTAATTCAATTAACAGGGACTCCACGTTGCTGCCTGTGCCACTGATGATAGGCCTGGCTCAGCAGCTCATTGTCTGTGTCTCTGATTAATGTGCTCAAGTCAGCAAAACCCATCATGCCCCTTACTTTAGTTTGTGATGCTCCATCTTAACATAATTCATATTTCCACACACAATATCCATATATTGTAGGTATCTCTGCATTGGCCCACTCTAACAGATCAGAGACAAATGTATTTATTTTAGATCTACCTGTAGTGGGGGAAAAACACTATTTACTATCCAGGATAAAATACATGTCCTTCATCAGCTTTTGTGGGTCATTTCAGTGGAAATGTGTTCTCCCAGGTTCAAAGAGCATCAGCCCACTGGAAGCAAAGTCGTGAGACCGGCCAGAATAGACCCACTGTGCAGAACCTTGGTTAGACCCCAGCTGGAGTACTGTGTGCAGTTTTACTCCCCTCACCTTCGGAAAGATATTATTGCCACAGAGGGAGGGCAGTGAAGGTTCACCAGACTTGTTCCAGGGATGGCAGGACTGTCCTATGTAGAGAGAATGGGGAAACTGGGCCTGTATTTTCTACAGTTTCGAAGAATGAAAGGTGACCATAAGACATAGGAGCAGAATTAGGCCACTCAGCCCATCGAGTCTGCTCCGCCATTCAATCATGGCTGAGGTGATCTCATAGAAACTTATAAAATACTGAAAGGAATAGACAGGGTGGGTGCAGGTGAGATGCTTCCGCTGGTTGGGGAATCCAGAATCAGGACACAATTTCAAAATAAGGGGGAAACCACTTAGGATCAGTCTTCTCTCGGAGGAGACATTTCTTTACTCAGAGGGTTGTGAATCTTTGGAATTGTCTACCCCAGAGGGCTGTGGGAGCTCAGTCACTGAGTGTGTTTAAAGCAGAGACTGACAGATTTCTAAATACCAATAACACAAAGGGATATGGGGATAGTGTGGGGAAAAAGACATTGAAGTGGATGATCAGCCATGAACGCACTGAAGGGTGTCATGAAGCATACTAATGTTATCTGTTGGGTATCCCAACTTGGAACATCGGTTCATGGCGGTGTATAGATTGATTTTGTTTTGGTGTGAGGAGACAAACGAGACCCCAGTGAGAATAAATAGCCCAGTCATCGTGTAACAATTATTAAAGACTATTTATTAAAGTAAAGAAAGACAAATACACACAAACAAGATGACTCTATTCTCACGCGATTCAGATGTGTGAACTACTAAACGCCACAATTTGTAGAGAACATACTCCTGGTTACATAATATATCTACAATCCTGAGCTCTGTAAGACTTCCCCTGTTCCCAAATTAAATAACCAGCTACAGTTACCACACAGTACTGGGATGATACTCAAGTCTGGGCAAACGTCTTTCTCTGATCCAGGGAAGATATTACAGAGGACTGTGGGAGCTCAGTCATTGAGTGTGTTTAAAGCAGAGACTGACAGATTTCTAAATACCAATAACACAAAGGGATATGAGGATAGTGTGGGGGAAAAGGCATTGAAGTGGATGATCATCCATGATCGTATTGAATGGTGGAGCAGGCTCGACGGGCTGAATGGTCAACGCCTGCTCCTATGTTCCAATGATACAAAGATAGGTAGGAAAGTAAATTGTGAAGAGGACATACGGAGGTTACAAAGGGATATAGATAGGTTAAGTGAGTGGGAAACTATCTGCCAAATGGAGTATTATGTGGGAAAATGTGAAATTATCCATTTTGGCAGGAAGAATAAAAAAGCTTATTATCTAAATGGTCAGAGATTGCAGAGCTCTGAGATTCAGAGGGATCTGGGTGTCCAAGAGCATGAATCACAAAAGGCACAGCTACAGCAAGTAATTAGGAAAGCTAATATAATGTTATTGTTTATTGTGAGGGGAATTGAATACAGAAGTAGGGAGGTTATGCTTCAGTTATACAGAACATTGCTACATCCTTTGAAATAAATCAAGAGGTTTGTCCTGAAACCCGCTGTGGTTAGTATTCAAATGCCTCGGTGGGTTTTAAACTTTCATTTGCCAGTATTTCACTTTGCATCCTGATTTGCATTGGCACAATTAACCACAGCCGGTTTGAGACCTTCTGGGTGAAAACTTTCTTCCTCATTTCCATGTCCTCTTGTTATTGACACTTCAACTAATGAGAGCAGCTGCTTTCTATCCACCGTCACTGAGCCTCAATTTTATACACATCAATCAGGTCCCTCTCAGCCTTCTGTGCTCTAGAAAACAACCCGAGCTTATCCAGACTCTCTGCATAGGTAAAATATTCCATCCCAGGCAACAGCCTTTAATAATCTTTATTAGTGTCACAGGTAGGCTTACATCAGCACTGCAATGAAGTTACTGTGAAAATCCCCCAGTCACACATTCCGGTGCCTGTTCGGGTTCACTGAGGGAGAATTCAGAATGGCCAATTCACCCAACGCCACGTCTTTCGGGAATTGTGGGGGGAAACCGGAGCACCCGGAGAAAACCCACGCAGATACAGGGAGAACATGCAGACTCCGCACAGACAATGACCCAAGCCGGGAATCGAACCCGGGTCCCTGGAGCTGTGAAGCAACAATGCTAACCACTGTGCTGCCTGGTGAATTTCCACTGCATCTCTCCAGTGCAATCACATCCTTCCTATTGTGCGGTGACCAGAACTGCACACAGTATTCCAGCTATTACTTAACCAAAGTCCTGTACATCTCCAACATAATCTCCCTGCTCATATAACCTATGCCACGTCTGATAAAGGCAAGTGGCCCGTATGTCTTCTGAACTACCCCATTAACCTATCCTGCTGCCTTCAGGGATTTGTGGACATGCACCCCAAGATCCCTCTGTTCCTCTGAGCTTCCTCGTCTCCTGCTATTCATTGACTGCTCCCTTGTTGTGTTACTCCCTCCAAAGTGCATCACCTCGCACTTGTCAGGGTTAAATTCCATCTGCCATTGATCTGCCCAATGTGCCTTTATCCTCCTGCAACTTGACCTCCTTCTTCATCGTCAACCACGCGACCAATCTTCATGACATCTACAAACTTATTTGTCATCACCGCACATTTTCTTCTGTATTGTATATAGAGCACAAACAATAAGGGTCCCAGCACTGATCGCTGTGGTACGCCACTAGACACAGGCCTCCAGTCACACAGCCTTCTACCTCCACTGTCTGTCTCCTATCACAAAGACAATTTTGGATTCAATTTGCCACATTACCCGGTATCCCATGTGCTTTTACTTTCTTTATCAGCCTACCATGCGGGACCTTGTCAAAGCTTTGCTGGAATTCATATGAACTACATCAACTACACTTCCCTCATCTGCACACCTGGTCACCTCCTCAGAAAATTCAATCAAATTTGTTATCCATGACCTCCCTGTGACAAAGCCATGCTGACTATCCTGATCAAACTTTGCCTCTCCAAGTGGAGATAGATTCCGTTCTTCAGAATTTTACCCAATAGTTTCCCTACTTCACTGGTCTGTAATACTGGAAGTCTGCAGAGGGATTTGGAAAGGTTACGTGAATGGACCAGGGCCTGGCAGATGGAATACGATCGTGCTAGTGGCCAGATGATACCATCGTAAAACTCACCGGCGTTTACGACGGCGTCAACACTTAGCCCCATTATCGGAGAATCCCGCCCCCCCCCCCCCATTATCGGAGAATCCCGCCCCCCATGTCAAACTGCTCAAGAACCTCACACTCCCTCTGACTGAATTCTTCACCCACATCTTCCTTCTCCAAAGGGATGACAGATCTGAAGTACTCACTTTACATCCTACCATTGTCATCCGGCTCGATGCACAGATTACACCCTCGGTCCCCAATAGGTCCTGTCCCCTCCCTGGTTATCCGCTTCCCCTTGATATAATTATGGAATATTTTGTAATATGTGAAATGAAAGTTGCCAAAGTCTCGGAGGACCATATTCTGGGAGCGAGCTGACTGGTGGTAATTTAATTTGAGGGTCACCACACCTCAGATGAGGGGCAATGTTGAGAAGGCGGGGCTTTCCTGAATAACCTCAGCCGGTACAGGAGTTGAAGCCGCGCTGCTGGCGTCGCTCTGCATCATGAACCAGCCATCTAGCCAACTGAGCTGACCACTGGTATAGATTTAATAATTCCTGAAATATTAGCTATTCCCTGTCTCCCATGTAGTTTCCCAGTCCACCTCAGACAACTTGCCCCTCATACCCTGTTAGTTTTCTTCTTGATAAAGAAAAGAAAAGAACCATGTAACCACCATAGCCCACCTGCATAGCAACGTGGCTGCTTTGGAGGGGGAAGGTTCCAAACAGAAATGCAAACTAAATATTTTCTTACTTTAAATGCACTTTCACTCTGTGATCTTTGTGAAATTTGAAACCAGGTAATCGCAACAAGGCTCAAAGAACATCAGCCCACTGGAAGCAAAGTTGTGAGACCGGCCAGTACAGCAGAAAGAAACATTCCGACCCTCCCCATTGACCACTGTCAGAATGAACAAAATGCAGTCCCGAATGTAACCGAGAACAGGAACAATAACAGAATCCAACCCCTGTGATCAATTATGAACTTGGTGTCTCAGCACAATGAATTACAAAATCCCTTTCGACTTTGAGCTCTTGTGAATGGCCTCTGCCCAGTATGAACGCGCTGGTGTCCCTGCAGCTGGGATGGATCACCGAATGCCGTCCCCTATTCAGAGCAAGAGAATGGCTTCTCCCCGGTGCGGGCTCGCTGGTGCACCCGTAGGTTGGACAAGCGACTGAATCCCTTCCCACACTGAGAGCAGCTGAATGGCCTCTCCCCAGTGTGAACTCGCTGGTGTGTCTGCAGGTTGGATAACTGAGTGAAACCCTTCCCACACTGAGAGCAGGTGAATGGCCTCTCCCCAGTGTGAACTCGCCGGTGTGTCCGCAGGGTAGATGGATCACTGAATCCCTTCCCACACTGAACGCAGGTAAATGGCCTCCCCCCAGTGTGAACTCGCTTATGTACCTGCAGGTTGGATAAGTTAATGAATCCCTTCCCACACTGAGAGCAGGTGAATGGCCTCTCCCCAGTGTGAACTCGCTGGTGTGTCTGTAGGCTGCTTGACTGAGCGAATCCCATCCCACACTGAGAGCAAGTAAATGGCTTCTCCCCAGTGTGAACCCTCTGATGTCTCTGCAGGCTTGATAATTGAGTGAATCCCTTCCTACACTGAGAGCAGGTGAATGGCTTCTCCCCAGTGTGAACTCGCTGGTGTGTTTGCAGGGTGGATAACCGAGTAAAGCCCTTCCCACACTGAGAGCAGGCGAATGGCCTTTCCCCAGTGTGAACTCGCTGATGTCTCTGCAGGCTGGATGGCTGAATAAATCCCTTCCCACATTGAGAGCAGGTGAATGGCCTCTCCCCAGTGTGAACTCGCTGATGTGTCTGCAGGGTGGTTGAATCACTGAATCCTTTACCACACTGAGAGCGGGTGAACAGCCTTTCCCCTGTGTGAACGCGCATGTGTGACTGCAAGTGGGACAAGCAAGTGAACCCCTTCTCACAGCGAGAGCAAGTGAATGGTCTATCCCCAGTGTGACTGCGTCGATGAGCTTCCAGCACAGATGGGGCTCTGTATCCCTTCCCACAGTCCACACATTTCCATGGTTTCTTCATGGTGACAATGTCCTTGTGTCTCTCCAGATTAGACAATCAGTTGAAGCCTTGACCACACACAGTGAATAGTCTCTCCCCGCTGTGAATGGTGTGATATTTTTCAGGCTGTGTAATTGGTTTCAGCTCTTTCCACAGTCAGTGCTCTGGAACACTCTCACTTGGGGGCGGGTCTCGATGCTTTTCCAGTCGCATTGATGTTTACAATTTTTCGAAGGTGACAGATTAGGCAAAAATTTCTCCTTCTTGATTCAAAGGCTGCTAATTTTCAGGTTCCAATGAATCGAGTGACTCCATCAGATCTCGATATGAGTAAGTTTTCTGGCTATCAATCCTCCTCTTCTAATATCCTGGAAATACAATTTACAAAGTCATCACTCAATACAGGATAAAAATTCAGAACAGACAATTCTAATTTTTATTGAACATTCTTTCCGCTGTCATATAATTTACAGTGCAGAAGGAGGCCATTCAACCCATCGAGTCTGCACTGGCCTGCGGAAAGAGCACCCTACTTAAACCCACATCTCCACCCTACCCCCGTAACCCAGTGACCTCCACCTAACCTTTTTGGACATTCAGGGCAATTGAGCATGGCCAATCAACCTAATCTGCAAATCTTTGAACGGTGAGAGGAAACCGGAGCACCCGGAGGAAACCCACTAAGACGTGGGGAGAATGTGCAGACTCGCACAATCAGTGACCCAGGCCGGGAATCGAACCTGAGACCTTGGAGCTGTGAAGCAACAGTGCTAACTGTGCTACTGTGTCGCCCATTCCCCAAGAGCTGTAAATCTCTGTCTCACACACTCTCTCAACAGATCCTTGCTCTCCACTTCTTGTCCAGGACACAGATTATAACAAATCGGAGCTGCAGTTGTTCATTTGGCCCATCGAGCCTGCTCAACCATTCAATGAGCTCATTTACCGATCTACCTCAGCACCATTTTCCCACACTATCCCCCATATCCCTCGATATCTTCAATATCGAGAAACGGATCAATCTTGATCTTGATCTTGAAAATACTTGATGACTGAGGCTCCACAGTCCTCTGAGGTAGAGAATTCCATCCTCAAGTGAAGAAATCCCTCCTCATCGCAGCTTTCTCTCTATTTTCCTGCCGGTTCCCCATAACCCTCGACTCCCTGGTCAATCAGAAATCGGTCCAACTCAGCGGTGAATATATTCAGTGACCCCCAGACTCCACTGGTCCCTGTGGAAGAGAAATCCAAAGACTAACAAACCTCTGAGGGAAGAGATGACTGGTAATATATAACACATCTACAGCACAATATTACACAACTACAAATAATAATAAATGTACTTTGTTACAGAACCATCAATAATATATCTAATCTGTACCAAATAACAGCACTGGACATTTCTCTGATATTAATTGACTGTCCCCTTAAATGTCAGCCATCTCCTGGGGAAACCAGCCCTTTAATTGTGAACATTTGGAAAGAGGCCATCCTTTTAGCCAGACAAATAAATGTGTCAAGCTGAGGTAGCAAAGGATGTCAATGTCTTTAAGGGAGAGAGAGACCTGAGCCGACCTTTCCAGAGTCTGCAGCCTCCCTGGATTCACTTCCTTTCCCTTCAGTTGCTGCGCATGTGCGGGGCAGAGAGACTGCGCATGTGAGCAGGAAGAGGCGTGGTACGCATGTGCTGATTTTCGTATGAGGAGTGCGCATGTGCGGGACTGAGGCGGGGAGCGGAACAAAGCGGCGCACTGACCATTGTGTGTCCGGGTCTTCCAGCCTTTCCCATTGGACACCAGCTCAGCGCGGCTGGAGGGAAAAGTCTCTCCCACCCCCACGTGGTGTTCCGCCCCTCATCGTCTGTCAGAAGGGATTGACCAATGGGAAACCGGGGCGACCGGAAGGACTCTTCTCCAGCCAATTTGTGAGTGAAGATTGAGGTTCACACAGACGGAAACTTCCTCCTGTCTCCAACATCTGTGAGTAAAACACTTTCTTTTCTCCCCCTTTCCATTTCTTTACCCATTCTGGTCTTGAATTGGTGACTTGCAACAACTGAAGGAAAAGGAAATGAATCCAGGAAGAAAGGGCGGAGACTCTGGAAATGTTGGCCCAGGATTTTTCTCATGAATTTCTATCCGTACAGACAGTGATGAATTTTGCAAACTCCTTTTACAGGATATTAGGTGAGGAGGATTCACAGCCAGAAATCTGAAACCTGATGTCACGAGAAGATCTGACAGATGGCCGCCTGAAAATCATTGAACAGCAGGACTGTACCATTTGGAGGAGGCTTCAATAGATTATCCAACCTGGAGAAACATGAGGATACCCGCACCATAGAAAATACGTGGAAATGTGGGGACTGTGGGAAGGGATTCAAAGGTTCATCTCAGCTGGAAATTCATCAATGAGGTCACACTGGGGAGAGACCATTCACCTGCTCCGTGCGCAGAAGGGATTCACAGTCAGTGTTTTTCAAACTTTTTTGCCCGGTACCCATTTTTACCAACCGGCCATCCTTCACGACCCAGCTTTTCGCTTACCTCTAATGTGACAGGTGTGCCTGCTTGGTCCTCTGCTTTTCACACGCATACTTTCCCATACATGTGTTGGACACCCTTCACCTATGTGGGGCGACTGCTCGGGGGAGGGGGGGGCGGGAGTGCACTGGCTTGAATGCTCCAGGTTTTGTTTTTTTATTGATTATTCATTAGTTTCTGCTTTGGATTGATTATTTATTAGTTTCTGCTTTGGGTTGATTATTCATTAGTTTCTGTTTTGGTTTGATTATTCATTCATTTCTGTTTTGGATTGATTATTCATTCGTTTCTGTTTTGGATTGCTTATTCATTAGTTTCTGTTTTGCGTGTATTCTGGGTGTATTTTTAGTGTATTGCTGATTGTTCTGAATTCAGCTTTGTCCTTTTGCATTGTGGAATTGTTCAGAAAAAAAAGATGTAAAACTTTATCCTCTGTGCAACATCTGGGAGGAAATCAATGATTCCCCCTTTCCATTTGTTTTCTCATTCTGGCTTTGAGTTGGTGACTTGCAGCAACTGAAATGAAAGGAAGTGAATTCAGGGAGGGTGCAGACTCTGGAAAGGTTGGCCCAGGTCTCTCTCTCTCTCTTTTAGGGGCAGCATGGTAGCACAGTGGTTAGCACAGTTGCTTCACAGCTCCAGGGTCCCAGGTTCCATTCCAGCTTGGGTCACTGTCTGTGTGGAGTCTGCACGTTCTCCCTGTGTCTGCGTGGGTTTCCTCCGGGTGCTCCGGTTTCCTCCCACAGTTCAAAGATGTGCAGGTAAGGTGGATTGGCCATGCTCAATTACCCTTAGTGTCCCAAAAAAAAAAGGTTAGGTGGGGTTGCTGAGATAGGGTGGAGGTGTGGGCTTAGATAGTGTTCTCTTTCCAAGGGCCGGTGCAGACTTGATGGTCCGAATGGCCTCCTTCTGCACTGTAAATTCTATGATTCTGAAAGACATTGAGATCCTTTGCTCCCTCAGCTTGATTTGTCTGGCTAAAAGGATGGTCTCTTTCCTAATGTTCACAATTAAAGGGCTGGTTTCCCCAGGAGATGGCTGACATTTAAGGGGACAGTCAATTAATATCAGACAGAGAAATGTCCAGTGTTGTTATATGGTGCAGATTAGATATATTATTTATGGTTCAGTAATAAAGTACATTTATTATTTCCAGTTGTGTAATATTGTGCTGTAGCTACGTTATATATTTCGAGTCATCCCTTCTCTGAGGGTTGTTAGTCTCTGGATTTCTCTTCCACAGGGACCAGTGGAGTCTGGGGGGGGTCATTGAATATATTCATGGATGAGTTGGACAGATTTATATTTGACGAGGGAGTCAAGGGTTATGGGGAATAGATCATAAAATTAAGGGAAAGGCACGATGAAGAGGGATTTCTTCACTCGAGGATGTGGTGAAGCTTTGGAATTCTCTACCCCAGAGGCCGTGGAGCCTCAGTCATCAAGTATTTTCAAGACAGAGGTTGATACACCTCCACCTATCTCAGTAACCCCACCTAACCTTTTGTTTTAGACACTAAGGGTAATTTAGCAAGGTAATTTAGGATTCTCGATATTAAAGATATTGAGGGATATGGGGAATGGTGTGAGAAAATGATGTTGAGGTAGATCGGCCAATGGTTTAACCGAATGGTTGAGCAGGCTCAATGGGCCGAATGGCCAACTGCAGCTCCCATTTGTTATGGTCTCTGTGTCCAGGACAGGAAGCAGTGAGCAGGGATCTGTCAATCAGCCTGAATCAGCACCTTTAGGAGAATTGGGAGGGTGGATATTAGATACAACAGAGAGAGAATGGAGGGAGAGTGTGTGGGATGGAGATTTACAGCTTTTGGGAAATGAGAGAGGTAAGAATGTTCCAGAGAAACTAAATTTGTCTGATCTGAATTCCAATCCCGTACTGACAGTGATGTCGTTTCTAAATTGTTTTTACAGGATATTAGAAGAAGAGGAATTATAGACAGCAACCTCAAATGTCACATCCCGATCTGACTGAGCAACTAGGTTCATCAGGCCCCGACTATCATCAGCGTTTAAATCTAGGGGGCAAAATGTTTGCCCGCTCTGTCTACTTAAGAAGATATGAAACATCAGTGTGACTGGAAAAGCACCGAGACACACACACCCGAGTGAGAGTGTTCCAGAGCACTGACTGTGGAAAGAGCTTTAACCAGTGACACAGCCTGAAAAAACATCACACCATTCACAGCGGGGAGAGACCGTACACATGTTCTGTGTGTGGACGAGGCTTCAACTGATTATCCAACCGAGAGACACATGAGGAGACCCAGAACATGGAAAAAAACGTGGAAATGGAGTGACTGTGGGAAGGGATTCAGAGCCCCATCTCAGCTGGAAGCTCATCGACGAATTCACACTGGAGAGAGGCCGTTCACCTGCTCTCAGTGTGGGAAGGAATTCACTTGTCTATCCAACCTGCAAAAACACCAGCGAGTTCACACTGGGGAGAGGCCGTTCACCTGCTCTCAGTGTGGAAAGGGATTCCGTCGTTCAACCACCCTGTGGAAACATCAGCGACTTCACACTGGGAAAAGGCCGTTCACCTGCTCTCAGTGTGAGAAGCGATTCACTGAGTTATACAGCCTGAAGTCATACCAGCGAGTTCATTCTCGGGAGAAGCCATTCATCTGCTCTCAGTGTGGGAAGGGATTCAGACATACATCCACGCTACAGAGACACCAGCGGGTTCACACTGGGGAGAAACCATTCATCTGCTCTCAAGTGTGAGAAGCGATTCACTGAGTTTTCCAGCCTGAAGTCACACCAGCGGGTTCACTCTCGGGAGAAGCTATTCATCTGCTCTCAGTGTGGGAAGGGATTAACTTGGCTATCCGACTTGCAGAGACACCAGCGAGTTCACACTGGGGAGAGGCCGTTCACCTGCTCTCAGTGTGGGAAGGGATTCAGTCGGTTATCCAGCCTGAAGTCACACCAGGAAGTTCACACTGGGGAGCAGCCATTCACCTGCTCTTGGTGTGGGAAGGAATTCAGACATTCATCCAGCCTGCGAAAACATCAACATGTTCACACTAGGGAGAGGCCATTCCTCTGCTCTGAATGTGGGAAGGGATTTTGTAATTCATCGCACCTGCTGAGACACCAACAAGTTCACAATTAATAATGTGGGTTGGATACTGTTATTGTTTCTGCTCTCAATTTCATCCAGGACTGCATTCCCGTAACTGCCTCCCCGAACAGGTGCCGGAATGTGGCGACTAGGGGCTTTTCACAGTAACTTCATTTGAAGCCTACTTGTGACAATAAGCGATTTTCATTTCATTTCAAATTTGCCATCCTTACCGGGTCTGGCCCACATGTGACTCCAGACCCACACAGATGTGGTTGACTCTTAACTGTCCCCCACTGTAATGACCTAGCAAGCCACTCAGTTCAAAGGCAATTATGAATGGGTAACAAATGCTGACCCAGCCAGTGATGCCTACATCCCAAGAAAAAGTTTTATCAGGTGGATCTAAAATAAATACATTTGTCTCGGTTCCATTGAGTCTACAGCACAGGGCCAGGCCAGTCGGCTCAATTGGTCTCTGTCAGTATTTATGCTCTACATGAGCCTCCACCCAGCCCTCTTCATCTCCCCCCATCAGAATCTCCTTCTATTCCTTTCTCCCTTGTCAAGATACAGCTGTTCATGCAGTATTCATGCTGTTCACCTCAACCACTCACTGTGGTAGCGAGTTCCACATTCTCACCACTCGCTGGATAAAGAGGTTTCACTTGAAATCCCTATTGGATTATTGAAGCCCTGAAAATGGATTGAAAATGCACGCAGCATTTCACAGAGATTGGCTGAATTATCAGCGCAGATGGGGCAGCACGGTGGCGCAGTGGTTAGCAGTGCTGCCTCACGGCGCCGAGGTCCCAGGTTCAATCCTGGCTCTGGGTCACTGTCATGTGGAGTTTGCACATTCTCCCCGTGTTTGCGTGGGTTTCATCCCCACAATTGAAAGATGTGCAGGCTAGGTGGATTGGCCACGCTAAATTGCCCCTTAATTGGAAAAATGAATTGGGTACTCGAAATTTAAAAAAAAGAATTGTCAGCATGGATAGAGATAAATGTGTGGCCTGATAGACATGACAGAGATTTGTTTGAAAGGTGACCAAGGCTGGAATCTAAATGTTGAAGGGTATTTGACATATTGGAATGCATGAAGCTCGGAAAAGATGATGGGATTGCCCCTGTTCATTAAGGATTACATTAGTTCAGTACTGAGAGATCAACTTAGCCTGAAAGTTCAGGGTGTGGAATCAGCTTTGCTCGAGATAAGAAATAATAAGTTACAAGGTCTCTTGTGTGAGTAGTTAATGGGCCTCCTAACAGTAGTTACATTGTAGGTAGAGTGTACAGGAAGTATTAAATAAGGCTTGTAATTAATGTACCACAATAATCATGGGTGACTTTAGGCATCAGTTAGGACGATGAGCCTGACGAATATTAATCATGAGGAAGTGACACCACAATGAGAAACTGACATCACACATCAGCAAGGTGACCGATATCCTTCAGAGACCAATCAGACATTGATCGTGCCCCATTTAACCAATCAGGGACTGATCATGGGCTGCTTGGGCCAATCAGAACCACAGGAAACTACCAGCCATGCGTAGAGGTAGATACTAGAAAGGGTTAATGAGCGACAATTCTCGAGCTCGTTGCACAACACAACATGAAGAAAGAGGATAGACTTCAGTCAACAGAACAAGAGACAGCTCCACAGTCACCTGGAAGCTGAGAGCTGGTGATCCAGAGTGAACGGACTGATCCACTGCCTTTGTTAATTATTGTGATTTTGTACTTATTACAATTAACTTAATAAATTCTGTGACAATATTCTTGTACCTGGAATGGTCTGTAACTAGTCAGGAGCTGCAGGTAACTTTCACAACACAGTCTGACATGTAATTGATTTGAGTGTTACAATTGAGATTGGAGCCAAACCCGGACCTTACAATAGGATCGAATTTCACATTTCATTTGGGTATCCTGCACTAACAGTGATGGCTTTTGTAAACTCCTTTTACAGGTTATTAGAAGGGGAGGAGTTACAGACAGAAATTTCACACCAAATATCACATCAAGATGTGACAGAGTCACTCGATTCATGGGAGCTGAATATCATCGACCTTTGAATTTAGAATGAGAAATGTTTGTCTGTTCTTCTGCTGAAAGAGATTTTTAAACATCACTCAGTGTACAGACACTGAGCCAGGCTCATCCGAGTGAGGCATCACTAAAAAAATCCATTTTACATTTTGCAGCTCACTCAAAGATGGAAATTTCAGCGCACGTTTCTCCATCTTGTATTATTTAATGTTTTGTTTGCCTGTTAAATATCCTCGACCTCTGGATGTTTCATTACAGAACTCAGCTCGAAGACATCAAAACTTGTATCCGGCCTTGCCTGTGGGCCCCATTCATCAATTCAACTTTGCAGCAGCTCAGTCCCAGCTTTGGAAACACCTTCATCTTTCTGTGAGGCCCCGGGCCCCATTGACTGTGACAGGGTTCATACTGTCTCCGTGAGATTGTTGATGTAAAGTCACATCAGACCCACACTGCCCAATTTCCAATCCAATTTATTTAAAGGTCCCAGAAGCCTGACTCCAACCTTAAATGTTGTTCTGATCCTGTCAGTAACATTGTTTTGGAACTCACTAGTATCACCACATAGGCAGTCATCAACATGCATCATAAAGATGCCCGAGAGTTTCCTGCCTTGGAACCAATAAAGCACGGCAGCTTCTGCCTTCAGGTAGAGACAACCCGACTTGGACAAAACTGATCTAACTGAGAAGTGCCGTACACTTGAAACATTGTTCAAAACATAGACAAACTTATTGAATTTCCAAAGTCTTCCATCTACATCTGGCACCGTAGGTTGTAGAAACACTGCCCTCTGGAGGCGATCCCCCAGCGCAAATGCAGCTTTTATGTTTCTTGACTGAAAGTTCTGAGAAAATGTCACGAAAAGGGCAAAAGAAATTTCAAAATTACCTTTCCCGCTGTGGGTGAGTCCACTCTGACCTCTTTCTCTCCTAAGACTTCTTCAAATTCCCGCGTCACTAACCTCACCTTGGCCTTATAAGTTCCATCTGGTTGGACCTTTTCTGTGCAGATCCATCGATGTGATGATGCTGGCTGACCCCTATCTGGGACCTCTGAACACACGCCAAACTCTGTCCAGCTGCCTAACCCGTTATGTTTCACCTCCCGTACGGCTTTATCCCCAGAGCAGTCAGTGGATCCTGTTCCTGATGCCAGGCTGTTTTGGGACAAATGTCACTCGCAGTCTAGAGTTGGGTAAAGTTTGGGAATCTTTATTACAAACATGCAGGGAATGCTTCAGCGAACCGAAGCATCTCAAGGAGTAGTTACAATAACACACGTTTATACACAGTACAGGTGCTGCTGTTTTGTCTGCAGGTTAGTGGGAAAGTACAGGACGTAAAGGAAACAACTCGAAAACAGCTCACTTATTGGCTATAGTGACTTAATCTCTCACAAAACACATCTCGGAAAACAATAGCCAGACCAGTAATCCAGAGACCCAGGGTAATGCAGATGGTGAAATTTTAATTAATTAAAAATCTGGAATTAAAAGTCATCGCTGACCATGAAAGCATTGTCGATAGTTGTAAAAACCCATCTGGTTTCTTTTAGATCCACCTGTAGTGGGGGAATAACACTATTTACTATCCAGGATAAAATAAATGTA
Organism: Scyliorhinus torazame; assembly: GCF_047496885.1. Taxonomy (NCBI): domain Eukaryota; kingdom Metazoa; phylum Chordata; class Chondrichthyes; order Carcharhiniformes; family Scyliorhinidae; genus Scyliorhinus; species Scyliorhinus torazame. The sequence continues at coordinate 158,511,577 of NC_092711.1, read as the reverse complement.
CTTCAGCCTTTGTGGATCATTCCAGTGGAAACGTGCTCTCCCCCAGGCTCAAAGAGCATCACCCACTGGAAGCAAAATCGTGAGACCGGCCAATCCAGCAGAAAGAAACCCTCCGACCCTCCCACTTCACCAAGTGTCAGAATGAACAAAGTTTGATCTGATTAAATTTATTTACATGCACCGAGGTACAGTGAAACGTATTGTTCTGTGTACAATACAGACAGATCATTTTATACATGAAAAAACATAGGACATATGATAAATACACAATTTAAATACATAGACATTGGGTGAAGCATACGGAGTGTAGTGCTACTCAGTAGAGAAGATGTGTGGAGAGACCAGTTCAGTCCATAAGAGGGTCATTCAGCAGTCTGGTGACAGCGGGGAAGAAGCTGTTTAGAATCTGTTATTGCGAGATCTCAAATTTTTGTATCACCTGCCCAATGGAAGAGATTGGAAAAGAGAATAACCTTGGTGGGAGGGTGTTTGATTTTGCTGCCGGCTTTCCCAAAGCAGCGGGAGGTGTGGACAGAGTCAATGGATGGGAGGCGGGTTTGTGTGAGGGACTGGGCTGTGTTCACAACTCTGTAGTTTCTTAGTCTTGGGCTGAGCAGTTGCCATACTGAGTGTCATGGGAGTGTCCCTTTAAGAAATGTTTTGTCTTATCACATGGCTTCAGTGATGTCATTGTGTGGGTGGAGCTGGGCTGTGGCTCTGGGTGTTGGCTTTACTTTCGCTTTGGTTTGGGGCAGTTTTGTGGCTGAGTTTTTTGCTTTCGTTCTCACATTTTTGGCTGCTGTATTCAGAAAGAGGAGTATTTTGGCCTGTCTCTCGATCTTCATTTTAAAAGCTGTTTCCAGACTGCTTGATAACTTGAAAAGAAATAATTGCTTCCTGGAAGGAATTCAAACCTGCTGTTTTGGAAAGGAAACAAGCGCATCCAAACCAGGTCTTGAGTGCTGTGTGCTGGGCCACACCTTTGAAAAGGAGGTACTGGTTTATGGGATCTTGTTATTAAATTGGAACAGTTAAAGGGGGGAATGTATTCAGGGTTATACATAGATTACTGTAGCTGTGTGGGGTATTTATGTTTGTAATTTATAAAAATGCTTACTGTGTGTGTTTATAAAAATGTTAACTAAATTCGTAGAATAAAGCTTGTTTTGATTAAAAGTGGTGAAGGCCTCTGTTGAATAACACCTGAAAGGCAGCCCTTGTGCTCATCGGAACCAAAATCAATAAATAATTGTAGGTCAGGTGAACTCCATGATATACTTTGGAGTTTTCTGAACCCTGGCCCATAACATAAGCTGTGATGCAGCCAGATAAGATGTTTTCTATGGTGCTCCTGTAAAGGTTGGTGCACCTGTAATAATTGGTAAAAGTCAATGATAATCTTCATAATTGCTTACGTTAACGCTGCAATTAAGTTACTGTGAAAATCTCTTAGTCGTCACACTCTGGCGCCTGTTTGGGTTCACTGAGGGAGAATTCAGAATGTCCAATTCACCTAACAAGCACGTCCTTCGGGACTTGTGGGAGGAAACCGGAGCACCCGGAGGAAACCCACGCAGACACGGGGAGAACATGCATACTCTGCACAGACAATGACCCAAGCGGGAATCAAACCTGGGATGCTGGCGCTGTGAAGCAACAATGCTAACCACTGTGTTACCGTGCCGCCCATGTGGCAATCGGTGTGGACATGCTGAATTTCCTTAGTTTCCTGAGGAAGTATATGTTTCTTGGTTGTAACGCTGATGTGGGTGGACCAGGACAGAATGCTGGTGATGTGCACACCTCGGAATTTGAAGCTGCTAACCATCTCCACCTCAGCCCCATTAATGCAGACAGGGGTGTGTACGATACTTCACTTCCTGAAGTCAATGACCAGCTTCTTAGTTTTGCTGACATTGAGGGAGAGATTGTTGTCATTACACCATGCCACTAGGTTCTCTATCTCCCTCCTGGACTCTGACTCATCGTTGTTTGACATCCGACCCATTACGTCATGTCATCAGCAAACCTGTAGATGGAGCGGGAGCAGATTTTGCCACACAGTCGTGTGTGTATAACGAGTGTAGTAGGGGGCTAAGTACGCAGCCTTGTGGGGCCCCGGTATTGAGGACTATCGTGGGGATGTTAGTGATCCGAACCACTACAGTCGTGTCATCAGCAAACATGTGGATGGATTTGGAGCCAAATTTTGCCATGCAGTCGTGTGTGTGTGTGTATAGGCAGTGCAGCCTTGCGGTGCTCCTGAATTGAGAACTATCACGGAGGTGGTGTTGTTGTTTATCTTTACTGATTGTGGTCTGTGGGTCAGAAAGTCGAGGATCCAGTTGCAGAGGGAGGAGCCTAGTCCGAAGTTTTGGAGTTTTTAATATGAGCTTGGTTGGGATTATGGTGTTGAAGGCAGAGCTGTAGTCAATGAATAGGAGTCTGACGTAGGAGTCCTTGTTGTCGAGATGCTTCTGGGGCGAGTATAGGGCCAGGGAGATGGCATCTGCTGTGGACCGGTTGTGGCGGTATGTGAATTGCAGTGGATCAAGGAATGCTGCGAGTATGGAGTTGATGTGTCCAACTTCTCGAAGCAATTCATAATGATTGATGTCAAGGCCACCGGATGGTAGCCATTGAGGCACGTTGCCTGGTTCTCCTTTGGCACCGGTATGATGGTGGTCTTCTTGAAGCCAATGGGAACCTTGGAACGGAGGAGGGAGAGATTGAGGATGTCTGGAAACACACCTGCCAGTGGGTCAGCGCAGGATCTGGGTGCATGACCTGGCACAACCAATGAGAGTCCCTGTCGTTAGTCTGCGGGTCTAGATTAGTTTGGTATCGTCACTTGGGAGTCCCTGTTGGCTTTGTGGAGGTCATATATAGATTTCTTGAATAGATCAGGGTTGCCTGCCTTGAACACCTTCAGTCGGGAGCGAATCTCCCAATTAAACCATGGATTCTGGTTGGGTGACGTACAGACTACCTTCTTTTACACGCAATCTTCTACACATTTACTGATGAAGTCTGTGACGGTGCTGGCATACTCGTCTAGATTGGCTGCAGAGTTAACATAGAACATACAGTGCAGAAGGAGGCCATTCGGCCCATCGGGTCTACACCGACCAACTTAAGCCCTCACCCTATCCCTGTAACCCAATAACCCCTCCTAACCTTTTTTGGTCACGAAGGCAATTTATCATGGCCAATCCACCTAACCTGCAAGTCTTTGGACTGTGGGAGGAAACCGGAGCACCCGAAGGAAACCCACGCAGAGACAGGGAGAACGTGCAGACGCCGCACAGACCGCTAGCGACCCAGCAGGGAATCGAACCTGGGACCCTAGTGCTGTGAAGTCATAGTGCTATCCACTTGTGCTACCATGCTGCCCTTGTTATTGTATATGGACCAGTCCACTGACTCCAAGCAGTCGCGTTGCATCGACCTTCTGTTGCATCAACCTTCTTAACCGGATTCTCCTGTTAAGTTTCTGCTTGTAGGACTTCCAATTGCGGCGATGCGGAGCTAAGCCGCACATTTCGGCAGCTCCCGCTACAACGGACTTTTGGGCTCTCCGGAGGAGCCCCAACGGAATTTTTTTTGACTAAATCCCGTGTGGGAAGGTGAAGTAAGGTCCCCCTTCCGTCGCATGGAGGGGATTAGCAGTGAACGACCAAAAAAGGGGGGAAAATCAAGATGGCGGAGGTCGGAGATCGAGCAGCATGGGGGCCGGACCAGCAGGAGTTTCTCAGGCGCTGCATGGAGGAGCTTAAAAAGGAGGCGCTGGCGCCAATGCTGTTGGCGATCAAGGGGCTGAAGGAGACCCAGAAGGCCCAGGCCATAGAGCTCAGAGAGGTGAAGGACAAAACTAACGAGAACGAGGACGAGATCTTGGGCCTGGCGGTGAAGATGGAGGCGCACGAGGCGCTGCACAAGAGGTGGGCCGAGAGACTCGAGGTCCTGGAGAACAGGTCGAGGAGGAAGAATCTCCAGATTCTGGGTCTCCCCGAAGGAGTGGAGGGGGCTGATGCCGGGGCGTATGTGAGCATGATGCTCCATTCGCTGGTGGGTGCAGAGGCCTTTCCGAGCCCCCTGGAGCTAGAAGGGGCTCACCGGGTCCTGGCAAGGAGACCCAAGGCTGGCGAGCCGCCAAGGGCGATAGTGGCGAGGTTCCATCACTTCGCAGACAGAGAGAGTGTCCTGAGATGGGCCAAGAAGGAGCGGAGCAGCAGATGGGAGAATGCGGTGATCCGAGTATACCAGGACTGGAGCGCGGAGGTGGCAAAGAGGACAGCTGGCTTCAACCGGGCCAAGGCGGTGCTGCATAAAAAAAGGGTGAGATTCGGAATGCTGCAGCTAGGACGACTGTGGGTCACTTATCAGGACCGACACCACTATTTTGAAACGCCAGAAGAGGCTTGGACCTTTATCCAAACGGAAAAATTGGACTCGAACTGAGGGACTGTGGATGTGGGGGAGATGTTGACTATACAGGGTTGTAAATATGGGTAAAGAATGTTTCACGGGTGGGACGATGGATGGGGATGGGGGAAGAGTTCTTGATGGGGGGACAATGAGGAATGTGGGCGTCGGTGCTGGAGGGAGGTGAGACTCGGGGATGGGGGAATTTGGATAAGGCCGCAACAGGAGCTGTGCCACAGGGGGCGGGGCTGGCTCAGGAAAGCGATGGCTTTTTCCCGCGTTAGGGAGGGGGGGGGGATGGAGGAGCGTAAGGAGGAGGAGGGATTTCCACACGGGGGGGGGTCAACGGGAAGGCGGGGGAAGCCGGGGTCAGCAGGAGGCAGTGGGCCGGTTAAGAGGGCCCGAGTGTTCACGCACTTAAAGGGACTGAAGGCAGACGTGGTCATGCTTCAGGAGACACATCTGAAGGTGGCAGATCAGGTCAGGTTAAGGAAGGGATGGGTAGGACAGGTGTTCCATTCGGGGCTGGATGCGAAGAATAGAGAGGTGGCAATACTGGTGGGGAAGTAGGTGTTGTTTGAGGTCAAGAACATAGTAGCGGACAATGGAGGCCAATATGTGATGGTGAGCGGTAGGTTGCAGGGGACGGGGGTGGTATTGGTAAATGTATACGCCCCAAATTGGGACGATGCTGGATTCATGAAACGGATGTTGGGCCGTATTCCGGACTTGGAGGTAGGAAGCTTGATAATGGGTGGGGATTTCAACACGGTGTTGGACCCAGCACTGGATCGCTCCAGATCTAGGACCGGAAAGAGGCCGGCTGCAGCCAAGGTGCTCAGGGGGTTCATGGATCAGATGGGGGGAGTAGATCCGTGGAGATTTGCCAGGCCTTTGGCCAGAGAATTTTCTTTTTTCTCCCATGTACACAAGGCCTACTCCCGGATAGATTTTTTTGTTCTGGGCAGGGCATTGATCCCGAAAGTGGAGGGAACGGAGTATTCGACCATAGCCATTTCAGACCACGCCCCGCACTGGGTGGAACTGGAGCTGGGGGAGGAGAGGGACCAACGCCCGCTGTGGCGGTTGGATGTGGGACTGCTGGCAGACGAGGAAGTGTGCGGAAGGGTGCGGGGGTGCATCGAAAGGTATCTGGAGGCCAACGACAACGGGGAGGTGCAGGTGGGAGTAGTACGGGAGGCGCTGAAGGCGGTGGTCAGGGGAGAGTTAATCTCCATCAGGGCTCATAGGGAGAAGAGAGAGGGCAGGGAAAGGGAGAGGTTAGTGGGGGAGATCTTAAGAGTGGACAGGAGATATGCAGAGGCCCCTGATGAGGGACTACTCAGGGAGAGACGAAGTCTCCAGACGGAGTTCGACCTGTTGACCACAGGGAAGGCAGAGGCATAGTGGAGGAAAGCACAGGGGGCGATGTATGAGTATGGGGAGAAGGCGAGCCGGATGCTGGCACATCAGCTCCGTAAGATGGCAGCGAGGGAAATAGGTGGAGTCAAGGATGGAAAGGGAACTACGGTGCGGAGTGCGGTGAAAGTGAATGAGGCATTCAAGGCCTTCTACGAGGACCTGTATAGGTCCCAGCCCCCAGGGGGAAAAGAGGGGATGCGACGATTCTTGGACCAGCTGGGGTTCCCGAGGGTGGAGGAGCAGGAGGTGGCTGGTTTGGGGGCGCCAATTGGGATGGCGGAGCTGGTTAAAGGACTGGGGAGCATTCAGGCAGGGAAGGGACCGGATGGGTTCCCGGTGGAGTTCTATAGGAAGTATGTAGACCTGTTAGCCCCGTTGCTGGTAAGGACCTTCAATGAGGCAAGGGAGGGGGTGACCCTGCCCCCGACAATGTCGGAGGCGACGATCTCTTTGATCCTGAAGCGGGATAAGGACCCACTGCAATGCGGGTCGTATAGGCCGATCTCGCTCCTCAACGGAGGTGCTAAGTTGCTAGCAAAAATGTTGGCTACGAGGATTGAGGACTGTGTCCCGGGGGTGATTCACGAGGACCAGACGGGATTTGTAAAAGGCAGGCAGTTAAATACCAATGTGCGGAGGCTCCTAAATGTGATAATGATGCCATCGGTGGAGGGAGAGGCGGAGATAGTGGCAGCTATGGACGCGGAGAAGGCCTTTGACCGAGTAGAGTGGGAGTATCTCTGGGAAGTGCTGCGGAGGTTTGGGGCGGGGTTTATCAGTTGGGTTAAGCTCCTATGCAGAGCCCTGGTGGCGAGTGTGGTTACGAATCGGCGGAGGTCGGAGTATTTTCGGCTGTATCGAGGGACGAGGCAGGGGTGCCCCATGTCCCCCCTGATGTTTGCATTAGCAATTGAACCTTTGGCCGTGGTATTAAGGGAGTCCATGAAATGGAGGGGGGTGGTTCGAGGGGGAGAGGAGCATCGAGTGTCGCTGTACGCAGACGACCTGTTGCTGTATGTGGCGGACCCAGTGGAGGGGATGGTGGAGGTCATGCAGATCCTAAGGGAGTTTGGGGACTTCTCGGGCTACAAGCCCAATGTAGGGAAGAGTGAGCTCTTTGTGGTGCATTCGGGGGATCAGGGAAGAGGGATAGACGACCTACCGTTGAGGAGGGCGGAAAGGAGCTTTCGATACTTGGGGATCCAGGTAGCTAGGAGCTGGGGGACCCTGCACAAACTTAATTTGACGTGGCTGGTGGAGCAGATGGAGGAGGACTTTAAACGGTGGGACATGTTGCCACTCTCGCTAGAGGGCAGGGTCCAGTCGATTAAAATGGTGGTCCTCCCGAGGTTTCTTTTTGTATTCCAATGCCTTCCAATTGTGATCACCAAGGCCTTTTTTAAGAGGGTAGGCAGGAGCATTATTGGTTTTGTGGGGGCGAGTAAGACCCCGAGGGTAAGGAGGGGGTTCCTGGAGCGTAGTAGAGATAGAGTAGGGCTGGCGTGGCTGAATCTGGGTGGCTACTACTGGGCAGCCAACGTGGCAATGATCCGTAAGTGGGTGATGGAGGGAGAGGGGGCGGCATGGAAGAGGCTGGAGATGGCGTCCTGCAAAGGAACGAGCCTGGGGGCGCTGGTAACGGCACCGCTGCCGCTCTCGCCGACAAGGTACACCACGAGTCCGGTGGTGGCGGCAACGCTAAAGATCAGGGGGCAGTGGAGATGGTACAGGGGTGCAATGGGAGCCTCGGTGTGGTCCCCGATCAGAGATAACCATCGGTTTGTCCCAGGAAGGATGGACGGGGGGTTTCAGAGCTGGCATCGGGCAGAGATTAGAAGAATGGGGGACCTGTTCATCGATGGGACGTTTGCGAGCTTATGGGCACCGGAGGAGAAGTTTGGACTACCCCCGGGAAATGCTTTCAGGTGCATGCGAGTGAGGGCGTTTGTGAGGCGGCAGGTGAGGGAATTCCCGCTGCTCCCGGCACAGGGGATTCAAGACAGGGTGATTTCGGGCGTATGGGTCAGAGAAGGCAAGGTGTCGGCGATATACCAGGAGATGAAAGAAGAGGGGGAGGCTTTGGTAGAGGAGCTGAAGGGTAAATGGGAAGAGGAGCTGGGGGAGGAGATTGAGGAGGGTCTGTGGGCTGAAGCCCTAAGTAGGGTTAATTCCTCTTCCTCGTGTGCCAGGCTTAGCCTAATACAATTTAAGGTTGTTCACAGAGCGCACATGATGGGGGCGAGGCTGAGTAGGTTCTTTGGGATGGAGGACAGTTGTGGGGGGTGCTCAGGAAGCCCGACGAATCATGTCCATATGTTTTGGTCGTGCCCGGCACTGGATGGGTTCTGGAGGGGAGTTGCGAGAACTATATCCAAGGTGGTGAAAGTCCAGGTCAAGCCAATTTGGGGGCTAGCATTATTTGGAGCAGCGGATGAGCCGGGAGTGCAGGAGGCGAAAGAGGCCGGCATTCTGGCCTTTGCGTCCCTGGTAGCCCGGCGGAGGATCTTGTTAGTGTGGAAAGATGCGAAGCCCCCAGTGTGGAAGCCTGGATAAATTACAAGGCAGGGTTTATCAAGTTGGAGAGGATAAAGTTTGCCTTGAGAGGGTCTGCGCAGGGGTTCTACAGGCGGTGGCAACCGTTCCTAGACTATCTCGCGGAGCATTAGATGGAGTTCGGTCAGCAGCAGCAACCCGGGGGGGGAGGGTTTTTTTTCTGGGGGGTATCTGAGCAAGAAAATACATAAAGGATCCGGAAAACTGATATGTACAGAAGGAATCCAATGTACAAGGTTCTGTATCATATTGACTTGCCATGTTTATGTCTTGCTATGCGAGCTTTCTTTTCTTTTTGTTACAGGGGGGGGGGGGGGTTTGTTTGTATGGTTGAAAATTTTGTTTATAAATTCTTAATAACATTTTTAAAAAAAAGTTTCTACTTGTATGCCGGGAGAAGGAGCACCGTCTTGTGGTCCGATTGCAGTCAGGGGATGGATCATCAGGCGCCCTTGATGTTTGTGTAGCAGTGGTCAAGGATGTTGGGGCCCCTGTTGGGACAGGAGATATGTTGGTGGAATTTTGGCAGTACACTCGAGGTTGGCCTGGTTAAAGTCCCCGGCCACGATGAACAAGTCCTCCGGGTATTCTGCTTCATTGTTATTTATAGCGGTTACAATTCATCAAGCGCCTTCTTCACTTCCGCCTGGGGTGGGATGGAGACCACCGTGATGATGGCAGAAGTGAACTCCGTGGAAGGTAGTATGGACGGCACTTCACAGTCGGGTATTCCAGGTCCGGGGAGCAGTAGTTCGCCAGGGTCACCACGTCCGAGCACCAGGAGTTGGTGAGGAGACAAACACTTTCACCCACTCCAGGTTCAGTCCTGGATGTGATTAACAGCAGGAATAACAGCAGAATCTAACCCGACATCACTTGTGAACCCTTTGGTGTCTCAGCATGTTGGACGACAGAGTGAATCCCTCCCCACAGTGAGAGCAGGTGAATGGCTTCTTTCCAGTGTGAACTCGCTGGTGTCTCCGCAATGTGGATGATGTTTGAAACCTCTTTGTGCAGAGAGAGCAGCTGAACGGTCTCTCCTCAGTGTGAATGCGCTGGTGGGACATCAGTAGCCAAGAGCTTTTGAAACCCCTCCTGCAGTCAGAGCATTTAAAGGGCCTGCTCTTGGTGTGAGTGACATTGTGGCTACGCAGGCCGGATAATTGAGTGAATCCCTTATCACACACAGAGCAGATGTACGGCCTCTCCCCCGTGTGAACTCGCTGGTGTCTCTGCAGGCTGGATAATTGAGTGAATCCCTTATCACACACAGTGCAGATGAATGGCCTCTCCCCGGTATGAACTCTTTCGTGTCTCCGCAGTCTGCCAATGTTAGTGAATCCCTTTTCACACTGAGAGCAGGTGAAAGGTCTCTCTCCAGTGTGAACTCGTTCGTGTCTCCGCAGTCTGCCAATGTCAATGAATCCCTTTTCACACTGGGAGCAGGTGAAAGGCCTCTCTCCAGTGTGAACTCGCTGGTGTGTCTGCAGGTTGGATAACTGAGTGAATCCCTTCCCACAGTCAGAGCAGGTGAACGGTCTCTCCCCAGTGTGAACTCGTTCGTGTCTCCGTAGGCTGTAAAAGTCAGTGAATCCCTTTTCACACTGAGAGCAGGTGAACGGCCTCTCTCCAGTGTGACTGTGTTGATGCCTTGCCAGCTCGTGTGGGGCTGTGAATCCCTTCCCACAATCCTCACATTTCCATGGTTTCTCCATGGTCCGGGTGATCTTGCGTCTCACCACGTTGGACGATCAGTTGAAGCCTCGTCCACACACAGAACACCTGTACAGTCTCTCCCTGCTGTGAATGGTGAAGTATTTTTTCAGGCTGTGTCACTGGTTAAAGCTCTTTGCACAGTCAGTGCTCTGTAACAGTCTCACACGGGTGTGTATGTGTGTCTCAGTGCTTTTCCAGACACACTGTTGTTTAAAATCTCTTGAAGCAGACAGAATCGCCAAACATATCTCCTTCTTGATTCAAAGGCCGATGATCCCAAGAATTGAGTGACTCAGTCAGTTCTTGACGTGATATTTAGTTTGAGATATCGGCCCAAACTCCTCTCGTTCGAACTGCCTGCAAACAAATTTGACAATAGTAATCATTGTCAGTACAGGATAGAAACTCAGAACAGACAATTCTAGTTTCTATCGAACATTCTTTCCTCTCTCTTTCAATGAAATGCTCCAAATTTCAATCCCACACACTCTCCCTCCATTCTCACTCTGCTGTATCTAATATTCACCCTCCCAATTCTCCTGAAGGTGCTGATTCAGGCTGATTGACAGATTCACGCTCACTGCTTCCTGTCCTGGACACAGAGACCTGAAAATATTCATGCAGGCTGCCACATAGATATATGTCAATATTACTGGATGGAAAACGTGTGTAATATACAGACACTTACTTTCTCTCCCAATTTTGCTGAAGGTGCTGATCAACAAATCTAAACTCACTAAAATCTGTACAAGAACATAAGAACATAAGAACTAGGAGCAGGAGTAGGCCATCTGGCCCCTCGAGCCTGCTCCACCATTCAATGAGATCATGGCTGATCTTTTGTGGATTCAGCTCCACTTTCCAGCCCGAACACCATAACCCTTAATCCCTTTATTCTTCAAAAAACTATCTATCTTTATCTTAAAAACATTTAATGAAGGAGCCTCTACTGCTTCACTGGGCAAGGAATTCCATAGATTAACAACCCTTTGGGTGAAGAAGTTCCTCCTAAACTCAGTCCTAAATCTACTTCCCCTTATTTTGAGGGTATGCCCCCTAGTTCTGCTTTCACCCGCCAGTGGAAACAACCTGCCCGCATCTATCCTATCTATTCCCTTCATAATTTTATATGTTTCTATAAGATTCCCCCCTCATCCTTCTAAATTCCAACAAGTACAGTCCCAGTCTACTCAACCTCTCCTCGTAATCCAACCCCTTCAGCTTTGGGATTAACCTAGTGAATCTCCTCTGCACGCCCTCCAGTGCCAGTACGTTCTTTCTCAAGTAAGGAGATCAAAACTCAACACAATACTCCAGGTGTGGTCTCACTAACACCTTATACAATTGCAGCAGAACCTCCCTAGTCTTAAACTCCATCCCTCTAGCAATGAAGGACAAAATTCCATTTGCCTTCTTAATCACCTGTTGCACCTGTAAACCAACTTTTTGCGACTCATGCACTAGCACACCCAGGTCTCTCTGCATAGCAGCATGTTTTAATATTTTATCATTTAAATAATAATCCCTTTTGCTTTTATTCCTACCAAAATGGATAACCTCACATTTGTCAACATTGTATTCCATCTGCCAGACCCTAGCCCATTAATTTAGCCTATCCAAATCACTCTGCAGACTTCCAGTATCCTCTGCACTTTTTGCTTTACCACTTATCTTAGTGTCGTCTGCAAACTTGGACACATTGCCCTTGGTCCCCAACTCCAAATTATCTATGTAAATTGTGAACAGTTGTGGGCCCAACACTGATCCCTGAGGGACACCACTAGTTACTGATTTCCAACCAGAGAACCACCCATTAATCCCCACTCTTTGCTTTCTATTAATTAACCAATCCTCTATCCATGCTTAATGCCATGCATCTTTATCTTATGCAGCAACCTTTTGTGTGGCACCTTGTCAAAGGCTTTCTGGAAATCCAGATATACCACATCCATTGGCTCCCCGTTATCTACCGCACTGGTAAAGTCCTCAAAAAATTCCACGAAATTAGTTAGGCACGACCTGCCCTTTATGAACCCATGCTGCGTCTGCCCAATGGGACAATTTCCATCCAGATGTCTCGCTATTTCTTCCTTGATGATAGATTCCAGCATCTTCCCTACTACCGAAGTTAAGCTCACTGGCCTATAATTACCCGCTTTCTGCCTACGTCCTTTTTTAAACAGTGGTGTCACGTTTGCGAATTTCCAATCTGCCAGGACCACCCCAGAGTCTGGTGAATTTTGGTAAATTATCACTAGTGCATTTGCAATTTCCCTAGCCATCTCTTTTAGCACTCTGGGATGCATTCCATCAGGGCCAGGAGACTGGTCTACCTTTAGCCCCATTAGCTTGCCCATCGCTACCTCCTTGGTGATAACAATCCTCTCAAGGTCCTCACCTGTCATAGCCTCATTTCCATCAGTCACTGGCATGTTATTTGTGTCTTCCACTGTGAGGGCCGACCCAAAAAACCTGTTCAGTTCCTCAGCCATTTCCTCATCTCCCATTATTAAATCTCGCTTCTCATCATCGAAAGGACCAATATTTACCTTAGCCACTCTTTTGATGTATATAAGAGTAGAGAATCTCCATATAAGTACATTTACTGATTAGAGATGGGGAAATTCTGAGGAAGAATTTTATTTAGTCATGGAGTGGTCATGACAGGGAACTCACTGCCCACAGGGGTTGTGGAAGTTATTGAGATGATTCATAATTTAAAAATAAAATAGGATGGTCACTTGAAGAAAATAAACTTGCAGGTGAACAGGGATATCGAGGGGGAATGGGACTGACTGGATTGCTGTACAGAGAGTCAGCATTGACTTGAGTTCCCAAATGGATTCTGTCAGTGCTGCAATGACTGTATGACTGGAAATATATAATGTAGGTACAGTACTATATTACAAAAATAGAAATAATAATACATGTATTTTATTACAGAACCAATAATATATATAATACATACCACATAACAACACTAGACATATCTCTGTCCGATATTAAATTTTTAAAAATTAATTTACGGGATGTGGACAATGCTGGTCAGGCCGGCATTTATTGCCCATCCGCAGTTGCCCTTCCGAAGTAGCGGTGAGCTGCCTTCTTGAACTGCTGCAGTCCTTGAGGTGTAGGTACATCCCCGGTGCTTAATAGATTTAGATGTTTCAGGCGGGATAGAGGGGGATGTAAAAGGGGTGGCGGAGTTGCGCTGCTGGTGAGGGAGAATATCACAGCTGTATTACGGGAGGACATCTCAGAGGGCAGTGAGGCTATATGGGTAGAGATCAGGAATAAGAAGGGTACAGTCACAATGTTGGGGGTTTACTACAGGCCTCCCAACAGCCAGTGGGAGATAGAGGAGCAGAGAGGTAGACAGATTTTGGAAAAGAGTAAAAACAACAGGGTTGTTGTGATGGGAGACTTCAACTTCCCCAAAATTGACTGGGACTCACTTAGTTCCAGGGGCTTAGACGGGGCAGAGTTTGTAAGGAGCATCCAGGAGGGCTTCTTAAAAGAATATGTAGACAGTCCAACTAGGGAAGGGGCTGTACTGGACCTGGTATTGGGGAATGAGCCCGGCCAGGTGGTAGACATTTCAGTAGCGGAGCATTTTGGGAACAGTGACCACAATTCAGTAAGTTTTAAAGTGCTGGTGGACAAGGATAAGAGTGGTCCTAGGGTGAATGTGCTAAATTGGGGGAAGACTAATTATAACAATATTAAGCGGGAACTGAAGAACCTAGATTGGGGGCGGATGTTTGAGGGTAAATCAACATCTGACATGTGGGAGGCTTTCAAGTGTCAGTTGAAAGGAATTCAGGACCGGCATGTTCCTGTGAGGAAGAAGGATAAATACAGCAATTTTCGGGAACCTTGGTTGACGAGAGATATTGTAGGCCTCGGCAAAAAGAAAAAGGAGGCATTTGTCAGGGCTAAAAGGCTGGGAACAGACAAAGCCTGTGTGGAATATAAGGAAAGTAGGATGGAACTTAAGCAAGGAGTCAGGTGGGCTAGAAGGGGGTCACGGAAAGTCATTGGCAAATAGGGTTAAGGAAAATCCCAAGGCTTTATACACGTACATAAAAAGCAAGAGGGTAGCCATGGAAAGGGTTGGCCCACTGAAGGATAGGCAAGGGAATCTATGTGTGGAGCCAGAGGAAATGGGCGAGGTACTAAATGAATACTTTGCATCAGTATTCACCAAAGAGAAGGAATTGGTGGATGTTGAGTCTGGAGAAGGGTGTGCAGATAGCCTGGGTCACATTGAGATCCAAAAAGACGAGGTGTTGGGCATCTTGAGAAATATTAAGATAGATAAGTCCCCAGGGCCTGATGGGATCAACCGCAGAATACTGAAGGAGGTTAGAGAGGAAATTGCTGAGGCCTTGACAGAAATCTTTGGATCCTCACTATCTTCAGGTGATGTCCCGGAGGACTGGAGAATAGCCAATGTTGTTCCTTTGTTTAAGAAGGGTAGCAAGGATAATCCAGGGAACTACAGGCCAGTGAGCCTCATGTCAGTGGTAGGGAAATTACTGGAGAGAATTCTTCGAGACAGGATCTACTCCCGTTTGGAAGCAAATGGACGTATTAGTGAGAGGCAGCATGGTTTTGTGAAAGGGAGGTCGTGTCTCACTAACTTGATAGAGTTTTTCGAAGAGGTCACAAAGATGATTGATGCAGGTAGGGCAGTGGATGTTGTCTATATGGACTTCAGTAAGGCCTTTGACAAGGTCCCTCATGGTAGACTAGTACAAAAGGTGAAGTCACACGGGATCAGGGGTGAGCTGGCAAGGTCGATACAGAACTGGCTAGGTCATAGAAGGCAGAGAGTAACAATGGAAGGATGCTTTTCTAATTGGAGGGCTGTGACTAGTGGTGTTCATCAGGGATCAGTGCTGGGACCTTTGCTGTTTGTAGTATATGTAAATGATTTTGAGGAAAATGTAACTGGTCTGATTAGTACGTTTGCAGACGACACAAAGGTTGGTGAAATTGCGGATAGCGATGAGGACTGTCAGAGGATACAGTAGGATTTAGATTGTTTGGAGACTTGGGCGGAGAGATGGCAGATGGAGTTTAATCCGGACAAATGTGAGGTAATGCATTTTGGAAGGTCTAATGCAGGTAGGGAATATACAGTGAATGGTAGAACCCTCAAGAGTATTGAAAGTCAGAGAGATCTAGGTGTACAGGTCCACAGGTCACTGAAAGGGGTAACACAGGTGGAGAAGTTAGTCAAGAAGGCATACGGCATACTTGCCTTCATTGGCCGGGGCATTGAGTATAAGGATTGGCAAGTCATGTTGCAGCTGTATAGAACCTTAGTTAGGCCACACTTGGAGTATAGTGTTCAATTCTGGTCGCCACACTACCAGAAGGACGTGGAGGCTTTAGAGAGGGTGCAGAAGAGATTTACCAGAATGTTGACTGGTCTGGAGGGCATTAGCTATGAGGAGCGGTTGAATAAACTCGGTTTGTTCTCACTGGAACGACGGAGGTTGCGGGGCGACCTGATAGAGATCTACAAAATTGTGAGGGGCATAGACAGAGTGGATAGTCAGAGGCTTTTCCCCAGGGTAGAGGGTCAATTACTAGGGGGCATAGGTTTAAGGTGTGAGGGGCAAGGTTTAGAGTAGATGTACGAGGCAAGCTTTTTTACACAGAGGGTAGTGGGTGCCTGGGACTCGCTGCCGGAGGAGGTGGTGGAAGCAGGGACGATAGTGACATTTAAGGGGCATCTTGACAAATATATGAATAGGATGGGAATAGAGGGATACGGACCAAGGAAGTAGAAGATTCTAGTTTAGTCGGGCAGCATGGTCGGCACAGGCTTGGAGGGCCGAAGGGCCTGTTCCTGTGCTGTACTTTTCTTTGTTCTTGTTCTTTGAGAGTGTGCAAACTACACACGGACAGTGACCCAGAGTCGGGATCGAACCTGGGACCTCGGCGCCGTGAGGCAGCAGCGCTAACCACTGCTCCACCATGCTGCCCTACATCCCTGTGCTGTTAGGGAGGGAATTCCAGGATGTTGCCCCAGGGACAGTGAAGGAACGGCAATATATTTCCAAGTCAGGGTGGTGTCTAACTTGGAAACGAACCTCCAGGTGGTGAGGTTCCCAGGAATCTGCTGCTCTTGTCCTTCTAGATGAGAGTGGTTGTGGGTTTGGAAGGTGCTGTCTGAGGAACCTTTATGAGTTACTGCAGTATATCTTGTAGATGGTATACACAGCTGCTACTGTTTGTCGGTGGTGGACGGTTTGAATGTTTGTGGAAGGCGACGCAATCAATCAGGCGGCTTTGTCCTGGATAGTGTCCAGCTTCTGGAGTGTTGTTGGAGCTGCACTCATCCAGCAAAGTGGAGCGTATTCCATTACACTCCTGACTTGTGCTTGTAGATGTCTGGTAGACAAGCTTTGGGCATCAGGTGGTGTTACTCGCCGTAGGATTCCCAGCCTTTGACCTGCCCTGGGAGCTACAGTATTAATACGACTAGTCCAGTTCAGTTTTTGATCAATGGTAACCCCCAGGATGTTGGTTGTGGGGGATTCAGCAATGAAAATGCCACTCAATGCCAAGGGGTGGTGGTTAGATCCTCTCTTGTAGGAGATGGTCATTGCCTGGCACTTGTGTAGCACGAATGTACCTTGCCACTTATTAGGCCAAGCTTGGATATTGTCCAGGTCTTACTGAATTTGGACATGGAATGCTTCATTATCTGAGGAGTTGAGAATGGTGCTGACCATTGTGCAGTCATCGACAAACATCACTGTGCAGTCATCGACAAACATCATCACTTCTCACCTTATGATGGAAGGGAGGTCATTGATGAAGCAGCTGAAGATGGTTGGGCCGTGAAAACTGTCCTGAGCAACTCCTACAGTGAAGTCCTGGGGCTGAGATGATTGACCTCCAATCACCACAACCATCTTCCTTTGTGCCAGGTATGACTCCAACCAGTGGAGAGTTATCCCCTGATTCCCATTGACTCCAGTTTAGCTGGGGCTCCTTGATGCCATACTCAGTCAAATGCTGCCTTGATGTCAAGGGGAGTCACTCTCGCCTCACTTCCAGCATTCAGCTCTTTCGTCCAAGTTTGAACCAAGGCTGTAATGAGGTCAGGAGCTGAGTGACCCTGGCGGAACCCAAACTGAGCGTCCAGGAGCAGGTTATTGCAGAACAAGTGCCACTTAATAGGGCCTTTGATTACTCCTTCCATCACTTTGCTGATGATAGACAGTAGACCCACAGACAAGTAATTGGCTGAGTTGGATTTGCCCTGCTTACTGTCCCCTTAAATGTCAGCCATCTCCTGGGGAAACCAGCCCTTTAATTGTGAACATTAGGAAAGACACCATCCTTTTAGCCAGACAAATAAATGTGTCAAGCTGAGGGAGCAAAGGATGTCAATGTCTTTAAGAGAGAGAGAGAGACCTGGGCCAAGCTTTGCAGAGTCTGCACCCTCCCTGGATTCACTTTTTTTTCTTCAGTTGCTGCAAGTGACCAACTGAAGGTGAGAATGAGAAAAGAAATGGAAAGGGGTAGAAAAGAAAGTGTTTTACTCACAGATGTTGGACAGGAGTCTGTGCAGCTCCAGCTCATTCAGGGTTGGAGGAACAACGGCTTTGCTCGGCAGAAACCTCCATGTCCAGCTTCCGCATTGAGACAATGGGGGAGCTCTGATTGGCGGAGAAACAGAGTCCTTCCGGTCCTCCTATCTTCCCATTGGGCACAAGTCAGCGGTAAAGTCAGCGGGATTGAGCTCACCCTGCACATGCGCAGATTTCCCTCTCCCCGAGACATGCGCAGTCCTGGGTTGGGGGAGGGGCTTCTCGCTCTGGCCGGAGCTGTCAGCTGGTTGCCTGGAAACCGTCTCGACGATGCGCTGGGGGAAGAGGGAACAGACGGTGGGGGAATCGGCACCCCGGATGGTGGCCGCGCGCCGGGCTTGTGCGCTCAAATGCAGTGACGCCACTGCGGAACGGATTTATTCCTATTGGCTGGTTTAGAGGACGAGCTCCTTTGTGATGTCATAATGTGGAGGTTCGACAATGAGTGTCAGACGAAAACTTCCTCCTCTGGGCAACATCTGGGAGCAAATCAATGTCTCCCCCTTTCATAAGTTATAAGATATAGGAGCAGAATTAGGCCATTTGGCCCAACCAGTTTGCTCTGCCATTCTATCATGGCTGTGCTCATCCTGGCTTTAATTCCACCGTACTGCCAGTTCTCCATTACCCTTCAACCCATTAAAAATCTGTCTTCTCTAAATCTGGATTTAGCCCTTTACATAAATTGTGTGACATTCATGGAAGTTTGCCAACTGGAGCGCTATTCTCAGTTAAATTCAGCCCTCAGCTCTATCGCTGTCTGTCATTGACATGAGCAATAGAGAGACAGAAAGGTGCCCGAGGCTCAAATGGGAAGTCAAACCTTGTGACTCGAAACCAACACCTCAACATTTGTCAGTCAAATCCATGTTATTTATACTGGGGTTTTTATTATTACATTTAGGCACTGGAGGCAAAGGATGGGGGCTTTAAAGGGTAGCTTTAACTTTCTAACTTTGTATTGTCTATAGTATCAGCCGTGGCTAAGTGGGCAGTTTTCTCACCTCTGAGTCAGAAGGCTGTAGATTCAAGTCCCAGTCCAGGGACTGGAGGACAAAAATTACATCCAACATTCCTCCTCGCAGCACTGAGGGAGTGCTGCACTGTCAGAACAGCCTTCTTTCAAATAAGATGTTCAACTGAGGCCCTGTCTATCCCTATCAGATGGATGTTAGAGATCCCACGGCCACTATTTTGAAGAAGAGCAGGGGAGTTACCCCAGTGTCCTGGTCAATATTTATCCCTCAATCAACATCACTAAAAACAGATCACCTGCTCATTATCACATTGCTGTGTGTGGGATCTTGCTGTGTGTAAATTGATTGCCACGATTCCTACATTACAAAAAGTGATGACACTTCAAAGTACTTAATTGGCTGTGAAGCACTTTGGGGCGCCCTATGGTTGTGAAAGGTGCTATAGAAATGCAAGGTTTTTAATTGAAGATACTGATCTTGTTATCGAGAACATAATTAATTTCAGCCACCCCCAACTTACCATTGAATAAATTCACTTTAGTTTGGACAGCATTTAAATCAATTAAGACAAAGGCAGAATTTTCTGGATAGTAAATACAAAAATAAGTTTATGAAAAGAAAAAGGTTTACTGAACTTTAAGGCATTGACTTTTCCAACTTCATGTGGGGGATCAGTCTGTGGAAGCGTAACCCTCTCTGACTCCTTTGACAGTAATTCTTGTGGAATTCAACCTCGGAAGTCTGGCTCCTTCTTTGACAGTAATTTCCTTGGAACTCGGCCTCAGGAGTCTTCAGTACTTGGCCAGCAAGGAAGGCGTTCAGAACCTCTACTTTTATCACCAAAGTGACCATTACCTCATAACATGACAATTGGTCAATTTGGTCACTAGATTAATTGAATTGGATCCCCAATTACTGACACCTCCTTCTCTCATTAACTTAGGCAGAAATACAATAGAACTGTTTCATACTGTCCTTTTATCTGCTTCTATAGAATCCCTTATTTTACAATATCATATGATGAGGTTAATCTGACCTTGAAGCTATCTCTTGCCAGTACTTTTACCTTCATTACACATTCCTTTTTAAAAAATTTATAAATTTAAACTACCCAACTATTTTTCTCCAATTAAGGGCAATTTTGCGTGGCCAATCCACCTATCCTGCACAATCGTTTTGGACTGTGGGGGTGTGACCCACGCAGACGCGGGGAGAATGTGTAAACTCCACATGGACAGTGATCCTGGGCCGGGATCTAACCCGTTCTCGGCACCGTGAGGCAGCAGTGCTAACCACTGCACCACCATGCAGCCCAAAACATTCTTTACATATACAGCAATTAAGCTTTTTAAGAAATTTAGAGTACCCAATTCATTTTTTTCCAACAAAGGGGCAATTTAGCGTGGCCAATCCACCTACCCTGCACATCTTTGAGTTGTGGGGGTGAAACCCATGCGAACACGGGGAGAATGTGCAAACTCCACATGGACAGTGATCCAGAGCTTGGATCGAACCTGGGACCTTGGCATTGTGAGGCAGCAGTGCTAACCGCTGTGCTACTCTGCTGCCCTGCTTTTGCATTTTTACAGCAAATAAAAATCAGTCTTTTACGAGAACTGCTGATTCATTATTGATTCATTCATTGTAACTGAATTAAGGATCAATCATCTGTTACTGATTGGTGGCGAAGTAAAACAGTAATCTTTAATTAATATATTTGGTCACTCCAAGGTACACTGATTCAAAAAGACAGTTTGTGAAAGACAATAGCTTTATTTCTTACTCATCTTGATTGGATTCAACAAATAGCCTTGTGGTTGAGCCAGACATTGGCACAATTTAATGTTCTCTTTCTTGTCAAAATTATTGAAGAATTTATTTATTTCAACAATTAATGCTCACTCAGCAGCGTCGAAGCATTCACGTTTATACAGTATTAATTTCTGAAATAAAGATCTCGTCACACGTTAGAGTTTAACATGGCTTCTGTAGAAACCAACTATTTTCTAATACACCTGATAGTTAAAAGATGGCTATTTAACGTTAATATTAAGCCCCAGTTTTAAATACCCATTTTAAATTAAGGATTTCAACACTCATAACCTCAGGTCATCTCAAAACATATAGCTTCAACAGAACAGACACACAAAACAGCACGACACAGCATAATTCCATTATAGATCAAAACAGCACTTTTACTGAGCTCCATTGTTCTAACAAATACATTTGTAAGACAGTGTGACATTAAAACACAAGCCGTACCAGATATCATTCCAAGGACAGGACAGGCACTAGTGTCCACAATGTGCAAAATAGCGAAGTCAGCAGAAGTCGGACACTAGTGTCCACAATGTGCAAAATAGCAAAGTCAGCAGAAGTCGGACACTAGTGTCCACAATGTGCAAAATAGCAAAGTCAGCAGAAGTCTGACACTAGTGTCCACAATGTGCAAAATAGCGAGGGCAGCACGGTAGCATTGCGAACAGCACAATTGCTTCAGAGCTCCAGAGTCCCAGGTTCGATTCCGGCTTGGGTCACTGTCTGTGCGGAGTCTGCACATCCTCCCCGGTGTGCGTGGGTTTCCTCCGGGTGCTCCGGTTTCCTCCCACAGTCCAAAGATGTGCAGGTTAGGTGGATTGGCCATGATAAAATGCCCTTAGTGTCCAAAATTGCCCTTAGTGTTGGGTGGGGTTTCTGGGTTATGGGGATAGGGTGGAGGTGATGACCTTGGGTTGGGTGCTCTTTCCAAGAGCCGGTGCAGACTCGATGGGCCGAATAGCCTCCTTCTGCACTGTAAATTCTATTATTCTAAGTCTAGTTTAAACTGGTTGTGATAATCGCACAGAATCGCATTCCATAACATACACAAGTATTCAGATATGAAACATTTAAAGCTAATGTTGCACATTGAAGATTGACAGCTAATCGTCAAATCAAACTCATTTGATTCTAACCTAAACCAATTGGGATTACATAGGGGTGTAGATGGCTAAAGACTGATATGATTTTGTATAACCGTGCGGGTCCGTATGGCCATCTTTATTCATGAATCATCGATACTTTGATCTAAATTATTCGCTGTCTCTATACTTTCACTTTTCCACTCTAACTGTTGAAGTAAATGCAATCTGATTTGCCATAAGCAAGAAACCATTTCTGTATTATTTCAAAGTTAAATTGTGTACAAGTTGCTTCTTTTTAAGTCCTTTTTGCTAGCCGGACTTATTAGAGAATAAGATTTAAGTGGTTCTCAATTGTAAACAAATAGAGGCAATAAACGATTCTTGTTTGCACCCAATAAATTTTAACTCAAATTTCTACTGAGTTTTAGTGTCGCAAGTGCCACTAAATCTCTACAACTGGCGTCGTTTGGCAAAAGGGGAGGAGCCAGCCAGGATGAAATCAGAAGACTGAAGAAAGACCAGAAGGACGGAAGACCCAAATAAAAACGGCTAGACTGCGGTAAGAAATATCTTTTTCACCCATTAAAAGTCTTAAAGCCGCCTCAAGCAGTGCTTCGATCCCTAGAAAGGACCGTTTTATAGACTGTGTTAATTCAATCGGGTGCTGGTCGTTGAAACTAAAATAAAACAGGACTGAAAGAATAGTCGGGCTAGTGTACACAGATACACAAACATAGTTGGCGACCAAAAAGTAAGGCTGAGTTTATGGCAGACATGACTCCTAAAATAGATTCAGGACCTTCAAATGGTAGAGAACAAGTTCCCACAATGTCCAAGGGAGGTCGCGCTGTACCGGATGTCTCTATTGACGATATATTGGGTGATCTTAGATCTTTGATTTGTCGATAATATGGACTGTCTGAAGTTGCAAGAAAGATTGAATCAAAATATGATATCCCCATAGGACAGTGGTCCTTGATAATATCAAGAAGGCATGGGGAAAAACCACACGTTTAAATGGAGGAAAACGTATGAAATGGTCTTTTGCAGTAATGGCACAACTCCAAAAACATCAAGAGACAATCGCAAAAGCTAAATTCGATCATGACCTTAAGTTCACTAAAGACCAACTAGCAGCAGTTGTTGAAGAATTACGCGATGCAAAATCTAAACTTGAACAATGTGATCAGATTAAAACATTATTGGAAAATGAAACCTTTAAAGTTCAACAACAATCATTTCAAATTGATGAACTCCAAAAGAAAGATACTGACTCAGAATCCAAACTTCAACAGTTAATATCAGAAAATGATGGTCTTAAAAGTCAAAATTGCCAGTTATTTGAGGAAAAATGTATGTTGGAAAATGACAAGGACACCATGAAATGTCAGAACAAATTACTGACAGACAAATTAACAGCTCAAAAGCCTTCAAATCTGTCTTTAATAAATCAGCTGAACTCTCCAAAGCAAACAGCGCCACCAACGGGAAGAGTTGAAATGATTTTAACTAAGGTCCAAGATATACCAGTGATATCTAAACCAAATCCTATATTATTGCAAGCTGCTACTGACATGAAAACAATGAATACACTGATCGAAGTTCCACAGGGGGAGTCTGGCAAAATGAACTATCTGTCAAGGACACTTTTACCCCAGAACAAACCTAATTCTTACTCTTGAGACCGACCACAAAATGCTGCTGGCACCAATCCAAAAGCTTCTCATGGCAGCTTTAATAGACTGTGAGATTTTTAAACAAGAAAAGCCTATTCGGTTAAGCAACGAGCCTCATGGCAAACAAAGTGTAATACAACTTAACCCATTAAGCACCAAACAACTTGGAGTTGAAGTGATAAAGACAACAACCTAGGTTGTAAACCATTTAAAAGATCTATCAAAAACCCATTTTGTCACTGGTTTAAAACCAGAACTGTCTGCAGCTTTAAACTTGATCCTACCCAGACCTCAGTCAGAAACCGCCTCTCCTCCTCCGTTACCGACAAATCTGTCCATAAGAGATATGAAATTCCTTTCTCGTGTTGAAGACGGCCATTTTGCGAGTTTCAGATTTCATGATTACAAACTGGTCTCCTATGATGAAGGCCCGCCCCCTGGCTACAGGGATACGCCCCAAGTCACGTATCGTAAAAGTTGCCAAGAACTGTTAACTTGAGAAAACTGTCATTATTTTGAATGTTGCTTTGTTAATTTTAGGAAATTAACAAATCTTGTTAGCAGTACTCCCTTTAACAGAATCGATGAATTGATATTCAGAAAACCAAGTTCATTCATCGCAAGATTGGTTCAGTCATATGTTCAATAAATTGTGTTTGATATTTTAAAATAAATGTTTAAAATTAGCTTGAAAATTAAAACTTCAGACAATGTGTAAGGTGTTTTTAAGGAAAGTAACTCTGATTAAAAACAAATCCATGGAGAGAACACATTGTTCGAAGACACTTGATAAGGGAATTTGGCAGCAATCCAACTTTTACTCCCAGTCCATTTGAGTGACATTTTTAAAAAACGTTGAGATGCAAATGGCATAATTCCAAGGTATCCACCCATTATACGCCCATTTTTGTTTCTGCAGGAAAATTAACCCTTTCAACAAGCTTTTGCGCATAATCCAGAAGATGTCAAAGACTTGACAACTCACATCCAATACAAAGTTTAAAAAAAACTTTTTTTTTTACAAACGTTTAATTGAGGTTTTTTTTTTGCATTTCAACAACAACAAAATCAACAATATACATAACAAGAAAAATATAAACATGGTGCAAATTCCACCTTCCTCTCCCACAGGTCTTGCCATTACTTACCCCCCGAACCTACGCGAACCTAACCCCCTCCCTCCCCCTCCCCCCCTTTCTGCTGACGATTAGTTCTCTGCGAGGAAGTCGATGAATGGTTGCCACCTCCGGGCGAACCCCAGCAGAGACCCTCTCATGGCAAACTTAATTTTCTCCAGTCAGAGGAAGCCAGCCATGTCCGAAAGCCAGGTCTCCGATTTCGGAGGCTTTGAGTCCCTCCATGCCAACAATATCCGCCTCCGGACTACCAGGGAAGCAAAGGACAGAACATCCGCCTCTCTCTCCCCCTGGATTCCCGGATCCAGCGACACCCCAAAAATCGCCACCTCCGTACTCATTGCCACCCTCGTATTTAATACTGTGGACATGGCATCGGCAAACCCCAGCCAAAATCCCCTCAGTTTTGGACATGCCCAGAACATATGGACATAATTCGCTGCCCCACCCCCCGCGCATTTCGCACACCTGTCCTCCAACCCATCCGGGCTGCTGTCATGTGAGCCCGGTGAACAACCTTAAATTGGATAAGGCTGAGCCTGGCACACGTTGCGGTAGTATTGACCCTTCCTAACGCGTCCACCCAGAGGCCCTCCTCTATCTCTCCCCCTAGCTCCTCCTCCCACTTTTGCTTCAGCTCCTCAGTTTGCGTCTCCTCCGAACCCATAAGCTCTCTATATATGTCCGAGACGCTCCCCTCCCCTATCCATCCTCTAGAGACCACCCGATCCTGAATCCCCCTTAGCGGCAGGAGTGGGAAGGTTGGTACCTGCTTCCGCAAAATGTCCCGTATCTGTAAAATCGGAATTCATTACCCCCAGCCATTGCAAACTTCTCCTCCAGTGCCCTCATACTTGGGAAGCTACCTTCCAAGAACCAGTCACCCATCCTCTCAATCCCCGCTCTCCGCCAAATTCAGAACCCCGTGTCCATCCTCCCCGGGGCAAACCGATGGTTGTTGCAGATTGGGGATCACACCAATGCCCCCTCTGCTCCCACATGTCTCCTCCACTGCCCCCAGACTCTCAGGGCTGCCACCACCGCTGGACTGGTGGAGTACCGCGCCGGCAGGAACGGCAGCGGCGCCATCACCAATGCCCCTAAACTTGTGCCCTTATATGAAGCCGCCTCCATGCGCACCAACGCCGGCTCACCCCCCCCCCCCCCCCCACCTACCACCTCCGAACCATGGCTATGTTAGCCACCCAGTAGTAATTGCTGAAATTCGGCAGCGCCAGCCCACCATCACCCGACTCCGCTCGAGCATTGCCCTCTTCACCCGCGGCGGCTTGCCACCCCCACACAAAGCCCACCATAAGCATATTGATCCACTTAAAAAAGGACCGCGGGATGAAGATGGGGAGGCACTGGAAAACAAAAAGGAACTTCGGGAGGACCATCATTTTGACCGACTACCAGAGACAACGGGAGCGTGTCCCATCTTCGGAAATCCTCCTTCATCTGGTCCACCCACCGGGCCAGGTTCAATTTATGTAGCCTGTCCCAATCCCTCGCCACCTGAATACCCAAGTACCTAAAACTGTCCCCTACCACTCTAAACGGCAGTTCCCCCAGTCGCCTCTCCTGACCTCTCGCCTGAACCACAAACAACTCGCTCTTTCCCATATTAGCTTGTACCCCGAAAACCGGCCGAATTCCCCTAAGATTCCCATAATTTCCCCCATCCCCTCCATTGGGTCTGAGACATACATCAGTAGGTCATCCGCATACAGCGAGGCTCTGTGCTCCACCCACCCCGGACCAACCCCTTCCAGCCCCTTGAGGCCCTCAGAGCAATTGCCAGCGGCTCTATCGGCAGCACAAACAGCAGTGGGGAGAGGGGACATCCCGGTCTCTTCCCCCGGTGTAGCCTGAAATATTCTGAAGTCGTCCTGTTTGTCCATACACGAGCTACCGGAGCCTGGTACAGCAATCTAACCCAGTCAACAAAGCCCCTTCCAAACCCGAACCGCTCCAGCACCTCCCATAAGTAATCCCACTCGACCCGGTCGAAGGTTTTTTCCGCGTCCATCGCAACCACCACTTCAACTTCCCTACCTTCCAGGGGCATCATGATCACGTTTAGCAACCTTCTTACTTTGGCCCCCAGCTGCCTACCCTTAACGATCCCTGTCTGGTCCTTCCCTATAACGTCCGGTACACAGTCCTCAATCCTAGAGGCCAGAAGTTTGGCATCCACGTTCAGCAAGGCGATTGGCCTATAAGAATCACACAGCTCCGGTCTTTGTCCCTTTTCAGAATGAGCGAGATCATGGCCTGTGACATTGTCTGGGGTAAAACCCCTCTTTCCTTGGCCTCATTAAAGACCTTCAACAGTACAGACCCCAATATTCTGGAGAACTTTTTATAGAACTCGATTGGGTACCCATCCGGTCCCGGGGCCTTACCCGACTGCATGCCCTTCAAACACTGCACTATCTCCTCCAGCCCGATCGGGGCCCCCAGCCCTTCTACCAGCTCCCCATCCACCTTCGGGGAAGTCAACCCATCCAAAAAGTGCCTCATCCCATCCGACCCCGCAGGGGGTTCCGACCTATACAACCTACTATAAAAGTCACAAAAGGTCTTGCTCACTCCTGCCGAGTCCCCGAGTTCCCATCCCCGTCAACAACTTTCCCTATTTCCCTAGCTGCCTCTCTCTTTCTGAGCTGCTGTGCAAGCATCCTACTGGCCTTCCTATGCTTGTAAATCACCCCCTTCACCTTTCTGAGCTGCTCCACTGCCCTTCCTGTGGTGAACAAACCAAATTCCGCCTGCAGCCTCCGGCGTTCCCTTAACAACCCTACCTCTGGAGCCTCCGCATGCCTCCTATCCACTCGCAGAATCTCTTTTACCAGTCGGTCCGTTTCTGCCCTATCCGTCCTGTCCCTGTGAGCCCGGATCGAGA
Source organism: Scyliorhinus torazame (assembly GCF_047496885.1). Taxonomy (NCBI): domain Eukaryota; kingdom Metazoa; phylum Chordata; class Chondrichthyes; order Carcharhiniformes; family Scyliorhinidae; genus Scyliorhinus; species Scyliorhinus torazame. Next base: position 158,484,248 of record NC_092711.1, on the reverse strand, counting down.
TCAGCTCACCACTGCCTTCAGCGCTTCCCAGACCACCGCTGCTGAGACCTCCCCCGTGTCGTTTACCTGCAGGTAGTTCAGCATGCACTTCCTCAACCTCTCGCACACCAACAGCCCCACATCCAACCTCCATTGCGCGTGCTGCTTGCTATCCATAGTGACCTGTCCATCCAGTGCGGAGCATGGCCTGAGATCGTAATCGCCGAATAACCTGTGTCCACCACCCCCTCCATCAGAGCCCTGCCCACAACAAAGAAATCTATTCGGGAATACACCCCGTGTACGTGGGAGAAAGAAGAAAATTCCTTGGCCCTCGGCTGCCTAAATCTCCATGGATCCCCCCCCCCCCCCCCCCCCCCCCCCCCGCCATCTGCTCCATGAACCCTTTCAGCTCCTTTGCCATTGCTGGCACCTTGCCCGTTCTCGAGCATGACCGATCCAGGCCTGGATCAATAACCGTGTTGAAATCCCCACCCATAATCAGCCTGTGCGATTCCAGGTCTGGAATCTTCCCCAGCACCCTCTTTATAAAATCCCCATCGTCCCAATGTGGCGCGTATACGTTGACCAGTACTACCTTCATCCCGTGCAGCTTGCCACTAACCATGATATATCGGCCTCCCACATCCGAGACTATCCTCCCCACCTCAAATACCACCCGCTTGTTAATCAGAATCGTAGCCCCTCTTGTCTTTGAATCCAGCCCCGAGTGGAAAACCTGATAACCCAACCTTTCCTCAACCTGACCTGATCTACTACTTGAAGATGTGTCTCCTGCAGCATCACCACGTCCACCTTCAGTCTCCTCAGGTGCGCAAACACACGTGCCCTCTTTACCGGCCCATTTAGCCCCCGGACATTCAAGGTGACCAGCCTAGTTGGGGGGCAAAGGGCCCCCCCCCCAAAAAGGGGCAACGGGGCTGGTCAGCCATCCCCTTTCTTGGGCCCGCCTCTAGCCCATGCGCCGCACCAGCTATAAGCCTTCTTGACACCTGTTTCAACCTGCCTTGCCACCTTCAGAGAATTATGGACTTGAATGAGCTGGAAGCTCATTCTTCCAGCGGAGCGGGCAGAGAGGGGAGCGATTTTTGGAGGGGAGAGCTGGAAGCTAAGCTCAGTTTTTGATTTTTAACTTACTTTTTCGGAGCAGGAAACCGGAAGTCGGCCGTGGGGAGACCTGGGAAGGTTGTATTACCCAATAAATTTGAAAGGTGAGGAAACCAGAGACATTACATGTGTAGTGTCTCCCACCCTCCCGCCTCCTCTAACCTAAAAAAAAAAGACTCAGTGCTGTGAGCAGGTAAGCTATTTTTTCTTTCATTTTTACTGGGAGACTAAGTAGAGTTGATAGCAGCGAGGGCAGTGGAATGTTCCTCCTGCAGAATGTCCGAGGTAAGGGAGACCACCGGTGTCCTTGCTGACTTCACCTGCGGGAAGTGCAGCCATCTCCAGCTCCTCACAGACCAGTGTTAGGGAACTGGAGCTGGATGAACTGAGGGTCATTCGGGAAGCTGAGGGGATGATAGATAGAAGCAACAGGGACATAGTTACACCTGAGAACAAAGGTAGCTGGGTAACAGTTCGAGGTGGGAAGAGGAGGAAGCAGTCAGTGCAGGGATCCCCTGTGGTCGTTCCTCTCAACAATAAGTATACCGCTTTGGATACAGTTGGGGGGTATTACCTAGCAGGGGTAGGCTGCAGTGACCGGGTCTCTGGCACGAGGTCCGGTTCTGGGGCTCAGAAGGGAAGGGGAGAGATTAGGAGAGCAGTAGTTATAGGGGACTCAATAGTTAGAGGTACAGACAGGTGGTTCTGTGGGCACGGGAGAGACTCTCGGATGGTTTGTTGCCTCCCGGGTGCCAGGGTCCATGACGTCTCGGATCGTGCCTTCAGGATCCTTAAGGGGGAGGGGGAGCAGCCAGAAGTCGTGGTGCACATTGGTACCAACGACGAAGGTAGGAAAAGGGGTGTGGATGTAACAAACGAGTTTAGGGAGTTAGGCTGGAAGTTAAAAGCCAGGACAGACAGAGTTGTCATCTCTGGTTTGTTGCCGGTGCCACGTGATAGCGAGGCTAGGAATAGGGAGAGAGTGCAGTTGAACATGTGGCTGCAGGAATGGTGTAAGAGGGAGGGCTTCAGGTATTTGGATAATTGGAGTACATTCTGGGGAAGGTGGGACCTGTACAAGCAGGACGGGTTGCATCTGAACCAGAGGGGCACCAATATCCTGGGATGGAGGTTTTCTAGTACTCTTCGGGAGGGTTTAAACTAATTTGGCTGGGGAATGGGAACCGGATTTGTAGTCCAGCAACTAAGGTAGCCGATGTTCAGGACGCCAAAGCATGTAGTGAGGCAGTGGGAAAGGTAACACTGACAAAGGAGAGTACTTGCAGGCACGGAGATGGGTTGAAGTGTGTATACTTCAATGCAAGGAGCATCAGGAATAAGGTGGGTGAACTTAAGGCATGGATCGGTACTTGGGACTACGATGTGGTGGCCATCACGGAAACCTGGATAGAAGAGGGGCAGATATGGTTGTTGGAGGTTCCTGGTTATAGATGTTTCAATAAGATTAGGGGGGTGGCATTGTTAATTAGAGATAATATAACAGCTGCAGAAAGGCAGTTGGAGGAGGATCTGCCTACTGAGGTAGTATGGGTTGAAGTCAGAAATAGGAAAGGAGCAGTCACCTTGTTGGGAGTTTTCTATAGGCCCCCCAATAGCAGCAGAGATGTGGAGGAACAGATTGGGAAACAGATTTTGGAAAGATGCAGAAGTCACAGGGTAGTAGTCATGGGTGACTTCAACTTCCAAAAAATTGAGTGGAAATTCTTTAGATCAAATAGTTTGGATGGGGTGGTGATTATGCAGTGTGTCCAGGAAGCTTTTCTCACACAGTATGTAGATTGTCCGACCAGAGGAGAGGCCATATTGGATTTGGTACTTTGTAATGAACCAGGGCAAGTGATAGATTTGTTAGTGGGGGAGCATTTTGGCGATAGTGGCCACAATTCTGTGACTTTCACTTTAATAATGGAGAGGGATAGGTGTGTGCAACAGGGCAAGGTTTACAATTGTGGGAAGGGTAAATACGATGCTGTCAAACAAGAACTGAAGTGCATAAGTTGGGAACATGGGCTGTCAGGGAAGCAGACAATTGAAATGTGGAACTTGTTCAAGGAACAGATACTACGTGTCCTTGATATGTATGTCCCTGTCAGGCAGGGAAGAGATGGTCGTGTGAGGGAACCATGGTTGACAAGAGAGGTTGAATGTCTTGTTAAGAGGAAGAAGTATACTTATTTAAGGCTGAGGAAACAAGGTTCAGACAGGGCGCTGGAAGGATACAAGATAGCCAGGAGAGAACTGAAGAAAGGGATTAGGAGAGCTAAGAGAGGGCATGAAAAATCTTTGGCGGGTAGGATCAAGGAAAACCCCAAGGCCTTTTACACATATGTGAGAAATATGAGAATGACTAGAGCGAGGGTAGGTCCGATCAAGGACAGTAGCGGGAGATTGTGTATGGAGTCTGAAGAGATAGGAGAGGTCTTGAACGAGTACTTTTCTTCAGTATTTACAAATGAGAGGGGCCATATTGTTGGAGAGGAGATACTTGTTAGGAAGGAAGATGTGTTGGGCATTTTGAAAAACTTGAGGATAGACAAGTCCCCCGGGCCTGACGGGATATATCCAAGGATTCTATGGGAAGCAAGAGATGAAATTGCAGAGCCGTTGGCAATGATCTTTTCGTCCTCACTGTCAACAGGGGCGGTACCAGGGGATTGGAGAGTGGCGAATGTCGTGCCCCTGTTCAAAAAAGGGAATAGGGATAACCCTGGGAATTACAGGCCAGTTAGTCGTACTTTGGCGGTAGGCAAAGTAATGGAAAGGGTACGGAGGGATAGGATTTCTGAGCATCTGGACACTGCTTCATTAGGGATAGTCAGCACGGATTTGTGAGGAGTAGGTCTTGCCTCACAAGTCTTATTGAATTCTTTGAGAAGGTGACCAAGAACGTGGATGAAGATAAAGCAGTGGATGCAGTGTACATGGATTTTATAAGGCATTTGATAAGGTTTCCCATGGGAGGCTTATGCAGAAAGTAAGGAGGCATGGGATAGTGGGAAATTTGGCCAGTTGGATAACAAACTGGTTAACTGATAGAAGTCAGAGAGTGGTGGTGGATGGCAAATATTCAGCCTGGAGCCCAGTTACCAGTGGCGTACCGCAGGGATCAGTTTTGGGTCCTCTGCTGTTTGTGATTTTCATTAATGACTTGGATGAGGGAGTTGAAGGGTGGGTCAGTAAATTTGCAGACGATACGAAGATTGGTGGAGTTGTGGATAGTGAGGAGGGCTGTTGTCGGCTGCAAAGAGACATAGATAAGATGCAGAGCTGGGCTGAGAAGTGGCAGATGGAGTTTAACCCTGAAAAGTGTGAGGTTGTCCATTTTGGAAGGACAAATATGAATGCGGAATACAGGGTTAATGGTAGGGTTCTTGGCAATGCGGAGGAGCAGAGAGATCTTGGGGTCTATGGTCATAGATCTTTGAAAGTTGCCACTCAAGTGGATAGAGCTGTGAAGAAGGCCTATGATGTGCTAGTGTTCATTAGCAGAGGGATTGAATTTAAAAGCCGTGAGATGATGATGCAGCTGTACAAAACGTTGGTAAGGCCACATTTGGAGTACTGTGTGCAGTTCTGGTCACCTCATTTTAGGAAGGATGTGGAAGCTTTGGAAAAGGTGCAAAGGAGATTTACCAGGATGTTGCCTGGAATGGAGAGTAGGTGTTACGAGGAAAGGTTGAGGGTGTTAGGCCTTTTCTCATTAGAACGGAGAAAGATGAGGGACGACTTGATAGAGGTTTATAAGAATTATGGAGTTTAATTTAGATAAATGTGAGGTGATGCATTTTGGCAGATCGAATCAGGCCAGGACCTACTCAGTTAATGGCATGGCGTTGGGGGGAGTTATAGAACAAAGAGATCTAGGAGTACAGGTTCATAGCTCCTTGAAGGTGGAGTTGCAGGTGGACAGGGTGGTGAAGAAAGCATTCGGCATGCTTGGTTTCATTGGTCAGAACATTGAATACAGGAGTTGGGACGTCTTGTTGAAGTTGTACAAGACATTGGTACGGCCACACTTGGAATACTGTGTGCAGTTCTGGTCACCCTATTATAGGAAGGATATTATTAAACTGGAAAGAGTGCTGAAAAGATTTACTAGGATGTTGCCGGGACTTGATGGTTTGAGTTATGAGGAGAGGCTGGATAGACTGGGACTTTTTTCCTTGGAGCGTAGGAGGCTTAGGGGTGAACTTATAGAGGTCTATAAAATAATGAGGGGCATAGATAAGGTAGATAGTCAACATCTTTTCCCAAAGGTAGGGGAGTCTAAAACTAGAGGGCATAGGTTTAAGGTGAGAGGGGAGAGATTCAGAAGGACCCAGAGGGGCAATTTCGTCACTCAGAGGGTAGTGAGTGTCTGGAATGGGCTGCCAGAGGTAGTTCCAAACGGGTCAGGCTGTATGGCATTAACAACTCACGAGTGACAGGTCATCCCCCGCAACCTCCAGGGCCTGTTCCTCGTAGGGGGTGAGGACTCTGATATCCGGCACCCCACCGCCTGTCTGGGAATTCTCCCATCTGTTGTGGGCCAACTTCTCCTGCCTCATACAGAGGAGGCATTGTGAGCTGCGTGCTTCGTTCATTCATCGCCGGGGCTTGGGGGGGGGCGTACGGAGGGGACTGGGGACTATGGGGGGATGGAGAATATGGGGGATGGGGAGTATGGAGATGGGGAGTATGGGGGGGGGGATGGGGAGTTTGGGGGGCGATAGGGAGTACGCTGTGTCCATAACTGGAAAATATAGGTAGACACTAACCACTCAGTCCCGAGTTACTGACCATGATCCGATCCTGGCCTCTGCAACCTCCGCCCAGGCCCGGTTGACATCTGTGGGTGACAACCTCCTTCCCACCTCGGGGAACAGTGTGCCCCACGTCTCCTCCATGGCATCCAGTAAAAGCTCGAGCTCTGTATCCGTGAATCTCGGGGCCTGCTTTGGAATTGCATTAGTGCCACGTGGTGTGAATGCTGCCGCATTAGCATGTCCTAAATGGCTCCGGCAGTCACGCCCCCATCAGGACCGGGGAACACCTCCCATTCAGTCCTGGTGTCTACACTTAGCCTCTCAAACAGAGAATTCTGCCCCTTGTTCTTTGCTTCCTGACTTGATTCTCTAAATTGGGGAATTGTGGTCCCTGTGACATCACACTGTCGGGTATGATGCTATTGTGACAGAGTTCTGTGATGTCACGGTACCCACCATGTTTGTTTACGTCATCCCGCATCACCTGTTTCCATAGTTACCCAGTTTAACTCGCTGTTGACAGAATCTTTACCATTGATTTGGTGTTCTACCTGCCAACTGCTCACACAGAAAACGATTGCTAAGAGTGAACATTTTATCCAAGCACTCAGAACAATGATCGTGACTACGTGGATTATATATTGTTGGGCAAATGGTAAGATACACGGAGCAGTTTGTTCCGTTTCTATCACAAAGATTGATGAAGTGAATACTGTAGAAATTATCCCCGGTGGAGATCAGGCACAACGTGTCAACAGTCAAAATACCTCAGCTGCTGTTGTGTCTGGACAGGAGATCAAAGTTGGAACCGAACAGCCAGAAGAGGAGCTGAACCTCCAGGCCCTCATGTCAGAGATCAAAGGTCAGCTGTTGTGGAGGAGGGTGATCCTGGTACCGAGCGGCCAGAGTGACCAGCAGGATCTGGAAGTTTCCCTGGAGATCAGCGAAGGTGTGAGAGACTGTAAAATGATCGACGTGGACAAGCAGCGCACCTGAACCAATGGTTGAATCTCTTACTCCAGCTGTTAATCTTGATGACATTGAATGCCAAATTGAACTGCAGGAAAATAGCGTCAATGGCAGTAGTGATGTGGAAGACAGATCTGCCGGTGAGGTCTCCTCTGTTGCCATCGATCATCATCCAGAGGACCAAACCTCACTGCTCAGCAACACTGAGGGAGCCACTGTGGACAATACCCCATCTTCTTCATAGATGATGAAGAAATGGACAGTATCGATCTAGAATCCGCGTCGGACGCTAGGAGCTTCAGGTCCTCCGGATTTTTATTCGTGCAATTCCCGAGCAGCGGTGAGAATGACTCACTGCTGAGCAACATTGAGGGAGACATAATGGACAATACCACAGCGAGAGGAATGGATGACATCGACCTGGAATCGCTGTTGGACTCAGAGACCTACAATTTCACCGGACGTTTACTCTTGCAGTTCCCGAGTGACACTGAGAGTGAGCAGTCTATTCGGAGACCATTACTGACACATTCTGTTGAGAGAATGCAGTGAAGAAAGGACTGAAAAAAAGTCAAGTCGCTTCAGACACCAGGAACATCGTTGAACGCTCGGCAGTTCGCGTCAGAAGTTGGAAAGCCGAAGTTGAAGAGAAGATCCGCAGAGGCCCTGGACAATATCCCATTCCCAATAGTGCTTTCCGCCCCGAATGCCGGCTCGCCAGTTGATTCGCCGAGGTAGAGCTCGGAGGGCCAGGCACGTTGAGGATCAGAGGGCACTGGGGTAGGGGGGAGGGGCCAGGTAGAGGGTGATGAGGGAGTGGGGTCGGGGGTCGGGAAGGTTGGGGGGGGGGGGGGCTCTCTTGGAAATGGCATATTGTGCAGCACATTAAACAACTCTCTGCACAAACATTTTGATGCCTCTGTCACTTTCCTCCGCAATGCGGGCTGACCCCCGGACACTTTGCCTGTCTCTCCAGACAATCCCCCCTCCCCCTGGCACCAACCCACCCTCCGGCCGTGATCATCTCCCGGGAGCTGTGTCCCAGCCCCTGGGTGTTCGGATGTTGGCTGCTGCGTGTGTGGTGTTGACCCCCACACAGTCTCCAGGCATCAAGGTTCGATTGGAATGTGAGGCAATGACTCCCACATGCTACATGGTCCCACTTGGCACGACACATGGGATTGGGATTCAAGGGTTGGCATGGTGGCGCTGCAAGGGATTGCCCCCCCAGCGTTTCCCCTCCACCCTCCCATGGTGGCCCACCCCCAGCCGAGGGTTCCCCAACCCCCGCCGAGTACTGGGGTGGCAAGACCAGCCCCCCCCTCCCCGGTCTCTTTCCTGTGCACAAAGATTGCTTCTCCCCTTCTCGGCTCCCCACGGAAACCTTTCCGCCAGGTGCACGTTTTTAAAAAGGAGTATCAATGGGCGCCGGCGTGACCACTTGCTGGGGAGGCCGGGAAATGACAGGAGGCCGTTGGATGACAGGTGCCTCTCGTTAATTGTATGGAAATGGGCCTTAAATCGGTGATGGTTGGTTTCTGCCACGCTACGGCGGGATTCCGAATTCACCGACGGGAGCAGGCCGGTTGCATCGCAAACTGTTTGGCACCTGGCGCGGTTACTGTTTTTGGCCTCTCCCACTATTTCCCGGCCTCGTTACGCTTGAGCGCAGGTGTAATGAGGCCAGAAGATCATGCCCAGAATTTCTGTTGGCACTGGGGAGCTGAACTCAGAGATCGGGCCGCCATTTTGAAGAGCACTGTCTCCCTTTCAGGACCCCCACCCATCACCGACTCCCTACTTACGGGCCCTGTACTCCCCCTCCCTTCAAACCCTCCCTCCACCCTCATATTATGGGCAAGCTCCCCCTCGCCCCTTGGAAGAGACAACCTGGGGTGGACCAGGCGGAACGGCACCCAGGGGGGTCATCAGAGACTCCAGGGTGGTCAGGGTAGCTGCAGGGTCGCCCTCTGGCCTTATCCCTGGTATGCGGTCAACTTTGCACTGTCCAGCTGGCATCCTTGCACTGCAACCCTGGCAACCAGGCAGTGCTCCTGCTGGCTCGGCAGTGCCATCCCAGCACCTTGTTCAGTTTGGGTTTAAAGTCAAACTAGTTTAATATTCTGATTCAGAATAAAGTTTTGTTTAACAATAGCCAAGCCGTAGTTTTTATGATGTCACTCCTGGAGTGAATCATTCTTTCTGCACACTCTTACAAAATAAACTAAAATATTGGGTTTTGGTCCAGTTTCCTAGACACTGTTGGGGCCGGGTCGAGGATCGTAGTATCGAGGCTGTCTGCTGCTCACAGGTAACCGGAGTCATTGTGATCCCCATAACCTTCAAAGGTTCCCCTGTATATATGGCCAACGTGGCCCTGGAGTCTCGCAGGGCTCGGGGCAAGATGCCCATCCGGAGATGCCGGAATGTTTATTCCCTGACGGTGGAGACGTCAGCTCCCGTATCCGCCTCTATTTCTCGGGAATGGCCATTGACCAAGAGTGTTATCTTTATCAGGGACACCGTAGGGATGATGATGCAGTTTAGTATTGCTCATTCTGACAGCTCTGACTGGCTCATGTTTTTTGGCCACACTTACAGCAATCTTGCGGCTGACATTTGTTCGTCCTCCCGGAAGGTTTGCCCAGTACTTCTAGGGTTTTGTGTCTGTCTCGAGATGCCAGAATGTCCTTGCTGAATGTCGAGTTGATGGTGAGTGTGGCACATGAGAGCTTTCATTGCGAATTCTGTCCTGGTATTCCCAGGGATCGTCCCAGCAGTGTAGAATCGGTAACGCTGCAGGTTTACGGACAGTTTAGGGTCGTAATGTTTCTTTACTAAATCCACAAGATGGTTGAACATCTGGGCCCTTTCTCGCCTGTTATGGGCCAACTTCTCCTGTGGGACAGAGAGGGCAATGTGAGCCACATAAAAGCTTCAGTGGCAGCGGAAGGGGGAGCTGTGGCGGGTGACAGGCATGGGCACCGCTGCTGATGATGGGTGGGGTGTGCAGGTTGGTGCCAAGGTGTACTGGGGGTGGGGGTGCTGTGCAAACCACAGGGCCATGAGAATAAGGGGGTGCAGCCGTGGTGGCGTGTGAGACTGGTGCGAGGTGGCGGATGCTAACTCACCCCTGCTGCCCGATGGAGGTCGTTGATCTTCTTGCGGCACTGGGTGTCGGTCCTCCTGGTGACACCCCCCGAGTTGATGGCCGCTGCCACTGCCTCCCAGGCGGCACTGGCCGACCTGTGGCTGACCCTCCAACCACTTGGAGGAACAATTTATCCCGTGTGGACTCCACCGTGTTCAACAGTCTGGTGAGGTCGGCACGCCTGAATCACTGTGCGGGTCTCCTTGGCCGCATGGCTGTGTGCTGTCTGGGGTTTGCTCTGTGAAATGTGTGAACGTCGTGAGCTTTTGTCCTCTAGAAAATGAGTGAAGAATTGATAATGGAAAATAAGGAGCTGGCTGATGAATTGAACAGAATTGTATCATTGTTCATTAGAAAGGATCCAAGTAACTTTAGGGGTTGCCCATTTAAGGCAGATTTGAGAAGAAGTATTTTCTCTCCGAGCGGGATGTGTCATTGGAACACTCTTCCTCAAAAGGCAGTGGAAGCAGAGTCGGTGAATATATTTACAGCTAACTGGATAGATTCTCGACAAGTAGCAACGTGAATGGTTGTTGGGGGCAGCTGGGAATGTGGCGTTGAGGTTACAATCAGATCAGCCATGATCTTGCTTTTTACCTGATTATTAAGCTGACGTTAGCCACCCTATTTCTGCTTCATCTTACACTTCAGTTCTTTTATCATCCTGGGAGCTCAACGAGTTGTCCTGCTTTTCCTTCTTGTACGAATAAACACTGACGGTACCTGAAGTATTTAATCTCGAGAAGGGGACCACTGTTCTGTTACAATTTTGCTGCCAATCGTTGGTTGCAATTAATCTGGAATAGGTTCTAAATCCCTTGAAATTGGTCCCAAGTGTTTTTATTCTCGATTCTTTCCTGTTCTTTTCCAGAGCTTATCTAATTCTTGTATGTTCTTATTTTCCCTTTTCCCTAAACGTTGCGGAGACCAGCAGTAAGCAGGAAAATGTGGCGAGAGCAGCGATCGCTAGATCAGCGAGGAGGATAACGGAGCAGTGAGAGCAGCGATCGCTAGATCAGCGAGGAGGATAACGGAGCCGTGAGAGCAGCGATCGCTAGATCAGCGAGGAGGATAACGGAGCAGTGAGAGCAGCGATCGCGAGATCAGCGGGGAGGATAACGGAGCGGGGAGAGCAGCGATCACTAGATCAGCGAGGAGGATAACGGAGCAGTGAGAGCAGCGATCGCTAAATCAGCGAGGATAATGGAGCGGTGAGAGCAGCGATCGCTAGATGAGCGAGGAGGATAACGGAGCAGTGAGAGCAGTGATCGCTGGATCAGCGAGGAGGATAACGGTGCGGTGAGAGCAGCGATCGCTAGATCAGCGAGGGGGATAACGGAACGGTGAGAGCAGCGATCGCTAGATCAGCGAGGAGGATAACGGAGCGGTGAGAGCAGCGATCGCTCGATCAGCGAGGAGGATAACGGAGCAGTGAGAGCAGCGATCGCTAGATCAGCGAGGAGGATAACGGAGCAATGAGAGCAGCGATCGCCAGATCAGCGAGGAGGATAACGGAGCGGTGAGAGCAGCGATCGCTCGATCAGCGAGGAGGATAATGGAGCAGTGAGACAGCGAGCGGGAGACCAGCAGCATGGATAAACGCTCCACTGAAACAGATTATTTGCTCAAATTCAACTTGTGTTTAATCAATTTCTTCATTCAAATGTAGTTGTATGTAGACAAACTTAAAATGTTTACTGATATAATTTGCCTTTGTTCATAGATATACAATGTGTAAAATAGAAATTTTAATGTCATGTATTTAATTAAGTTTACTTTTTAATTAGGTTTACTTATTGGTTTTAAATTAATTAATTGATCTAGCTTGCATTAGAGGTACTTATATTAAATTCAATGTTTACAGATTTAACCCTACACGCCTCCTTGTGTTGTGATGATCGATGTGAATGTTTCTTCCAGCTCCAATCACACATTCACAGAGAGGGAAAAATGACAAAGAGAGGGAGAAAGAGTGAGAGTGTGGGAGAAAGACTGAAGGCCTCGGGCCCTGTTGACAGAACTCTGCTCACAGCCTGCTCAGTGTCTGCTCCCTCATGGCCTCTGTTTCAGTGCCAGCTCTGCTCAAAGTCTCACCCACTGTCACCACACTTTGTCCCAGGGTAGATGGGCGTTATAACCTGCCTGCTTACCATTGGCTGGGGACTAATGACAATCCCACAATCCTGTGGGAGTATGAGCTTCCCCAATGAGGGGGGCGGAGAAATCATTAGCAGACTCCCTGTATAAATAAAGCTGGCCAGTTTGGAACTAGCAGGAAGGAGTAAGCAGCAAGTGAGGTTGCTGCTGTAGTGTATATATATGTTATTGTAAATAAATGTTATTTCTTTGTATCCTTGAAACTCGTGCTGGATTCTTCGTGGCCCTCACAAAACTGGCGACGAGAATTAAAGTGAATAGCTGTCTACACTACTGAAGCCACCTCCCTGGATTTTTGTTGGATACAGTTTGGAAGTAGTTTTCTATTACACCATGCCTCTGTACGGACATTTGGGTGTTTTTGATGCTGCGCTGGAAAGCTGGAACCAGTATGCACAACGGATGCGTTACTATTTCCGGGCAAACAATATCACCTAAAATGAGCGCCAGGTGGTCATATTGCTCACCGCCTTTGGCCAGCATACGTTTGGGGTGATTAGGAGCCTTACGTACCCAACTTTGCCGGACACCAAAACGCTTGAGGAACTTGCGAATTTAGTGGGGCAGCATTTTAACCCAGCCCCATCCACGATAGTCCAACATTACCGGTTTAATACCGCTGAGAGGACCCCTGGAGAATCCCTTGCCGACTTTCTATCCAGGCCACGCAGGATTGAGGAGTACTGTGACTATGGTGAGACCTTGTCAGAAATGTTACGCGACCGTTTGGTTTGCGGTATTAATAATGCGGCCACCCAGAGAAAGTTGTTATCTCAGCCAACATTGACTTTTCAACAGGCCATTCAAATAGTATTGTCCCGAGAGAGTGCAGAACGAGGAGTGCAGGAGATACAGGGAATGGAAGTGCATGCCTTGGGGCGCGACCACTTCTGTCCGAAAACGTCCCCCCCGCACTCCTGCGGCACCTTGGGCGAGACGACGTCCGGATCGACGCCAGTGGCCGTCGGACATTCCTCCCCGATGGGAGCCTTCTCCAGAACCAATGGATGAGCCATGTCCGTGTCAGACTTGTAGGCGCCGACCCCGTCGCGGACGCCGGTCCTGGGGGCACCAGAGGCGCCGTCGTTCCGACCGAAACAGGGACCAGCCCAGGGGCCGTACCTTCCATGTGGATGAACCTGCGGCGACTACTCCTGAGGACGTGGAGACGGAGGACGACTGCCTGCAGCTCCATTGTGTGGCAGCTCCCCGTGTGGCCCCCATTAAGGTGACAGTACAGGTCGATGGTCACCCGCTTGAGATGGAGTTGGACACTGGCGTAGCGGTCTCCGTGATCGCCCAGAGGACATTCGACCGCATCAAGCAGGGTATACAGACCCTTACATGAACCGACACACAGGCCAGGTTGGCCACCTACACGGGGGAACCATTGGACAGCGCAGGAACTACGATGACCCGTTGTTTATAGACGCCAGGAGGAGCGTTTCCCATTTATCGTGGTGCGCGGCCATGGGCCCAGCCTGTTGGGTCGGGACTGGTTGCGCCATTTGCGCTTGCAGTGGCAGCACATCCTCCAAACAGTTTCTGGAGGGTTGACTGAGGTGCTAGGACGATACCCAGATGTATTCCAGCCCGGTTTGGGGAAAATAAAAGGGGCCGTAGCCCGTATCCAAGTCGAACCAGGAGCCACGCCGCGCTATTTCCGGGCGCGCCCGGTGCCTTACGCCTTGCTCGAGAAGGTAGAAGGGGAGCTCACTCATTTGGAAACTTTGGGTATTATCAGGCCCGTCCGTTTCGCTGACTGGGCAGCACCAATTGTACCTGTAATGAAGCCAGATGCCACAGTTCGCTTGTGCAGCGACTATAAACTTACAGTGAATACACGGCTTCCCTACTCGACCGATATCCAATGCCTCGCATAGTGGATCTCTACGCAAAGCTTGCAGGTGGACTCTCGTTCACAAAATGAGATGAGTCACGCCTACCTACAGTTGGAGCTGGACCCTGCCTCCCGACCATATGTAATGATTAATACACACCGGGGCCTGTATGAATGTACACGTTTGCCCTTTGGAGTATCCTCTGCCTGCGCTATTTTTCAACGCGTTATGGAGGGCATTTGAGAGGTTTACCGTGTGGCGCTGTCTACTTAGATGACGTTTCGATCACAGGGACGCTGGAGCAGGAGCATTTGGAAAATCTGGAGGCTGTCGTTAAGACTCTTTTCGGAGGCTGGCGTCTGTTTACGTCGCTCAAAGTGCGTCTTTCAGGCAAAGGAAGTAGTCTACCTGGGTTATTGGGTGGAACACGAAGGTTTGCACCCCGTCGCAGAGAAGGTGCGCGCAATTCAACAGGCCCCCGCCCCGACTGACACTTCGCATCTTTGTTCTTTTCTTGGCCTCGTAAACTATTACGGGAAGTTCCTCCCCAATCTGGCAACTACGCTGGCCCCGTTGCATCTTCTGCTAAAGACAAATCACACCTGGGTTTGGGGTCAGCCGCAAGAAACTGCTTTCCGGCGGGTAAAACAACAATTGTCGTCGTCCGGGTTACTAACCCACTATGATCCTGGAAAGCCTTTGCTTGTCACATGTGATGCATCCCCGTATGGTATTGGAGTCATCCTGTCCCACAAGATGGAGAACGGGGCCGAGCGGCCGATAGCTTTCGCCTCCCGCACATTGACTGCAGCGGAAAAAAAGTATGCGCAGATCGAGAAGAAGGGCCTTGCAGTGGTCTTTGCGGTGAAACGTTTCCGCCAGTACGTGTATGGCCGCCACTTCACTTTCGTGACTGATCATAAGCCTCTGCTGGGACTTTTCAGAGAGGATAAGCCAATACCGCCCATTGCTTCCGCACGGATCCAGCGCTGGGCTTTGTTGCTTGCTGCATACGAGTATTCTCTGGAGCACAAACCAGGAACGCAGATAGCGAATGCCGACGCACTGAGCCGATTGCCTTTATCGACCGGCCCCATGTCGACCCCCACGACCGGTGAGGTGGTTGCAACCCTAAATTTTATGGACACCTTGCCTATCACGGCATCACAAATCCGTGAGTAGACCCAGACGGAGTCAGTCCTGTCAAAGGTTCGACACATAGTCCTGTATGGTGGGCAGCAGAGACAGCTCCCAGGTGAGTTGCAGGCATTTTCCTCCAAGCTGTCAGAATTCAGCGTGGAAGACGGCATCCTCTTGTGGGGGGACGCGTGTGATTGTGCCGGAAAAAGGACAGGAACTGATACTAAGAGACTTGCACAATGGGCATCCAGGTGTGACCAAAATGAAAATGTTGGCCCGGAGTTATGTTTGGTAGCCAGGCATCGACACCGACATTGAGAAGGTGGCCCAAAACTGCTCCATTTGCCAGGAGCTTCAGCCGGCCGTGCCCCTACATCACTGGGAATGGCCAGGGCGGCCTTGGGCACGCTTGCATGCAGATTTTGCAGGCCCTTTTCAAGGATCCATGTTCCTTCTATTAATCGACGCCCAGTCTAAATGGCTAGAGGTGCATAAGATGCAGGGGACAACGTCCTGCGCAACAATTGAGAAGATGCGTTTGTCTTTTAGTACACATGGCCTCCCCGAGGTGCTGGTCACGGATAACGGCACTCCATTCACCAGTGAGGAGTTTGCGAGGTTCATTAAGATGAACGGCATACGCCATATCCACACTGCCCCTTACCACCCGGCTTCAAATGGGTTGGCAGAGCGCGCAGTGCAGACATTCAAACGAGGCCTAAAGAAGCAGTCTTCCGGGTCAATGGACACGAGACTGGCTCGCTTTTTGTTTTCGTATAGAACCACCCCCCATGCGATGACTGGGGTAGCTCCCGCAGAACTCCTAATGGGCCGGAGACTTCGCACCCGCCTTAGTATGGTTTTCCCAGACATTGGCCCAAAAGTACGCCGCACACAAGAACGGCAGGGACAGGGTTTTTCTCGGCATCGGCCGATTCGGCAGTTTGCACCCGGTGACCCAGCGTTTGTTCGCAATTTTGCTGGTGGTGCCCAGTGATCCCTGGCGTAATCTTTCGCCAAACGGGCCCTATATCTTACCAGGTGCAAGCCCAGGGTCGTCTCCAGCGCAAACATGTAGACCACGTTCGGTCCAGAAGACTATCCCTTCCAAAGATTCCCCGCCCCCGGAGCTCATTTCTACAGCCGCAGAGACCAGAGACAATGGTCCTCACAATCTTCCTCTGGTGCCTCACTCAAAGGCTGCGCAGGTCGTTACAGAACCGCATGGAGATAGAGACGCCGAGATGACAGAGGCAGCAGACTCTGACTCCGAGATGGAGACACAGGACGCATCAGAGGGGGAATCCTCGGGCACACGGGCCGTGGATGTACAACCGTTACGCCGTTCATCACGGAAGCGCCGGTCTCCGTCTCGTTACACGCCACCCAATCCAGCGCCTCGTTCGAATGGTGTCCGGCCTGCGGCAAAACGAGTCCGACGCCCTCCTTCGCCAGGGTCTTCGGTGGATTCCTTGGACTTCGGCAGGGGGGTGGGGGGGGGGGATGTTATAACCTGCCTGCTTACCATTGGCTGGAGACTTATGACAATCCCACAATCCTGTGGGAGTATGAGCTTCCCCATTGAGGGGGGTGGAGAAATCATTAGCAGACTCCCTGTATAAATAAAGCTGGCCAGTTTGGACCTAGCAGGATGGAGTAAGCAGCAAGTGAGGTTGCTGCTGTTGTGTATTTATGTTATTGTAAATAAATGTTATTTCTTTGTATCCTTGAAACTCGTGCTGGATTCTTCTTGGCCCTCACAAAAAGGGGGCAATTACTAGGGGGCATAGGTTTAAGGTGCGAGGGGCAAAGTTTAGAGGAGATGTACGAGGCAAGTGTTTTACACAGAGGGTAGTGGATGCCTGGAACTCGCTGCCGGAGGAGGTGGTGGAAGCAGGGGCGATCGTGATGTTTAAGGGACATCTTGACAAATATATGAATAGGATGGGAATAGAGGGATACGGACTCCGGAAGTATCGAAGATTTTAGTTTAGACGGGCAGCATGTTCGGCACAGGCTTGGAGGGCCTGTTCCTGTGCTGTACTTTTCTCTGTTCTTTGTTCACACTGCTCACAGACTCAGATTTTATGAATGCTCTGCTCACTGCATCAGCCTCCATCACCACTCGGCTCAGGGCCACAGCCTCTGTGGCTCCACTGCTCCCATCCCCCCACTGAGCCGCTCACGGCCTCAGCCTCCGTCACCACTCGGCTCAGGGCCACGGCCTCTGTGGCTGCACTGCTCCCATCCCCCCACTGAGCCGCTCACGGCCTCAGCGTCCGTCACCATTCGGCTCAGGGCCACAGCCTCTGTGACTGCACTGCTCCCATCCCCCCATCCCATTACTGAGCCACTCACAGCCTCGGCCTCTGTCACCACTCGGCTCAGGGCCACGGCCTCTGTGACTGCACTGCTCCCATCCCCCCATCCCATTACTGAGCCGCTCATGGCCTCGGCCTCAGTCACTACTGTTTGGGGCCTGAGCCTCTGTGACCGCACCACCCACTGCCTCGGTCTGAGAACATTCTGCTCACAGCACTGCCTTCTCCGAGGCCAAAATACTGTGGGTGGAGACTGCCAGTTAGCATGCAAATCAACACAACAGACTTCAATTGCCGTCTAAAAAGTGACAGGGTGGAAACATAGAAAATAGAAGCAGGAGGAGGCCATTCAGCCCTTCGAGCCTGCTCCACCCTTCATTATGCTCATGGCTGATCATCAAGTTCAATACTCTGATCCCGCCTTCCCCATATCCCTTTATCCCTTTAGTCCCAAGAGCGATATCTAATTCCTCTTGAATTACACAACTACCTTTTGGCCTCAACTACTTTTTGTGTTGGCGAATTCCACAGATTCCCCACTTTCTGGGTGAAGAAATTTCTCCTCACCTCAGTCCTAAAAGGTTTACCCCTTATCCTCAAACTATGACCCCGAGTTCTGGACTCGCCCACCATTGAGAACATTCTTTCTGAATCTACCCTGTCTAATCCTGTTAAAATTTTGTAATTTCTTTGGGATCCTCTCTCATTCTTTTAAACGCCAATGAATTTAATCCTAACCGATTTAGTCTCTCCTCATATGACAGTCCCGCCATCCCTGGGATCAGCCTGGTAAATCTTCGCTGCACTCTCTCCACAGCAAGAACATCTTTCCTCAGATAAGATACTAAAACTGCGCACAATATTCCAGGTGTGGCCTCAGCAATGCCCTATACAATTGCAGTAAAACATCTCGATTCCAATAATTAAATCCTCTCGCTATGAAGGCCAACATACTATTTGCCTTCTTTACTGCCTTCTGTATCTGTGCGCTTACTTTCAGCGACTGATGCACGAGGACACCAAGTTCTCGCTGAGTACCCACCTCTCACAATTTACACCCATTCAAATAATAATCTGCTTCACTATTTTTGCTCCCAAAGCTGTAAAAGGAGCATGGAGCTGAATATGGAACTGAAAGGGGATTTAGACATGAAGGGAGGGAGACTGGTACCGAATGAGTATCTGCCTTTACCACAGAACTTGGTGTCCAAGGCATTGCTGACTCACGGCACCGAGGACCCTGGTTCGATCCCGGCCCCGGGTCACTGTCCGTGTGGAGTTTGCACATTCTCGCAGTGACTGTGTGGGTCCCACCCCAACAACCCAAAAAAAGATGTGCAGGGTAGTTGGATTGGCCATGCTAAATTGGCCCTTAATTGTAAAAAAATAATTGGCTACTCTAAATTTATTTAAACAAAGAACTTGGTGTCCAAGCCAGAGTGAAAAAGGAGGTAGTCGAGACACTGATGGGTTAAACGTTGACAGTGAGGTATTTGATCGGCTGAATTTACTGAAAATCGGTAAGTTACCAGAACCGGATGAGACAGATTTAAGGATACGGAGTTTATATTAACTACAAAGGAGAAGAACACAGCAGGAGAACAGCAGAGGTTACAGAGATAGGGAGGGTCACAGGGGCTGAAGGAGGTTGCAGAATTCAGGAGTGTTGTAGGGGTAGACAATGTTACAGAGATAGAGAGGGTCGTCGGGGCTAAAATAATTTTTACACAGAGAGGGAAACCTATATGGATAGCAGGATGCCGGGGACAGAGGGAGGCCTGTGGGGGATGTAGGATTGTGCATGAAGGTCCCTCCTTCTCAATGTTGCCCCTCACCTGAGGTATGGTGATCCTCAGGTTAACTCACCACAAGTTAGCTCTCCCCCTCAAAGGGGAAAGCAGCCTGTGGTCATCTGCAACCATTGCGACTTACTTACTTTCCTGTAGGGGAGGGAACTATTATAGAGATAGGGAAGGTTGTTGGGGCTGTATGATGTATGAAAGTTCAGGTGGGGTGTAACATCTAGAGGAGGTTTCAAAGATAGGAAGCGTTGTAGGGATGGGAGGAAGCTCCAGAGATAGAGAGAGTTGTAGGGATGGGAGGATGTTACAGACAGGGAGAATTGTACAGTTGAGAGAAGGTAACAGGCATGGGGTGGTATTAAGAGTCTCAACACAGTAACTGGGATGGAGAGAGTTTTATGGCTATTGGATTGTCTGACAAGGGAGCAATTGAGGAGATACAGCAATAGTGAGTATTTTTGGAGGCTGGGGAAGATTACAGCACTGTGTGCATTGTGGGGGCATCGAGGATTTAACAGAAAAAAAGAGGTTGGAGGGGCTTGAAGAGGTTACTGGGATAAGGGAGGGTCACAGGGGCTGTAGGGGTGCAGCATCTGGAGGAGATTGCTGTGATTTGATGTGCTATCTAAGAGTTGAGCTAACGGGTGTTATGGAGGGTGGAGGGGATGTAGGAACTGTAGAATGTTACAACGATAAACAGGGTTATACCTCTTAATGAGGTTGGAGAAATAGGGATAGTTTTGGGATTGGAGGTCACAGAGATAGGAAGGGTTGTAGGAGCTGGAGGATATAGGATGTAGCCTCTGAATGACAAACTCAGATCGGAAGGGGCGAAGGTTTAGTGGATCGTAAAGAGAACTGGAGGGTTCCAGTGGGAGGAAAATGTGAGATTGATGGGGATCGTTGCAGAGATTGGAATTGGTAACAGAGATAGGGAGAGTTAGATGGTCTGGATGTACCGAGAGAGATAGGGCGTGGGGTTCTGCGGTTCCCCAGCCGCGTGGTTCTCGGTGGCGCGCCATTCGCCGGCGGCGGGATTCTTTTTGTTGAAATATTTTATTGGAGGCATTTTCAAATATATACTTAACAAAGAAGAAAAACAAAAAATAACCATGGCAACAGCGAACAGCCACAGCATCCTTACCGCCCCCCACCCACCCCAACTTGATGCCACCCTCCCCCCTTCACCCCCCCAGCTTTTCTTTTAATAAACATTTTATTAAGGTATTTCTTTGGCATTGCAACAGCAACAAAATAAACAATGTACATAACAAGGAAAATATTAACCTAGTGCAAATACTGCCTTCCCACACCCACAGGTCCTACAATTACTTACCCCCCTAATCTACGTTAGCCAAACCCCCTCCCCCCCCCCCCCTTTCTGCTGATGATTAATTCTCCGCGAAGTCGACGAATGGTTGCCACCTTCGGGCGAACCCGAACAGAGACCCTCTCTTGGTGAACTTAATTTTCTCCAGGCAGAGGAAGCCAGCCATGTCCGAAAGCCAGGTCTCCGATTTCAGGGGCTTTGAGTCCCTCCATGCCAGTAATATCCGTCTCCGGGCTACCAGGGAAGCAAAGGCCAGAACATCTGCCTCTTTCTCCTCCTGGATTCCCGGATCCGGCGACAACCCGAAAATCGCCACCTCTGGACTCATTGCCACCCTCGTATTTAATACCTTGGACATGACGTCGGCAAACCCCAGCCAAAATCCCCTCAGCCTTGGACATGCCCAGAACATGTGGACATAGTTCACTGGCCCCCGCACACATTTCACACACCTGTCTTCCACCCCAAAGAATCTGCTCATCCGGGCCACTGTCATGTGAGCCCGGTGAACGACCTTAAATTGGATCAGGCTGAACCTGGCACATGTTCTCTATATCATGGCAGTGAGTTCTCCCAGTGAGCCAGAGAAGACAGAGCCAGGCGTGAGACACAGGTAAGAGTGAGTTTGGGAATTTGAATCTAGGTGGGAATTGAATTAAATCAGTAAGGCAGCTCCTTTTAAATTTCAGGAGTTTAAATTAATTTAAATTAAGCTAGTATTGTGCAGTGTGGGTTAACAAGGGCTGCCCCACCCACTCACATAACTGGTTGGCAGTTAAGTGTCAGTCACTTAAATCTACCTTGATCTAAAAGCAGGTGGGCGAGAGGAGTCAATTCAGGACAGTTTAAAAAGAGCAACTTGTAAACTCACTCCCAGTGAGTTCTCCCGTGAGCCAGAGAAGACAGAGCCAGGAGTGAGACACAGCTAAGAGTGAGTTTGGGAATTTGAATCTAGGGAATTGAATTAAATCAGTAAGGCAGCTCCTTACCGCTTTGGATACTGTTGAAGGAGATGGCTCACCAGGGGAAGGCAGCAGCAGCCAGGTTCATGGCACCGTGGTTGGCTCTGCTGCGCAGCTGGGCAGGAAGAAGAATGGCAGGGCTATAGTGATAGGGGACTCAATTGTAAGGGGAATAGACAGGCGGTTCTGCGGACGCAATCGAGACTCCAGGATGGTATGTTGCCTCCCTGGTGCAAGGGTCAAGGATGTCTCGGAGCGGCTGCAGGATATTCTGGGGGAGGAGGGTGAACAGCCAGCTGTCGTGGTGCACATAGGCACCAACGATATAGGTAAAAAACGGGACAAGGTCCTACAAGCTGAATTTAGGGAGCTAGGAGTTAAACTAAAAAGTAGGACCTCAAAGGTAGTAATCTCAGGATTGCTACCAGTGCCACGAGCTAGTCAGAGTAGGAATGTCAGGATAGAGAGGATGAATGCGTGGCTCGAGAGATGGTGCAAGAGGGAGGGATTCAAATTCCTGGGACATTGGAACCGGTTCTGGTGGGGGGGGGGGGGGGGGGGACCAGTACAAACCGGACGGTCTGCACCTGGGCAGGACTGGAACCGATGTCCATGGGGGGGGGGGGGGGGTGTTTGCCAGAGCTGTTGGGGAGAGTTTAAACTAATGTGGCAGGGTGATGGGAACCGATGAAGGAAGTTGGAAGGTAGTAAAACAGGGACAGAAATAAAAGGCAGTACGGGGGAAAGTGTAAGGCAGAGAAGCCATAGTCAAAAATCAAAAAGGACGACAGTACAGGGTACAGTGACTGAGGGGAGCTCAGTGAATAGGACCAGGAATACTAAAAGAAATAAAACGGGAAGTGAAAATATTAATGGTAAGCGACACGGCAGGTTGTTACATGAAGATATGGGTTCAACGACAAGGAAAATTAGGAGAAAGGTTAAGAGGAAATATAACTTAGGAGAGGTTACGGATCGAGGTGTTAAGATTCAGAACAGAGGTTAAAAAGCCAACATAAGTGTACTTTACCTGAATGCTCGTAGTATTCGGAATAAGGTAAATGAGTTGATGGCGCAAATCATCGTGAATGACTATGATTTAGTGGCCATTACTGAAACATGGTTAAAGGATGGTCACGACTGGGAGTTAAATATCCGAGGGTATCGAACTTTTCGGAAGGACAGAGTGGATAGTAAGGGAGGTGGTGTAGCTCTGTTATTTAAGGATGACATCCGGGCAACAGTAAGGGATGACATCGGTGCTATGGAGGATAAGGTTGAATCCATTTGGGTGGAAATGAGGAATAGTAAGGCGAAAAAGTCACTGATAGGAGTAATCTATAGGCCACCAAATAGTAACATTATGGTGGGGCAAGCAATAAACAAAGAAATAACTGATGCATGTAGAAATGGTACATAGTTATCATGGGGGATTTTAATCTACACGTCGATTGGTTTAACCAGGTCAGTCAAGGCAGCCTTGAGGAGCAGTTTATAGAATGTATCCGCGATAGTTTCCTAGAACAGTATGTAATGGAACCTACAAGGGAACAAGCGGTCCTAGATCTGGTCCTGTGTAATGAGACAGGATTGATTCAGGATCTCATAGTTAGGGATCCTCCCGGAAGGAGCGATCACAATATGGTGGAATTTAAAATACAGATGGAGGGTGAGAAGGTAAAATCAAGCACTCGTGTTTTGTGCTTAAACAAAGGAGATTACAATGGGATGAGAGAAGAACTAGCTAAGGTAGACTGGGAGCAAATACTTTATGGTGAAACAGTTGAGGAACAGTGGAGAACCTTCCAAGTGATTTTTCACAGTGCTCAGCAAAGGTTTATACCAACAAAAAGGAAAGACGGTAAAAAGAGCGAAAATCGACCGTGGATATCTAAGGAAATAAGGGAGAGTATCAAATTGAAGGAAAAAACATACAAAGTAGCAAAGATTAGTGGGAGACTACAGGACTGGGAAATCTTTAGGGGGCAACAGAAAGCTACTAAAAAAGCTATAAAGAAGAGTAAGATAGATTATGAGAGTAAACTTGCTCAGAATATAAAAACAGATAGTAAAAGTTTCTACAAATACATAAAACAACAAAGAGTGGCTAAGGTAAATATTGGTCCTTTAGAGGATGAGAGGGGAGATTTAATAATGGGAGATGAGGAAATGGCTGAGGAACTGAACAGGTTTTTTGGGTCGGTCTTCACAGTGGAAGACACAAATAACATGCCAGTGACTGATGGAAATGAGGCTATGACAGGTGAGGACCTTGAGAGGATTGTTATCACCAAGGAGGCAGTGATGAGCAAGCTAATGGGGCTAAAGGTAGACAAGTCTCCTGGACCTGATGGAATGCATCCCAGAGTGCTAAAAGAAATGGCTAGGGAAATTGCAAATGCACTAGTGATAATTTACCAAAATTCACTCGACTCTGGGGTGGTCCCGGCGGATTGAAAATTAGCAAACGTGACACCACTGTTTAAAAAAGGAGGTAGGCAGAAAGCGGGTAATTATAGGCCAGTGAGCTTAACTTCGGTAGTAGGGAAGATGCTGGAATCTATCATAAAGGAAGAAATAGCGAGGCATCTGGATGGAAATTGTCCCATTGGGCAGACGCAGCATGGGTTCATACAGGGCAGGTCATGCCTAACTAATTTAGTGGAATTTTTTGAGGACATTAACAGTGCGGTAGATAACGGGGAGCCAATGGATGTGGTATATCTGGATTTCCAGAAAGCCTTTGACAAGGTGCCACACAAAAGGTTGCTGCATAAGATAAAGATGCATGGCATTAAGGGGAAAGTAGTAGCATAGATAGAGGATTGGTTAATTAATAGAAAGCAAAGAGTGGGGATTAATGGGTGTTTCTCTGGTTGGCAATCAGTAGCTAGTGGTGTCCCTCAGGGATCAGTGTTGGGCCCACAACTGTTCACAATTTCCATAGATGATTTGGAGTTGGGGATCAAGGGCAATGTGTCCAAGTTTGCAGACGACACTAAGATAAGTGGTAAAGCAAAAAGTGCAGAGGATACTGGAAGTCTGCAGAGGGATTTGGATAGGCTAAGTGAATGGGCTAGGGTCTGGCAGATGGAATACAATGTTGACAAATGTGAGGTTATCCATTTTGGTCGGAATAACAGCAAAAGGGATTATTATTTAAATGATAAAATATTAAAACATGCTGCTGTGCAGAGAGACCTGGGTGTGCTAGTGCATGAGTCGCAAAAAGTTGGTTTACAGGTGCAACAGGTGATTAAGAAGGCAAATGGAATTTTGTCCTTCATTGCTAGAGGGATGGAGTTTAAGACTAGGGAGGTTCTGCTGCAATTGTATAAGGTGTTAGTGAGGCCACACCTGGAGTATTGTGTTCAGTTTTGGTCTCCTTACTTGAGAAAGGACGTACTGGCACTGGAGGGTGTGCAGAGGAGATTCACTAGGTTAATCCCAGAGCTGAAGGGGTTGGATTACGAGGAGAGATTGAGTAGACTGGGACTGTACTCGTTGGAATTTAGAAAGATGAGGGGGGATCTTATAGAAACATATAAGATTATGAAGGGAATAGACAGGATAGATGCGGGCAGGTTGTTTCCACTGGCGGGTGAAGGCAGAACTAGGGGGCATAGCCTCAAAATAAGGGGAAGTAGATTTAGGACTGAGTTTAGGAGAAACTTCTTCACCCAAAGGGTTGTGAATCTATGGAATTCCTTGCCCAGTGAAGCAGTAGAGGCTCCTTCATTAAATGTTTTTAAGATAAAGGTAGATAGTTTTTTGAAGAATAAAGGGATTAAGGGTTATGGTGTTCGGGCTGGAAAGTGGAGCTGAATCCACAAAAGATCAGCCATGATCTCATTGAATGGTGGAGCAGGCTCGAGGGGCCAGATGGCCTACTCCTGCTCCTAGTTCTTATGTTGCGGTCGCGTTGACTGTACTCAGCGCGTCTGCCCAGAGGCCCTCCTCTAACTCTCCCCTCCCCAGCTCCTCCTCCCACTTTTGCTTCGTTCCTCGGTCTGCGTCTCCTCCGATCCCATAAGCTCTTTATATATGTTCGAGACGCTCCCCTCCCCTATCCATCCTCTAGAGACCACCCTATCCTGAATCCCCCTTAATGGCAGGAGTGGGAAGGTTGGTACCTGCTTCCGCAAAAAGTCTCCACCTGCAGATATCGAAATTAATTTCCCCCAGCCAATGCAAACTTCTCCTCCAGCGCCCTCATACTCGGGAAGCTTCCTTCTATAAACAAGTCCCCCATCCTCTCGATCCCTGATCTCCACAAAATTCGGAACCCCCCCCCCCCGCCCCGTCCATCCTCCCTGGGGCAATCCGATGGTTATCGCAGATTGGGGACCATACCGATGCCCCCTCTGCTCCCACATGTCCCCTCCACTGCCCCCAGACTCTCAGGGCCGCCACCACCACTGGACCGGTGAAGTACTGCGCCAGCGGGAACGGCAGAGGCGCTGTTACCAATGCCCCTAGACTTGTTCCTTTGCAAGAAGCCGCCTCCATGCGCACCCACGCCAGCTCCCCCCCCCACCAGCCACCTCCTAACCATGGCTATGTTAGCCACCCAGTAATAATTGCTGAAATTCGGCAGCACCAGCCCACCATCCGCCCGACTCCACTCGAGCATTGTCCTCTTCACCTGCGGGGAATTGCCCCCTCCACACAAAGCCCACAATAACTTTATTGACCCGCTTAAAAAAGGAAGGCATTGAAAAATGAATATAAATCTTGGGAGGACCATCATTTTTACTGTTTAAACTCTGCCCGCCAGAGACAACGGGAGCGCATCCCATCTCCGGAAATCCTCCTTCATCTGATCCACCAGCCGGGCCAAATTCAATTAATGAAGTTGTCGCAATCCCTCGCCACTTGGAGACCCAGGTACCCGAAACTGTCCCCTGCCACTCTGAACGGCAGATCCCCCAGTCGCCTCTCCTGACCTCTCGCCTGGACCACAAACATCTCGCTCTTCCCCATATTGAGCTTATATCCCGAAACCATTCTGGATGACCTGCATTAACTGTTCCGATAGTCACAGCGCCGCCACCCCAAGCGTCCGGTCCTCGGCCATGCTGTCTCCTGCTGCAGCTTCAACACAGCTCTTGGCTAACTTTTTATTTCTGCCTTTTCGTACACTTCTGGTTCTTTGCTCCATACACTAATACGTGGAAACAGTGCCCAATTGCCTCAGCCTTCGAATTTACTGTTTAAAACCAGAGAAAAGTCCGGGGGAAAGGTCCAAATGGCCGACCAGAGCGGGAGCCACCAAATGTGCGACTTACTCCTTTATCGCCGCTACCGGAAGTCCAGGGTAGGTGAATTGGCCACTCTACATTGCCTCTTAATTGGAAAGAATGAATTGGGTACTCTAAATTTTTTTTTAAAAACACTCCCGTCTCTGCCTGGAATGAACCCACATTGGTCTTTGCTAATCTTTTCCTTTTCACACACCTATAGGAGCTTTTCCAGTCGTTTTTATGTTTATCGTCAGTTTGCTCTCATATTCTATTTTCTCTTTATCAGTTTCTTGATCCTCCTTTGCTGAATTCTCAAACAAGTTCTCAATCCTCAGGCTTACGACTATTTTGGCCATTTTATGAGTCTCCTCCATTGATTTAACAGAATCTTTAACATTTCTTGTTAGCCACGGTTGCATCACTTTTCCTGTTGGATTTTTGCTCCTTAAAGGAATCTATGTTTGTTGTATTTATGTGAAATAAGAGTCGCCAAAGTGCCAGAGGACCAGAGTCTGCTTTGCCCTCTGAGAGAGAGAGTTGACTGGCGGTGATTGAATCTGACGGTCATCACACCTTAGGCGAGGGGCAATGTTGAAAAGGTGGGGCCTTCATGGATAACCGCAGGCGGTACGGGAGTTGAACCCCCTGATGTTGGAGTCGCTTTGCATCACAAACCAGCCATCCAGCCAACTGAGCTAACTCTCTCTGGTGTGAACTCATTGGTGTTTCCGCATGTTGGATAACGTGGTGATGGCCCTCTCACACTGAGAGCAGGTGAATGGCCTCTCCCCAGTATGAACTCACTGGTGTGTCTGCAGGCTGGATAACTCAGACGATTTATTTCCACACTGAGAGCAGGTGAACAGTCTCTTCCCAGTGTGAACTTGCTGATGTCTCCACAGGTGGGATAACTGAGTGAATCCCTTCCCACACTGAGAGCAGGTGAACAGCCTCTCCCCAGTGTGAACTCGCTGATGTCTCCGCAAGTGGGAGAACTGAGTGAATCCCTTCCCACACTGAGCACATGTGAACGGCCTCTCCCCGGTGTGACTGCGTTGATGAATCTCAAGTTGAGATGGTGCATTGAATCCCTTCCCACATTCCCCACATATCCACGGTTTCTCCATGTTTTGTGTCTCTCCAGGTCAGAAAATTAGTTGGAAGTCTCGTTCACACTGTCACTCCCCGCTGTGAATGGCGCAATGTTGATTCATTCGGGGGGGGGGGGTCTCAGTGCTTTTCCAGTCACAATCATGTTTAAAATCTTTTGATGCTGACAGATTGGGCAAACAGTTCTTCTTCCCTTCTAGATTCAAAGGCTGATGATAGTCAGATCCCAAGGAATCTGGTGACTTTGTCAGATCGAGACGTTACGTTTGAGATTTCTCTCTGTAATTCCTCCTCTTCTCATATCCTGTAAAAGGAGTTTACAAAAGACATCACTGTCAGCACAGGATAGAAATTCAGAACAGACAATTCTAGTTCCTGGAGAACATTCTTTCCTCTCTCATTCCCCAATACCGAGTCTCTAACGCCTCTTTCTCCCTGTCTTCAGGGAGCGGACTTGGAGGGGCAGAGTCTCGGAGCAGTCAGTATAAAGACCTTTCCTCGGGGATTCACGGCCTAGTTTCCAGGAAGTGGACTGAGAGGTCCGGATTTTCGGAGCTGAATGAAAAAACCTTTCCTTGGGGATTCACGGCCTACTCGCCAGGCTGTGATTTTGGAGCCTGAATTTTGAGACCTTACCTCGGGGATCTGAGGCCGAGTCTCCAGGTAACGGAATCGGATCTGGAGGACTGAGAGCCGCCTGGTCCTCCAGCCAATCAGAGTGAATGAAGGGCGGGACTGGAGGACTGAGAGCCGCCTGGTCCTCCAGCACGCAGTGAATGAAGGGCAGGGGCTGGAGGACTCAAAGAGCCGACTGGTCATCCAGCCAATCAGAGTGAATGAGGGGCAGGGCTGGAGGACTGAGAGCCGCCTGGTCCTCCAGGCAGTCAGAGTTAATGAGGGGCGGGACTGGAGGACTAAGTCAGACGATTGGTCCTCCAGCCATTTGAGTGAATGAGGGGCGGGACTGAAGGACTGAGACAGCCGTCTGGTGCTCCAGCACGCAGAGTGAATGAAGGGCGGTACTGGAGGACTCAGAAAGCCGCCTGGTCCTCCAAACAATCAGAGAGAAGAAGGGGCGGGGCTGGAGGACGGAGACGGGCGCTCGAGCCTCCAGCCAGTCAGAGTGAATGAGGGGCGCGGCTGGAAGACTGAGACAGACGCTCGGTCCTCCAGCCAATCAGAGAGAATGAGGGGCGGGGTCTGACCTTATTGTTTTCCCCTCCCCATCCTCCACTCACTCAACAAATATTTTGGGTATTAACTTGAGCCTGGACCTGGGAAAGAATTTCCCGAACCAGAATCAGGGAGCTGACAACTATTCATCAGGGTTTTGCGGCTCCACAGAGTATTTCCAAATCCTCCCACCCACCTCCTTAGTTTTGCTCGGGTTTCCAAAACGAACAGGCCCATTAATCCGAATGCGCATGCTCCAAACACCGACAATGCCGAATCCGTCAACCGGTAATGCGCATGTGCAGAGAAGAGCACACCCACTGACTTCCGCTGCAATGTTGACCAATGGAAAGAGTGGGCCACCGGAAGGACTTTCGCCCTCCAGCAATTCAGAGCGCGGGCTTTGTGTGAATGAATATTGAGCTTTACCCAGACTGAAACGTCCTCTTGTCTCCAACATCTGTGAGTAAAACACTTTATTTTCTCCCCCTTTCCATTTATTTTCGCATTCTGACCTTCAATTGGTGACTTGCAGCAACTGAAGGGAAAGGAAGTGAATCCAGGAAAGGTGCAGACTCTGGAAAGGTTGGCCCAGGTCTCTCTCTTAAAGACATTGACATCCCCTGTTACATTCCCGTAACAGCCTCCCCGAACAGGCGCCGGAATGTGGCGACTAGGGCCTTTTCACAGTAACTTCATTGAAGCCTACTTGTGACAATAAGCGATTTTCACTTCATTTCATCCTTTGCTCCCTCAGCTTGACATTTATTTGTCTGGCTAAAAGGATGGTACCTTTTATGATTCGCCGAGCCCCGAGAACACCAAGCTCACCTGTCTGCCACCCCCGAGAACATAACCACACAACCTAGTCCTAGTCAGATGTGCCCTGTGTACCACCTTGAACTGAGTCAAGCTCCACCTAACACACGAGGAGATTGTGTTGACCCTGTACAGTCTCACGCCACACTTCATCGAAAGAGCTGCCCCGTGCCCTGCACCCCTTTACGATTTTGTCCATTTTTACCAATATCAATCGAATAGGAGCTGGGGGCTCCTCGATTGATATAGGGAGATCCTCGGTGATAGTCGGCTGTTGCTAAGATGCCCATGAGCATCTCAACTGAAGACACTATAACTTTCGCTTCGGCAGGGGGCGCCGCTATTTTGTTTCCAATGAGCCTGGAAAAGAATCTGAAACAGATGACGATTCTTTGCTCGCTGGCTTCTTCAAACTTGGTTTCTTGGACATTGCCACAGTATGGGAGCTTTATCCCACTGACGAATTTGAAATATCCCCAAACCCCCTCAAATACAGAGTGAAAAAGATGGAAAACAAAGTCCCCGGATGAGAGCTGCCTCATATGCGGCTGCTCCCGACATGTCGCAACCGAAGTCCCCGTCTGTTCTTAATTTCTGCTGTACTGACACTGATGTCTTTTGTAAATTGTTTTTACAGGATATTAGAAAAGTAGGAATTACAGACAGATATCTCAAACTAAATGTCTCGATCAGACTGGGTCACTCAATTCATCGGCGCCTGAACATCATCGGACTTTGAATCTAGAAGGAGAAATGTTTGCCTCGTCTGTCAGCTTGAGAAGATTTTGAACATCAGTGTGACTGGAAAAGCACCAAGACACACACGCCCGAGTGAGAGTGTCCAGAGCACTGACTGTGGAAAGAGCTTTAACCAGTTACACAGCCTGAAAAAAACATCACACCATTCACAGTGGGGAGAGACCATACACGTGTTCTGTGTGTGAACAAGGCGTCAACTGATTGTCCGCCCTGGAGAGACACGAGGAGACCCAAAATATGAAGAAACGATGGAAATGTGGGGACTGTGGGAAGGGATTCAGAGTCCCATCTGCGCTGGAGATTAATCGACGCAGTCACACTGAGGAGAGGCCCTTCACCTACTCTCAGTGTGAGAAGGGATTCACTCAGCATCTGACCTGCAGACACATCAGCGAGTTCACACCGGGGAGAGGCCGTTCACCTGCTCTCAGTGTGAGAAAGGATTCAGTCAGTTATCCAGTCTGCGGACACACCAGCGAGTTCACACTGGAGAGAGGCCATTCACCTTCTCTCAGTGTGGGGAGGGATTCATTCAGTTGATCAGCCTGCAGATACACGAGCGAGTTCATACCGGCAAGTGGCCGTTCACCTGCTCTCAGTGTGGGAAGGGATTAATTTCCTCATCCAACCTGCAGATACACCAGCGAGTTCACACTGGGGAGAGGCCGTTCACCTGCTCCCAGTGTGGGAAGAGATTCACTCATATGTCCAGCCTGCAGTCACACCAGCGAGTTCACACTGGGGAGAGACCATTCACATGTTCTCAGTGTGGGAATAGATTCACTTTGTTACCCAACCTGCGGGCACACGGTTGCGTTCACACTGGGGAGAAGCCATTCCCCTGCTCTCAGTGTGGGAAGGGATTCACTCGGTTATCCAACCTACAGAGACACCAGCGGGTTCACACTGGGGAGAAGCCATTCACCTGCTCTCCATGTGGGAAGGGATTCACTCAGTTATCCCATCTGCAGGCACATTAGCGAGTTCACACTGGGAGAGTTTGTTCACCTGCTCTGAATGTGGGAAGGGATTCAGTGATTCATCGCACCTGCTGAGACACCAACAAGTTCACAAGTGATTGGACTACATTTTGTTCATTCTGACAGTTGGTCAATGGGGATGGTTGGAGAGTTTCCTCTGCTGGACTGGCCGGTCTCACGACTTTGACTCCAGTGGGCTGTTGCTCTTCGAGCCTTGTTGCGAATACCTGGTTTTGCAGTTCACAAGGATCACAGATTGAAAGTTGGTTTGGAAGTTGGAAGCTGTCTCCTTCCCATTTCTGTTTGGATCCCCCTAAAGCCTTGCCATGGAGATGGGCCATGGAGGTAACATGGTTCTTTTGTTTAATTTATCTCTGTGTTTCTCGCAGAAGAAAATGATCAAGGTATGGGGGCAGGTTGTCTGACATGGACTGAGAAACAACATTAAATGGTGTGATGGGAGACAGGCAATAACTAATATTTCAGGGGATTGGTTAGCTCAGTTGGCTGGATGGCTGGTTTGTGATACTGAGCGACACCAACAGCGTGGGTTCAACTGCCGTACCGGCTGAGATCATCCATGAAGGCCCTGCCTCCTCAACATTGCCCTTCGTCTGAGGTGTGGTGACCCTCAGATTAAATCACCACCAGTCAGCTCTCTCTCGCTTTCTCACAAAGGGGGATGCTCTTATGGAATTCTGACAATGGTACCAGCCAGTAACAAGGTTAAGATAAGGGAGTTATGTATACACAAGACCCAAGGACGGTCGATGAGGGGGTCTGGAAGGCATCATGAGTTCATGAGTAACCCCCTAGCTGTCCATGAGCAGATCACTCAGTTCCCTGCTGCCCAGTAACCACTTTCATTGGATCTACCAGTCAATGTGTGCAATCTATAATCATTGTGATTGGATCGTGTCCGGCTGAGTTGGGCTGACTAACTATTTGAAATTGTATAAATGATGATGATTCCCTTTGTTCAGTGGAGAGGTATCTGCCTTTGCCCAGAGGCTTACTCCCCGCCGGTGTTACAACAATAAACTGTTTGATGTTTGAAGCAGACCTGAATGTCGAGGGATTCTTTTGGATTCATTCCCGCTCACAGAAGCATAACCTACTTTTGTATTCAATTCCCCCACAATAAACAGGAACATTCTATTAGCTTTCCTAATTACTTGCTGTACCTGTATACTCGCCTTTTGTGATTCATGCTCTTGGACACCCAGATCCCTCTGAATCTCAGATCTCTGCAACCTCTCACCATTTAGATAGTAAGCTTTTTTATTGTTATGGCCAACATGGACAATTCCACATTTTCCCACAATATTCTACATTTGCCAGATCTTTTTCCACTCACTTAACCTATCCACATCCCTTTGTAGTCTCCTTATGTCATTCAGCCCGTCGAGCCTGCTCCACCATTCAATACGATCATGGCTGATTAACCACTTCAATGCCTTTTCCCCCACACTATCCCCATATCCCTTTGTGTTATTGGTATTTAGAAATCTGTCAGTCTCTGCTTTAAACACATTCAATGACTGAGCTCCCACAGCCCTCTGGGTAGAGAATTCCAAAGATTCACAACCCTCTGAGTAAAGAAATGTCTCCTCCGAGACCAGTCCTAAGTGGCTTCCCCCTTATTTTGAAATTGTGTCCCCTGGTTCTAGACTCCCCAACCAGGGGAAACATCTCACCTGCACCCACCCTGTCTATTCCTTTATGGATTTTGTAGGTTTCATTGCGATCACTTCTCATTATTTGACAGTCTAGAGAACACAGGTCAGGTTGCCTCAATCTCTCCTCAAAGGGCAGTCCTGCCACCCCCGGAACAAGTCTGGTGAACCTTTGTTGCCCTTTCCCTCTGGCGACAAGGGCAGTAAAACTGCACACAGTCCTCCAGCTGCGGTCTGACCAAGGTTCTATACAACAGGTACATTCTGGACAGTCTCACGACTTTGCATTTATTTTATCCTCGATAGTATGGGGGAGGCGGTGGCCTAGTGGTATTGCTGCTGGACGAGTAATCCAGAGACCCAGGTATTATTCTGGGGTTCGAATCCCACCAGGACAGATGGTGAATGTGGACAGGATTTGAATGTGGTTGACTCTTAACTGTCCCCCACTGTAATGACCTAGCAAGCCACTCAGTTCAAGGGCAATTATGAATGGGTAACAAATGCTGACCCAGCCAGTGATGCCTACATCCCAAGAAAAAGTTTTATCATACTACTACAGGTAGATCCAAAATAAATACATTTGTCTCGGTTCCATTGAGGCTACAGCACAGGGCCAGGCCAGTCAGCTCAATTGGTCTCTGTCAGTATTAATGCTCCACATGAGCCTCCACCCAGCCCTCTTCATCTCCCCCATCAACATATCCTTCTATTCCTTTCTCCCTTGTCAAGATACTGGAGTATTCATGTTGTTCATCTCAACCACTCACTGTGGTAGCGAGTTCCACATTCTCACCACTCACTGGATAAAGAGGTTTCACTTGAAATCCATATTGGATTATTGAACCCCTGAAAATGGATTGAAAATGCACGCAGCATTTGTAACAGATTGGATCTAAATGTTGAAGGGTATTTGACATATTGGAATGCATGAAGCTCGGAAAAGATGACGGGATTGCTCCTGTTCATTAAGGATTACATTAGTTCAGTACTGAGAGCTCAACTTAGCCTGAAAGTTCAGGGTGTGGAATCAGCTTTGCTCGAGATAAGAAATAATAAGTTACAAGGTCTCATGTGAGTAGTTAATGGGCCTCCAGGTTACAGAGGGACATAGATAAGCTGCAGAGCTGGGCTGAGACATGGCAAATGGAGTTTAATGTAGAGAAGTGTGAGGTGATTCACTTTGGCAGGAATATCAGGAATGCGGAATATTTGGCTAATGGTAAAGTTCTTGGAAGTGTGGATGAGCAGAGGGATCTCGGTGTCCATGTACATAGATCCCTGAAAGTTGCCACACAGGTTGATAGGGTTATGAAGAAGGCCTATGGAGTGTTGGCCTTTATTGGTAGAGGGATTGAGTTCCGGAGTCATGCGGTCATGTTGCAGCTGTACAAAACTCTGGTACGGCCGCATTTGGAGTATTGCGTACAGTTCTGGTCACCTCATTATAGGAAGGACATGGAAGCTTTGGAGCGGGTGCAGAGGAGATTTACCAGGATATTGCCTGGTATGGAGGGAAAATCTTATGAGGAAAGGCTGATGGACTTGAGGTTGTTTTCGTTAGAGAGAAGAAGGTTAAGAGGAGACTTCATCGAGGCATACAAAATGATCAGGGGGTTAGATAGGGTGGACAGTGAGAGCCTTCTCCCGCGGATGGAAATGGCTAGCACAAGGGGAGATAGCTTTAAACTGAGGGGTAATAGATATAGGACAGAGGTCAGAGGTAGGTTCTTTACGCAAAGAGTGGTGAGGCCGTGGAATGCCCTACCTGCAACAGTAGTGAACTCGCCAACATTGAGGGCATTTAAAAGTTTATTGGATAAGCATATGGATGATAATGGCATAGTGTAGGTTAGATGGCTTTTGTTTCGGTGCAACATCGTGGGCCGAAGGGCCTGTACTGCGCTGTATCGTTCTATGTCTCTTGTGTGAGTCAATAATGGGCCTCCTAACAGTAGTTACATTGTAGGTAGAGTGTACAGGAAGTATTAAATAAGGCTTGTAATTCATGTACCACAATAATCATGGGTGACTTTAGGTATTAGTTAGGACGATGAGCCTGACGAATATTAATCATGAGGAAGTGACATCACAATGAGAAACTGACATCACACATCAGCAAGGTGACCGATATCCTTCAGAGACCAATCAGACATTGATCGTGCCCCATTTAACCAATCAGGGACTGATCATGGGCTGCTTGGGCCAATCAGAACCACAGAAAACTACCAGCCATGCGTAGAGGTAGGTAATAGAAAGGGTTAATGAGCTACAATTCGCTGGAGCTCGGTGCCCAACACAACATGAAGTAAGAGGATAGACCTCAGTCAACAGAACAAGAGACAGCTCCATAGTCACCTGGAAGCTGAGAGCCGGTGATCCAGAGTGAACGGACTAATCCACTGCTTTTGTTAATTGTAATAAGTACAAAATCACAACTTAATAAATTCTGTGACAACATTCTTGTACCCGGAATGGGTACAAGAATGCAACTAGTCAGGAGCTGCAGGTAACTTTCACAATACATTCTGACGTGTGATTGATTCGAGTGTTAAAATTGAGATTGAAGCCAAACCCAGATGTTACAATAGGATTGAATTTCACATTCTGTTTGGGTATCCTGCACTAACAGTGATGGCTTTTGTAAACTCCTTTTACAGGATATTTGAAGGGGAGGAGTTACAGACAGAAATTTCACACCAAACATCACAACAAGATGTGACAGAGTCACTCGATTCATGGGAGCTGAATATCATCGACTTTTGAATCTAGAATGAGAAATGTTTGTCTGTTCTTCTGCTGAAAGTGATTTTTAAACATCACTCAGTGTACAGACACTGAGCCAGGCTCATCCGAGTGAGGCATCACTAAAAAAATCCATTTTATATTTTGCAGCTCACCCAAAGATGGAAATTTCAGCACACATTTCTCCACCTTGTATTTATTAATGTTTTGTTTGCCCGTTAAATATCCTCGACCTCTGGACGTTTCATTACAGAACTCAGCTCGAAGACATCAAAACTTGTATCCGGCCTTGTCTGTGTGCCCCATTCGTCAATTCAACTTTGCAGCAGCTCAGTCCCAGCTTTGGAAACATCTTCATCTTTCTGTGAGGCCCCGACCCCATTGACTGTGACAGGGTTCATACTGTCTCCGTGAGATTGTTGATGTAAAGTCACATCAGACCCACACTGCCCGATTTCCAATCCAATTTATTTAAAGGTTCCAGGAGCCTGACTCTAACCTTAAGTGTTGTTCTGATCCTGTCAGTAACATTGTTTTGGAACTCACTAGTACCACCACATAGGCAGCCATCAACATGCATCATAAAGATGCCCAAGAGTTTCCTGCCATGGTACCAATAAAGCACGGCAGCTTCTGCCTTCAGGTAGAGACAACCCGACTTGAACAAAACTGATCTAACTGAGAAGTGCCATACACTCTGAAACATTGTTCAAAACATCGACAAACTTATTGACCTTCTAAAGTCTCCCATTCATCTGGCACCTTAGAAGGTTGCAGAAACACTGCCCTCTGGAGGTGACCCCCCAGCGCAAATGCAGCTTTTATGTTTCTTGACTGAAAGTTCCAGGAAAATGTCACGAAAAGGGCCAAAGGAATTTCAAAATTACCTTTCCCACTGTGGGCGAGTCCACTCTGACCTCTTTATCTCCCAAAGCTTCTTCAAATCCCCACGCCACTAACCTCACCTTGGGCCTTATCAGCGCCATCCGGTTGGACCTTTTCTGTGCAGATCCATTGATGTGATGATGCTGGCTGACCCCTATCTGGGACCTCTGAACACACGCCAAACTCTGTCCAACTGCCAAATCTTGCTGTTTAGCCTCCCATACCCCTTTATCCCCTCATTTTTCGGCAGCTACATAACCCTCTCAGTCACGGGGGCTTAAGCA
Organism: Scyliorhinus torazame; assembly: GCF_047496885.1. NCBI lineage: Eukaryota > Metazoa > Chordata > Chondrichthyes > Carcharhiniformes > Scyliorhinidae > Scyliorhinus > Scyliorhinus torazame. The sequence goes on along the minus strand of NC_092711.1, from coordinate 158,447,028 downwards.
TCCCCCCCAAACATATCTTTGGTGTAAAACCGACAATTCCCTGCCTGAAATGTTCCAGTTATTGAAATTACAATGAATGGATGTCAAAGAAAGTTTGGGAATCTTTATTACAAACATGCAGGGAATGCTTCAGCGAACCGAAGCATCTCTGGGAGTAGTTACAATAACACACGTTTATACACAGTACAGTTGCAGCTGTTTTGTCTGCAGGTTAGTGGAAAAGTACAGGACGTCAAGGAAACAACTCGAAAACAGCTCACTTATTGGCTATAGTGACTTCATCTCTCACAAAACACATCTCGGAAAACAGTAGCCAGACTAGTAATCCAGAGACCCAGGGTAATGCTATCGGGATCCAGGTTCGGCAGATGGTGAATTTTAAATTAATTAAAAATCTGGAATTAAAAGTCATCGATGACCATGAAAGGATTGTCGATAGTTGTAAAAACCCATCTGGTTTCTTTTAGATCCACCTGTGGTGGGGGAATAACACTATTTACTCTCCAGGATAAAATAAATGTACTTCAGCTTTTGTGGATCATTTCAGTGGGCTGATACTCAAAGAGCATCAGCCCACTGGAGGCAAAATCGTGAGACCGGCCAATCCAGCAGAAAGAAACCCTCCGACCCTCCCACTTCACCAAGTGTCAGAATGAACAAAGTTTGATTTGATTAAATTTATTCACATGCACCGAGGTACAGTGAAACGTATTGTTCTGTGTACAATACAGACAGATCATTTTATACAAGAAAAAACATAGGACATATGATAAATACACAATTTAAATATGTAGACATCGGGTGAAGCATACAGGTCATTCAGGAGTCTGGTAACAGCGGAAAGAAGCTGTTTTGAATCTGTTATTACGTGTTCTCAGACTTTTGTATCACCTGCCCAATGGAAGAGATTGGAAAAGAGAATAACCTCGGTGAAAGGGTCTTTGATTTTGCTGCCCGCTTTCCCAAAGCAGCGGGAGGTGTAGACAGAGTCAATGGATGGGAGGCGGGTTTGTGTGAGGGACTGGGCGGTGTTCACAACTCTCTGTAGTTTCTTACAGTCTTGGGCTGAGCAGTTGCCATACCAAGTGTCATGGGAGTGTCCCTTTAAGAAATGTTTTTGTCTTATCACATGGCTTCAGTGATGTCATTGTGTGGGTGGAGCTGGGCTGTGGCTCTGGGAGTTGGTTTTACTTCTGCTTTGGTTTGGGGCTGTTTTGTGGCTCTGAGTTTTTTGCTTTCGCTTTCACATTTTTGGCTGCTGTACTCAGAAAGAGGAGTATTTTGGCCTATCTCTCTATCTTCATTTTAAAAGCTGTTTCCAGACTGCTTGATAACCTGAAAAGAAATAATTGCTTTCTGGAAGGAATTCAAACCTGCTGTTTTGGAAAGGAAACAAGAGCATCCATAACAGGTCTTGAGTGCTGTGTGCTGGGCCACACCTTTGAAAAGGAGGTACTGGTTTATGGGATTTTGTTATTAAATTGGAAGTTAAAGGGGGGAATTTATTAAGGGTTATACATAGATTACTGTAGCTGTGTGGGGTATTTATCTTTGTAATTTATAAAAATGCTTACTGTGTGTGTTTATAAAAATGTTAACTAAATTCATCGAATAAAGCTTGTTTTGATTAAAAGTGCTTGAGGCCTCTGTTGAATATCACCTGAAAGGCAGCCCTTGTGCTCATCGGAACCAAAATCAATAAACAATTGTAGGTCAGGTGAACTCCATGATATACTTTGGAGTTTTCTAAACTCTGGCCCACAACACAAGCTGTGATGCAGCCAGATAAGATGTTTTCTATGGTGCTGCTGTAAAAATTGGTGCTCCTGTAAAAATTGGTAAAAGTCAATGATAATAATCTTTATAATTGTCACAAGTAGGCTTACATTAACACTGTAATGAAGTTACTGTGAAAATCCTCTAGTCGCCACACTCTGGCGCCTGTTTGGGTTCACGGAGGGAGAATTCAGAATGTCCAATTCACCTAACAAGCACGTCCTTCGGGACTTGTGGGAGGAAAACAGAGCACCCGGAGGAAACCCATGCAGACACGGGGAGAACATGCATACTCCGCACAGACAGTGACCCAAGCGGGAATCAAACCTGGGACACTGGCGCTGTTAAGCAACAATGCTAACCACTGTGTTACCGTGCCGCCCATGTGGCAATCAATGTGGGCATGCTGAATTTCATTAGTTTCCTAAGTATATGTTTCTTGGTCATAGCGTTGATGTGGGTGGACGAGGACAGAATGCTGGTGATGTGCACACCTCGGAATTTGAAGCTGCTAACCATCTCCACCTCAGCCCCATTAATGCAGACATGGGTGTTTATGATACTTCGCTTCCTGAAGTCAATGACCAGCTCCTTAGTTTTGCTGATATTGAGGGCGAGATTGTTGTTATTACACCATGCCACTAGATTCTCTATCTCCCCCCTGGACTCTGACTCATCGTTGTTTGATATCCGACCCATTAGGTCATGTCATCAGCAAACTTGTAGATGGAGCGGGAGCAGGTTTTGCCACACAGTCGTGTGTGTATAACGAGTGTAGTAGGGGGCTACGTACGCAGCCTTGTGGGCCCCGGTATTGAGGATTATCGTGGAGATGTTTGAGATCCGAACCACTACGGTCGTGTCATCAGCAAACATGTGGATGGATTTGGAACCAAATTTTGCCATGCAGTCGTGTGTGTGTATAGGGAGTGCAGCCTTGCGGAGCTCCTGAATTGAGAACTATCGTGGAGGAGGTGTTGTTGTTTATCCTTACTGATTGTGGTCTATGGGTCAGAAAGTCGAGGATGCAGCTGCAGAGAGAGGAGCCTAGTCCTAAATTTTGGAGTTTTGATATGAGCTTGGCTGGGATTTTGGTGTTGAAAGCGGAGCTGTAGTTAATGAATAGGAGTCTGACGTAGGAGTCCTTGTTGTTGAGATGCTCCAGGGGCGAGTATAGGGTCAGGGAGATGGCTTCTGCAGTGGACCGGTTGTGACGGTATGTGAATTGCAGTGGATCAAGGAATGCTGCGAGTATGGAGTTGATGTGTCCAACATCTCGAAGCAATTCATAATGATCGATGTCAAGGCCACTGGATGATAGTCATTGAGGCACATTGCCTGATTCTTCTTTGGCACTATGATGTTGGTCTTCTTGAAGCAGATGGGAACCTTGGAACAGAGGAGGTTGAGGATGTCCGCAAACACACCTGCCAGTTGGTCCGCGCAGGATCTGGGTGCATGACCTGGGACCCCGTCAGGACCTGTCGCTTTCCGAGGGTTCACTTTCAAGAAGGCCGATCTGACTTCAGAGGCTGTGACGGTGGGTATGGGTGTGTCCAAGGCTGTTGAGACAGTTGACAACGGTTTGTTGGTTTCCTGCTCGAAACAAGCATTGAATGCATTGAGTTTGTCGGAAAGGGGTGCACTGTTGCTGAAGATTCTACTCGGCTTTGCTTTGTAGCCCATTATGTTGTTTAACCCTTGCCACAATCGACGAGAGTCCCTGTCGTTACTCTGCGACTCTCGATTAGTTTGATATCGTCACTTGGGAGTCCCTGTTGGCTTTGCGGAGGTCATATATAGATTTCTTGAAAACGTCAGTGTTGCCTGCCTTGAACACCTTCAGTTGGGAGTGAATCTCCGAATTAAACCATGGATTTTGGTTGGGTAACGTACAGACTACCTTCTTTTGCTCGCAATCTTCTACACATTTACTGATGAAGTCTGTGACGGTGCTGGCATACTCATTTAGGTTGGCTGCTGAGTTAACATAGAACATAGTGCAGAAGGAGGCCATTCGGCCCATCGAGTCTACACCTTCCCACTTAAGCCCTCACTTCCACCCTATCCCTGTAACCCAATAACCCCTCCTAACCTTTTTTGGTCACTAAGGCAATTTAACATGGCCAATCCACCTAACCTGCACGTCTTTGGACTGTGGGAGGAAACCGGACCACCCAGAGGAAACCCACGCAGAAACAGGGAGAACGTGCAGACTCCGCACAGACAGTGATCCAGCAGGGAATCGAACCTGGGACCCTGGCGCTGTGAAGCCACAGTGCTATCCACTTGTGCTACCGTGCTGCCCTTGTTCTTGAATATGGACCAGTCCACTGACTCCAAGCAGTCGGGTAGGAGCTCTTCCGTTGCAGCGACCTTCTTAACCGGATTCTCCCGTTAAGATTCTGCTTGAATGCGGGGAGAAGGAGCACCGTATTGTGGTCCGATTTTCCGAAGTGCGGTCATGGGATGGATCAGGCGTCCTTGATGTTTGTGTAGCAGTGGTCAAGGATGTTGGGGTCCCTGTTGGGATAGGACATGTGTTGGTGGAACCTTGGCAGTACACTCTTCGGGATGGCCTGGTTAAAGTCCCCGGCCATGATGAACAAGGCCGCCAGGTATTCTGCTTCATTGTTATTTATAGCGGTTACAATTCATCAAGGGCCTTCTTCACTTCCGCCTGGGGTGGATGTAGACCGCCGTCAAGATGGCAGAAGTGAACTCCGTGGAAGGTAGTATGGACGGGACTTCACAGTCGGGTATTCCAGGTCCGGGCAGCAGTAGCTCCCCAGCGTCGCCACGTCCGAGCACCAGGAGTTGATGAGGGGGCAAACCCCTCCACACACTCCAGGTTCAGCCCTGGATGTGATTAACAGCAGGAATAACAGCAGAATCCAACCCAACACCACTTGTGAACCCTTTGGTATCCCAGCATGTTGGACGACTGAGTGAATCCCTCCCCACAGTGAGAGCAGGTGAATGGCTTCTTTACAGTGTGAACTCGCTGGTGTCTCCGCAGTGTGGATGATGTTTGAAACCTCTTTGTGCAGTGAGAGCAGTTGAACAGTTTCTCCTCAGTGTGAATGCGCTGGTGGGACATCAATACCTGAGAGCCTTTACACCCACTCCCACAGTTGGAGCATTTAAAGGGTCTCTCATTGGTGTGAGTGACATTGTGGCTCAGCAAGTGATGATCGAGTGAACGTGCTCTCCCCGGTGTGACCTCGCTCGTGTTTCATCAGGTTGGATGAGGTTCTAAACCTCTTGGTGCACTGAGAGCAGCTGAACGGTCTCTCCTCAGTGTGATCGCGCTGGTGGGTCATCAGTAGCTGAGAGCTTTTGAAACCCCTCCTGCAGTCAGAGCATTTAAAGGGCCTGCTCTTCGTGTGAGTGACATTGTGGTTCAGCAGGTTGGATAATTGAGTGAATCCCATATCACACACAGTGTAGATGAATGGCCTCTCCCCAGTGTGAACTCGCTGGTGTGTCTGCAGGTGGGATAACCGAGTGAATCCCTTCGCACACACAGTGCAGGTGAATGGCCTCTCCCCGGTGTGAACTCTCTGGTGTCTCTGCAGGTGGGATAACCAAGTGAATCCCTTCCCACATTCTGAGCAGGTGAACGGCCTCCCCCTGTGTGAACCCGTTCGTGTCTCCGCAGGTTGCCAATGTCAGTAAATCCCTTTTCACACTGAGAGCAGATGAAAGGCTTCTCTCCAGTGTGACTGCGTTGATGCCTTTCCAGCTTGCATGGGGCTGTGAATCCTTTCCCACACACAAAGCAGGTGAACGGCCTCTCTCCAGTGTGACTGCGTTGATGCCTTTCCAGCTCGTACGGGCCTTTGAATCCCTTCCCACAGACTTCACATTTCCATGGTTTCTCCATGGTCCGGGAGATCTTGCGTCTCACCACATTGGACGATCAGTTGAAGCCTCGTCCACACACAGAACACGTGTACAGTCACTCCCTGATATGAATGGTGTATTGTTTTTTCAGGTTGTGTAACTGGTTAAAGCTCTTTCCACAGTCAGTGCTCTGTAACAGTCTCACAAGAGTGTGTGTGTGTGTGTCTCAGTGCTTTTCCAGATACACTGATGTTTAAAATCTCTTGAACATTGAGGGGTCCGGGAGTCGAGTCAGGTGGTCAAGAGCTCGGGACACCATTTAGATATGGCATCCCAATATCATGTTAAGTGCAGCCTCGGGTGGCATTCCCCACCAGAGCAGTAAAAGAGCAGAATGCCATTAGTTAGCGGATATGAAGTGAGAAGGTGTTGGTAGATGCAGATACCAAGATCTGACGGAGTAGTTGACGGGAAGGGGGTGGCCTTTGGACGGGTGAAGGGGGCATTGTACGGCAGCAGAGTGAGATTTGGAGTTGTCTACCTAGCAAAGCTGAGAGTCACTCATAACTCGAAGGACTTTTATTTTGAGGCGGTAGAGGCATTCGTTAAGGCTGAAGGACTGAGACTGAGATAAGAGTTGGGATTTGGGCTTGGTTGGTGGGGCGGGGATTGTGTTCTGTTGTTGAGGGTTTTCGATTTGATTGGGGTTTGGTTTCTGACTCTTAAATGGAGTGGGGGGGGGGTTGTGGTTTTTTCCTTATGGGTGCGGTTCTGTATTGTTTCTTGGTTTCAGGGAGGTGGGTTTTGGGCACGTGGGGCTGGGTTAATGAGGAGTGGGTGGTGAGGAGGAGGGGCTCTGGCAGGGATTACCGCAAGAAGGAAATGTAGGGTGATTAGTGAACGGGAGTGTGATGGGGAAGGGCCGTAGACATTGGAGCCTGGTCAAACAGGTTTCAATGGACCTGGGAAGTGTGAATGGTGGGGGGAGGGGATCGACACTGGGTGAAGTGTTTGCAAGAGGAAATGGATGGGGGGGGTGAGGCGACTATCCACATGTTACTGCGCCCCGCCCCCGTTCCTGTTCCATCCCAGTCCCAGGCGTTTGGAGACTGGGCTCTGGATGAGTAATGGCGCCCGGCGCTCCCACAATCTGCCGCGCCCCGGAAACCGCTCTATCGGCTGCGCGGGCCTGTGGCTTGGTACTGCGCATGTTCAAAGGAGAGGGAAACTGCGCATGTGCAAAAAGAACCCGCCCTCTGACTTCCGACTGAAATGATGTGGAGATGCGTGTAAGACTTCGTACTGTTCCGACTGAAATGTTGACCTCCACACAGACTGAAATCTCCTCCTGTATCAAACATCTGTGAGTAAAACACTTTCTTTTCTCCCCCTTTCCATTTTTTTTCTCATTCTCACCTTCAATTGGTCACTTGCAGCAACTGAAGGGAAAGGAAGTGAATCCAGGGAGGGTGCAGACTCTGCAAAGCTTGGCCCAGGTCTCTCTCTCTTCAAGACATTGACATCCTTTGCTCCCTCAGCTTGACACATTTATTTGTCTGGCTAAAAGCATGGTCTCTTTCCCAATGTTCACAATTAAAGGGCTGCTTTCCCCAAGAGATAGTTGACATTTAAGGGGCAGTAAATTAATGTCGGACAGAGATATGTCTCGTGTTGTTATGGTACAGATTCTTTTTGGATTCTGGAATAAAGTATATTTATTAATATTTCTAGTATTGTAATATAGTACTGTAGCTATGTTATATATTTCCAGACATAGAATCTGAATTCTCTGTTCCGCTACACCCGTTTTCTGCTGTGGTGCACCCCCGCTGGCAGCGGGATGCTCCGTCCCGGCAGACGGCCAATGGGGTTTCCCGTTGTGGGCACCCCCACGCCATTGGGTAATCCGCAGGCATGAGTGCGCTGAAGGCAAAACATAGGATCCCCGCCCAGAGTCATTACGGCACAGAACAGGTCCATTCAGTAACTTGTCCATTCTGACTCTGTAGACCGATACAATTAGTCCCATTTCCCCTCAATATCTCTGTTCCCAGAAAGTTTATTTCCTTCATCCAATTTCCTTTTGAAATTGTTCATCATCTCTGCTACCATCAGGGCAGCACAGTGGCATAGTTGTTAGCACTGCTGCTTCACTGCGCCAAGGACCCGGATCATTGTCCATATGGAGTTTGCACATTCTCCCCATTTGTGTGTGTGTCTCATCCCCACACCCAAAAAAATATGCAGGGTAGGTAAATTGGCCACGCTAATTTGCCCCTTAATTGAAAAAAAGAATTGGATACTCTAAATGGTTTTTATTTTTAAATCACTGCTACCACCAACTTCAGAGGCGGAGGCTTGAGGGCACTGCCTCCGAAATGAAGCTCCTGCTTGGATCAACCCCACTCTCCACATCTCTAAATCTGTAATCAAACAATACAGTTCTGTACATTACCCAAATATTTAGTCCAGTAATATGGTCATATATACGGCTAGCAGCTGCAGAAAGACTTTCAGGTCCCCGTTTTCAGGACAGGAAGCGGCAAACATGGATTTGCCTTTCAGCCTGTATCAGCACCTTCCGGAGAATTGGGAGGGTGAATATTAGATACAGTGAGAATTGAGGGAGAGTGTGTGGGATGGAGATTTACAGCTTTTTGGGAACAAGAGAGGAAAAAATATCCCATCAAAACTAGAATGATCTGTTCTTTATTTCTATCCTGTAGTGATGATGTTTGTAAACTCATTTTACATCAGACAGTGAGGATTTGCGGACAGAAATCTCAAATTAAATCTCAGATGAAGACCTGCAGTCACTTGATTCATCAGGACATGATTATCATCGGCCTTTCAATCGAGAAGGAAAAATGTTTTTACTGTTCTGTCTTCTTCAAAAGGCTTTAAACATCAGTCTGACCAGAAAAAAATAGAAGACCCAGGCATCTGAGTGAGAGTGTTCCAGTTCACTGACTGTGGAAAGAGCTTCAACCAGTTACACAGCCTGAAAAAACATTGCACCATTCACAGTGGGGAGAAACCGTACTCGCGTTCAGTGTGGATAACTCAGCTGATCACCGAACCTGGAGAGCCACCATGAAGAAACCGTGGAAATGTGGGGACTGTGGGAAGGGATTCTGCTCCCCATCGGTGCTGGAAACACATCGACATATTCACACTGGGGAGAGACCGTTCACCTGCTGTGTGTGTGGGAAGGGATTCAGTCATTCATCCCAACTGCTGACACACCAGCGAGTTCACTCTGGGGAGAGGCCGTTCATCTGCTCTGTGTGGGAAGGGATTCACTCAGTCATCTAGCCTGCTGAGACATCAGCGAGTTCATACCGGTGAGAAGACATTCATCTGCACCGTGTGTGAGAAGAGACTAACTCAGTCATCCAGCCTGCAGAGACACAATGCCACTCACACCAATGAGAGATGCTTTAAATGCTCTGACTGTGGGTGTGGGTTCAAAAGTGCTGCAGATCTGATGATTCACCAGTGCATTCACACTGAGGAGAGACCTTTCAGCTGCTCTCACTGCACCAAGAGGTTTAAAACATCATCAAACCTGCACATACATCAGCAAGTCCATACTGGGCAGAGGCCATTGACCTGCCTTTCTGTGGTAAGGGATTCAGTGATTCGTCCCAACTGCAGAGACATTGCCGAGTTCACACTGGGGAGAGGCCGTTCACCTGCTCTCAGTGTGGGAAAGGATTCACTCAGTTATCCCAACTGCAGACCCACTCAGTTATCCCACCTGCAGACCCACAATGTCACCCACACCACTGAGAGACCCTTTAAATGCTCTGACTGTGGGAGTGGCTTCAGAAGCTCTTGGGAACTGATGGCCCACCAGCGCATTCACACTGAGGAGAGACCGTTCAGCTGCTCTCACTGCACAAAGAGGTTTAGAACACCATCCACACTGCGGGTATACCAGCGAGTTCACACTGGGGAGAGGCCATTTACCTGCTCTCAGTGTGGGAAGAGATTCACTCAGTTATCCAGCCTGAGGACATATCAGCGAGTTCACACTGGGGACAGACCATTCACCTGCTCTCAGTGTGGGAAGGGATTCACCCAGTTATCCAGCCTGCTGAGACACCAGCAAGTTCACAAGTCATTGTGAACCAGGCAGCACAGTAGCAGAGTGGTTAGCACAGTTGCTTCACAGCTCCAGGGTCTCAGGTTCGATTCCCGGCTTGGGTCACTATCTGATGCTATGATTCATTGGAGGAGTTAGATTCTGCTACATGTTCTGCTGTTAATCACATCCAGTCTATCCACTCTGGTTGAGACTTCCTCGAAACACTCTGATAAATTAGTCAGACACGGTTTCCCTTTCACAAAGCCATGCTGACTCTGCTTGATTAGATTATGATTTTCTCAATGTGCTCCTATTACTTCCTCATAATTGATTCCAACATTTTTTTCAACAATAAATGTTAGTCTAATCATCCTATAGTGTCTTGTTTTTTTCCTCCCTCCCATTCTGAATCGGGGGTTGTTACATTGGCAGTTTTCCAATCCTCTGGTACTTCTCCAGAATCCAAGGATTTTTGGAAAATTACAATCAATGCATCCACTATCTCTGTAGCCATTTCTTTTAGGATCCGAGGATGCAGCCATCCAGGGGACATATCTTATCCCCATCAGTTTGTCCAAAATGACTTCTCCAGTGATGGTATTTAATTGCTCCATTCGTATTCTTTAGTATTAAATGGGATAGTCAAAGTATCTTCCACCATAAAGACTGATGCAAAAAAATCTGTTTAACTCCTCTGCCATTTCCTTGTTCCCCATAACTGACACAGCGGCATGGAGGCACATGGTGGTTAGCACTGTTGCTTCACACCTCCAGGGACCCGGGTTCAATTCCCGGCTTGGATCACTGTCTGTGCGGAGTCTCCACGTTCTCCCAAAACTGCGTGGGTTTCCTCCCACAAGTCCCAAAAGACGTGCTTGTTAGGTGAATTGGACATTCTGAATTCTCCCTCTGTGTACCCAAACAGGGGCCGGAGTGTGGCGACTGGCGGATTTTCACAGTAACTTCATTGCAGTGTTAATGTAAGCCTATTTGTAACAATAATAAAGATTATAATAATAAAGAATATTATTACTATCTCCTCAGATGTATTTTCTAAGGGGCCTCTGTGGAGTTGAGGTTACAATCAGATCAGCTGTGAACTTATTGAATGGTGGAGCAGGCTCGAGGGGCCGAGTGGCCTACTCCTGCTCCTAATTCGTATGTTATCACATCCTTTATAATAGATTGTAGCATTTTCCCTCCTACTGATGTCAGGCTAATGGGTCTGTGGTTCCCGTTTTCTCTCTCCCTCCTTAAATAGTGAGGTGACATTTACCACTTTCCAATCTGCAGGAACCATTCCAGAATGTATAGAATTTTGAAAGGTGATCACCAATGTATCCACTATCTCTACAGCCGCCTCTTTCAACACTCTGGGATGTAGAGCATCAGCTTTTGGGGATTTATTAACTTTCAATCCCATTAATTTCTCCAGTACTACTTTTTCACTAATACTAATCTCTTTCAGTTCCTCGTGCTCACTGGTCCCTTGGTTCTCTCGTGTTTTTAGGATGATTTCTGTATCTTCCTCCGTGAAGACAGATTCACATTGTTTAGTTTCTCTGCCATTTCCTTATTCCCCATTATAAACTCTCCTGTCTCTGCCTGGAATGGACCCACATTGTTCTTTGCTAATCTTTTCCTGTTCACATTCCGATAGGAGCATTTCCAGTGAGTTTTTATGTTTTTCCCCAGTTTGCTCTCGTATTCTATTTTCTGTTTATCAATTTCTTGGTCCTTTGCTGAATTCTAAACCAAGTTCCCAATTCTCAGGCTCACTAATATTTTAGCCACTTTGAGTCTCCTCCATTGATCTAATAGAATCTAACTTTTCTTGTTAGCCACAATCGCTTCATTTTGCTGTTTAATTTTTGCTTCTTAAAGGAATCTATATTTTATGTAAATAAAATGCGAGTGGTTGCCTGTCTATTGTCTATCGTCATACAAAGATGAACAAAGAACAAAGGACAGTACAGCACAGGAACAGGCCCTTCGGCCCACCAAGCCTGCTCGGATCATGATGTTTGTCTAAACTAAAACCTTCTGTGCTTCCAGGGTCTGTATCCGTCTATTCCCATCCTATTCATGTATTCGTCAAGATGCCTCTTAAACATCACTATCGTACCTGCTTCCACCACCTCCTCCGGCAGCGAGTTCCAGGCACTCAACACCCTCTGTGTAAAAAAAACCTCCCTCACACATCTCCTCTAAACTTTGCCCCTCACACCTAAACCTCTGTCACCTGGTAATTGACTTTTCCAACCTGGGAAAAAGCTTCTGACTGTCCACTCTGTCCATGCCACTCAGAATTTTGTAAATTTTTATCAGGCCGTCCCTCAACTCCGTCGCTCTAGTTAAAACAATCCGAGTTTATCCAACCTCTCCTCATAGCTAATAGCCTCCAGGCCAGGCAACATCCTGGTAAACCTCCTCTGTACTCTCTCCAAAGCCTCCACATCCTTTTGGTAATGTGGTGACCAGAATTATAGGCAATATTCCACGTGTGGCCTAACTAAGGTTCTGTACAGCTGCAGCATGACTTGCCAATTTTTATACTCAATGCCCCGACCAATGAAGACAAGCATGCCGCCTGCCTTCTTAGCTCCTTATCCACCTGCGTTGCCACTTTCAGTGATATGTTTATTGTAATTTCCCAATCTACCACAGACAACTTGCCCCTCATACCATGATAGTTTCCTTCTGCTAGAAACACCCAGTTAAATTAGGCAAAAGCACCATGTAACCACCATAGCCCATCTTCATGGCAACATGGCTGCTTTGGGAATTAAATATCTTGCAACGTGCAAACACCTTTTCATTCTGTGCTCCTCGTCAAACTTGGAACCAGGTAATCGCAACTAGCCTCAAAAATGGTCAGCCCACCGGAGGCAGAGGTGTTAGACCGGCCAGTCCAGCAGAAAGAAACCCTCCAATCATCACCATTCACCAGATGTCAGAATGAACAAAATGCAGTCCTGGATGTCAGTGAGAGCAGAAACAATAACAACAGAGCCAACATCTGTAATTTATTGTGAACTTGTTGGAGTCACAACAGGTGTGATGAATCACAAAACCCCTCCCCACATTGAGAGCAGATGAATGGTCTCGCCCCAGAATTAACTCGCTAGTGTCTCCGGAGTTGGGACGGTTCATTGAATGTCTCCCCTGCTCAGAGCAGGTGAATGGCCTCTTCCAGGTGTGAACTCACTCGTGTTCCCGCAGGGTGTATGGATATCTGAATCCCTTCTCTCACTCAGAGCAGGTTAACGCCTTCTCCCCTGTGTGAACTCGCTGGTGTCTCTGCAGGTTGGATAACCAAGTGAATCCCTTCTCACACTGAGAGCAGGTGAACGGCCTCTCCCTAGTGTGAATTCGCTGGTGTGTCTGCAGGCTGGATAACTGAGTGAATCCCTTCTCACACTGAGAGCAGGTGAACGGCCTCTCCCCAGTGTGAATTTGCTTGTGTCTCTGCAGGCTGGAAAACTGAGTGAATCCCTTCTCACACAAAGAGCAGGTGAACGGCCTCTCCCCAGTGTGCACTCGCTGGTGTGTCAGCAGGTGTGATGAAGTAGTGAATCCCCTCTCACACTGAGAGCAGGTGAACAGCTTCTCCCCAGTGTGAAATCGCTGGTGTCTCTGCAGGTTGGATAACTGAGTGAATCCCTTCTCACACTGAGAGCAGGTGAACGGCTTCTCCCCAGTGTGAAATCGCTGGTGTCTCTGCAGGTTGGATAACTGAGTGAATCCCTTCTCACACTGAGAGCAGGTGAACGGCTTCACCCCAGTGTGAACTCGCTGATGTGTCAGCAGGTTCGATGAAGTAGTGAATCCCTTCTCACACTGAGAGCAGGTGAACGGCCTCTCCCCAGTGTGAACTCGCTGGTGTCTCTGCAGGCTGGATAATTGAGTGAATCTCTTCCCACACTGAGAGCAGGTGAGCAACCTCTTCCCAATGTGAACTTGCTGGTGTTTCCGCAGGTTGGATAACTCAGTGAATCCCTTCCCACATTGAGAGCAGGTGAACGGCCTCTCCCCGGAGTGAACTCGCTGGTGTGACTTCAGGGCGGATAACTGAATGAATCCCTTCCAACACACAGAGCAGGTGAACGGCCTCTCCCCAGTGTGACTGCGTCGATGAGCTTCCAGCTGAGATGGGACTCTGAATCCCTTCCCACAGTCCCCACATTTCCACGGTTTCTCCATGTTTTGGGTGTCCTTGTGACTCTCCAGGTTTAACAATCAGTTGAAGCCTCGTCCACACACAGAACACGTGTACGGTCTCTCCCCGCTGTAAATGTGTGATGTCTTTTCAGGCTGTGTAACTGGTTAAAGCTCTTTCCACAGTCAGTGCTCTGGAACACTCTCACCCGGGTGTGTGTGTCTCGGTGCTTTTCCAGTCACAATGATGGTTAAAACCTTTTGAAGCCGACAGATTGGGCAAACATTTCTCCTTCTAGATTCAAAGTCCAGTGATATCCAGTTCCAAGGAATTGAGAGACTCAGCCAGATCGAGACGTGACGCTTGAGATTTCTGTCTGTAATTCCTCCTCTTCTAATATCCTGTCAAAACAATTCACAAAAGACATCACTGTCAGCACTGGGTAGAAATTCAGAACAGGCAATTCTAGTTCCTCGAGAACATTCTTTCCTCTCTCATTCCTCAAAAGCTGTAAATCTCCATCCCACACACTCTCCCTCCATTCTCACTCTGCTGTATCTAATATTCACCCTCCCAATTCTCCTGACGGTGCTGATTCAGGCTGATTGACAGATCCATGCTCACTGATGCCTGTCCTGGGCACAGAGATCATAACAAATAGGAGCTGCAGTTGGCCATTCGGCCCATCGAACCTGCTCATTTATTCTGTGGGATCATTGGTCGAACTATGTCAGCGACATTATCCGTGTTATTGACCAGAGGCTGAGTGTGCTGACTCAATATCTGTGAGCTCAGGAGGCCGAGCTGAACAACACCATGAAGAGGCTCGATGATGCGGAGGAGAAAATCCTGAACATTGAGCAAGATGCCTCCTCGGCGGAGGCAAGAATTCAATCCTTGGAGAACCAGCTGAGTGGCGTGGGAGAAGCCTGGCGGACTTGGAGAACGGAGGGTCAGAGAAAGAATATCCGAGTCGTCGGCCTGCCAGAAGGTGTGGAGGGTGAGGCTCCCATTAGGTTCTTCAAGGACCGGCTGCCATGTTTTCCCCAAGCTGGATGTGAAGCCTGGGTGTTTCAAATTAGAAAGGGTATTGGATCCTGTCTTTGAGGCCGAGGGATAGTTTTCATCCCAGGCCTGTAACCATTCACTTCCACAACTTGAAAGATCACCAGAGGGTCCTGGAGACGGGTAAGGTGAGGTGGGACGTGGCTCCATAAGGAATGAGGATTTTCCTTATTCCAGGATTTTTCAACAGCTACGCAAACGAAGCATCGAGACTTTGATGAAGTTTGAAGGGAACTGAAGGCTGCGGGAGTGAATTATGTTGCTTTATCCTGAGACCCTGAAAATTATATTGACAACTCCGTCAAGTCTTTCAATAATCCAACTACTGCCTTGGCCTTCATTAAATCCATGAAGCGCAAGGATTTGGAGGGATGGTTTGCAGCTCAGACTAACTCAGGCTCCAATCTGGACTCTTTCCTTATCGCTGTTTTGTTGTCTGCATTTGTTATCTTTTATCCTGTTGAAGGGAGTTGTTATTCTGGGAGTGCCGATTGAATGTCTTCTTGTCCTCGAGTGTTGCAGAGACTCGGATTATCTCATCTCAGTTATGGTAGATGTGCCGTGTGCTTATTATCCGAGCGTTAATCATGGCAAAACCGAGTGGCGCCATTGCTGAAGGGTGGATGGTGGTGGATGCAGGTCTTCACCGTTGGGTCTAAAATGTGGGTGGGATATTCGATCCCCATTCCCTTGTTGGCCCTTCTTTTCTTCTAATTTTGGAGAAGGTGTCCTGAGGGTAATGACAGTCTGGCCGTGGGGTTAATCCTCCAAGATCCCCTTGGATCTATTGTGGTCGTGATTCTTTTGTATTTTTGTTATTATGGGAGGGTTTGTGTGTTGTTGACTTTATTCTACTCTGGTACAGACAGGGCTTTCATCAGTGAAAGGAGCAGTTTGAGGAGACTTTGGTGCCTGTGGTGTAAAGTGAGTTGGAGGAGGGGGTAATGGAGCACGCCCGATTGTGGCGTGAAAATCAGTTCTTGTTCTCTCTGTCGCCTAACTAATGGCGGCAGTTAATCTATCTCAAATACATAGGCCCCAATTTGACTGACTTGTTCCTCCTGGGCTTTCCATAAGTGAATTCAATTTAACTTAGGCCGGGAGTAGGGCACAGTGGTTAGTACTGCTACCTCAGCACCTGGGACCCAGGTTTAATTCCAGCCTTGGGGGGGCTGTCTGTGTGGAGTTTGCATATTCTCCTCGTCTTTATGTGTGTTTCCTCCGGGTGCTCTGGTTTCCTCCCACTGTCCAAAGATGTGCAGTGAAAGTGGATTGATCACGCTAATTTGCCCCTTAGTGTCCAAGATGTATAGGTTCGGTGGGTAGACCATGATCAATGCACCGGGTTACGAGGATAGGATGGGGAGTGGGCTTCAGTGAAATGCTCTTTCTGAGGCTCACTGCAGACTTGAAGGGGCAAATGGCCTTCTGCACTACAGGAGTTCTATGTCATCTATGTTGTGTGATTCATATTAATTTGATTATGCTGTTAGTCTGTTTGTAATATTTTTGGATTTACAAACTGAATTGTGATATAATCTTACGTTCTTTCCCCACTCACTACTTTAACCTGTCAACTGGTTGTTCAATTGATCCGGCATTTCATCACTCAAATATCTTGTTCCAAATTAATTCTGCAATGTGTTGCTTGGATTTATGTTGGCAATATCTCTTGTTCCGCACTGTGCCCATTTCCCACTATTTTTTCTGTTACTCTGTTGCATTCATTGTTTCAAAACGATTTAAAACATAACAATTTATTAAAAATCTGTCCAACTCATCCGTGAATATATTCAATGACTCCCACACCCACTGGTCCCCATGGAAGAGAAATCCAGAGACTAATAACCCTCTGAGGGAAGAGATGACAGGAAATATATTACATAGCTACAGTACAATATTACAAGGCTAGAAATAATAATAAATGTACGTTATTACAGAACTTTAAATAATATATCTAATCTGTACCATATAACAACACGAGACATGTCTCTGGTATTAATTTACTGTCCCCTTAAATGTCAGCCATTTCCTGGAGAAACCAGCCCTTTAATTGTGAACATTGGGAAAGAGACCATCCTTTTAGCCAGACAAATAAATGTGTCAAGCTGAGGGAGCAAAGGATGTCAATGTCTTTGAGAGAGAGAGAGAGAGACCTGGGCCAAGCTTTGCAGAGTCTGCACCCTCCCTGAATTCACTTCCTTTCCCTTCAGTTGCTGCAAGTGACCAATTGAAGGTCAGAATGAGAAAAGAAATGGAAAGGGGGAGAAAAGAAAGTGTTTTACTCACAGATGTTGGAGACAGGAGGACGTTTTTCGTCTGTGAGGTCCCAGTTTTGCTCAGTGTCCAGCGTCCGCCTTCAGACAAAGAGGGAGCTGATTGGATGGGGGGGGGGGGGGGGGGGAAGAGATTCCTTCGGTTCACCAACTCTTCCGGCGCACTCAGAGGAATCCGCGGTGACGTCTCACGGTTCCAGTGCGCAGGTCCGGCGCGCGGACGCAGCAGCTCCCACTCCTCCGGACAAGGTTTCGAGGCAACCGGCTGACGGCTCCGGCCAGAGCGAGAAGCCTCTGGATGATTTCCCCTCCCCCCTGCACGGGACTGCGCATGTCCAAGGGAGAGGAGAGGCTGCGCATGTGCAAGAGAAGGCCCACCCCTGACCTTCCTGCTGCGGTATTGACCAATGGGAAGAATTAGAACCGGAAGGACTCTTGTTCTCCAGCCAATCAGCGCGCGTGTGTGAATGGAGATTGAGCTTCACACAGACTAAAATGCCCTCATGTCTCCAACATCTGTGAGTAACTCTTTTATTGTCGTCACAATTATTACAGAAACCAATTTACAAGGCTCCAGGCCTCATTGCACTTCAAATTGACGATTAAACACACTTCAAATTGACAATTAAACAGTCACTGAACACGAAACAGCTGCAAGGCACAAGGCCCAATTACATTTCACAGTAACGTTGTAACAGTCATTGAACACAAACAGCTGCAAGGCACAGGGCCGAAATACGTTTCCAAATACCTATTAACCAGTCACTTATCACAACCAGCCGCAAGGCACAGGCCCTACGCATAGTTCAAGTAACAATCGGACAGTCACATAACACGAACAGTCGTGAGGCACAAGGCCACGAAACCAAACGACCGTTCCAAAAGCAAGAAGGAACAGAAAACCACAATACACAAGTACATCGAGGCAACAACCTCTAAACATATAAACAAGCAGTCGCGAGGCACAAGGCCTCGAAACCATACGACCACTCCAAAAGAAACAGAAGAAAAGAAAAGAAACAAAACCCAAAAGTACAACACAAGACACAGGCACATTTCAAGGTGACGACTCTAAACACATAAGACAAGCAGTCGCGAGGCACAAGGCCCCGATACTATACGGCCGCTCCAGTACAAATATGACCCACAGGGCCTCGACTCATTTTAACAGTATCATATCAAAAACCCAATCACCAGGCACCAGGCCTTAATTCACCCCAGAAAAGATTTAACAGGATAGAATCCATCACCGAACACTAATCCCTGCTCACCCACCCCCGTTCACCCCGCCCTGCAGCCGACACCCCGGGGGAAAGGCCCCTCCTCGCTAAGAGCACAGAGCTCCGGAGAGCCAGACCCAGGCGCGGCGGAGGAGGGAGGGTTCCCCCCTCCTGGACCCCGCCCAAAGGCACGGGACCATTCGGAGGGAGAGCAGTTTCGCACCAACCAGCGTTCCACCACAAATACTAAATAACATTTCGGTAAAAAACCCGAAATGAGTTGAATGTCATAGGCTGCTAAAGAAAACGAAAGCAAAGAAAACATGAAAACAAAATCCCTTAGTACTCATAGAAAAGTCCATAAAAAAAGAGTCCATTAATTTTGCACGTTCCACATCATGACCCCGACACTCCAGCCGAAATTTCACAAGGAACAACATGTCCTCAAAGTCCTCCAATGGCAGCGGCCAGAGTCACTCCAATGTTGGCAACAGTCGACAACGGGGAAGAAAGTCCCAGAGTCAGTCCCAACCGCCCACAGGGCGTCCAGGTGGCCGAACCCCCGGAGACCCCAGGAACGGCAGCAACCCACCCCGGGCTGCAGGCCGTGGGCCGCCCATCGGGTATCCACTCCCGGTTCCGACCCACCGCTTCCAGCAGCCTATCCAGCTGCCATCCTTCCTCCATTCCTTCGTCCTCCATTGGGCGAACTCAAAACCGCCGACAGTAAACCTCGCAGTCCGAAGCAGCGTCTCCGCAGCTCAACCGCTGACTTGAAACACGACTGGTCGCAGTACTCCGAAACCGGTCTTCTCCCCTTCCCTCGGGGACCAGGAGCAACGGGCGCCGAGTTGCTGTTTCACCCCATCCAGGAAGCTCCCAGAGGCGGCCTGCCTTTCGAATCGGCCCGGGGGCAGACACCAAGCTCGCACACAACCACCCAAGCCTCCTCCACTTTTCACCCCAGGAGTTTGGACACTGTCGGCCGTAGCTCCCACAATCCCCCGCGCTGGGGAACCCGCTCTATCCGCCGCACGGGCGGGTGATCAGGTACTGTGCATGTCCAAGGGTGAGGGGAAGCTGCGCATGTGTGGAGGAAAGCCCAGCCCCTGACCTTCCTGTGAGGTGTTGGCTAATGGATAGAGTTAGGACCGGAAGGACTCTTGTTCTCCAGCCAATCAGCGCACGTATGTGTGAATGGAGATTGAGCTTCACACAGACTAAAATGCCCTCATGTCTCCAACATCTGTGAGTAAAACACTTTCTTTTCTCCCCCTTTCCATTTCTTTTCTCATTCTCACCCTCAATTGGTGACTTGCAGCAACTGAAGGGAAAGGAAGTGATTACAGGGAGGATGCAGACTCCGGAAAGGTTGGCCCAGGTCTCTCTCTCTCTAACACATTTACACCGTTTGCTCCCTCAGCTTGACACATTTATTTGTCTGGCTAAAAGAATGGTCTCTTTCATACTGTCCACCATCCCAATATCTCCTGATACTGTCAGTGCCATCGCAAATGGTTCTATAGCCAGGGCAAACAGCAGTAGGGAGAGCGGGCGCCCCTGCCTCGTGCAGCCTGAAATAATCTGAACTCAATTGGTTTGTCGATACACACGACACCGGTGCCTGGTATAACAACCGGACCCAGTCCACAAAACACTGTCCAAATCCAAACCGCCCCAGGACCTCCCACAAATAGTCCCACTCCACTCGATCAAAGACCTCTGCATCCATGTCGACCACCACCTCTACCTCTCGTCCCTCTGGAGGTATCGTGATCACATTGAGTAGCCTCCTGATGGTGGCCGCCAGATGCCTCCCCTTCACAAACCCCTCTAGTTATCCCCTATCACCCCTGGGTCACAATCCTCTATTCTCGAGGCCAAGATCTTAGCCAATAGTTTGGCATCTACATTTAGCAGGGAGATCGGTCTGTATGACTCGCATTGTTCGAGGTCCTTTTCCCGCTTCAAAATGAGGGAGATCGAAGCCTGCGACAACGTTGGGAGAGCACTCCCAGCTCCCTTGCCTCGTTAAAATCCCTTACCAGCACCGGCCCCAATACCCCAGAGAATTTCTTATAAAATTTCACCAGGTACCCCTCCGGACCAGGGGCCTTGCCCAGTTGCATCACCTCCAGTCCCTCTATCTATCTCTTTCTGAACCCTATTTCCTTTATTTGCTTTTGCTAAATCGCCATCTTTCTTTTCTTTAAATCACTCAGTCATTTTATACTGTGTATTATAATTTGAAGAATTACCACAATTTGTAATTGAATGAAAACTCAACTACTGTATTCGCTAAAGACAATCAATCTGACCTAATCTTGTGTTGACAAACAAAGTTTACCAGTGGCACAAGCTGACAAAGTTCAACTGAACTTTGCCAAAAAGCACAGACTTGACCTCTGTTATTTGGGAACTAAGAAAGGATAACGGATATCCAGGGTTCCGAATAGATAGAGAGATCCATCAGGCTTCTATCTACGGGAAAGGCAGTGGGGCAGTTGAGAAGGGTAAGAAGGGTGGTGTATGAGTAGGGGGGGGAAGGCGAGCAGGATGCTAGTGCACCAGTTGAGGAAGCAGGAGACTGCAAGGGAGACCGGGAAAGTGAAGGATGCTTCTACCAGCACAATTGGGGCCCCCAGGGCCTCCACCTGCTCCTCTTCCATCTTTGGGAATTCCAACCCCTCTAAAGTCTGCCTCATCACCTCCGCCCCGGCAGGGTGTTCCGACTCGTACAGCTTGCTACAGAAGTCCCGAAAATCCCCATTCTCACCCGTCGGGTCCAAGATCATATTCCCTCCCACGTCCTTCACTTTCCCGGTCTCCCTCACAGCCTCGGGCTGAGCTCACAGGTATTGAATCAGCACACTCAGCCTCTGGTCAATAACACGGAGAATGTTGGCAGTCATCATCTTCACCACCTCCGAGAGAGTCCCGGAGAGCGCGGGGTCGAGAGAACTCCTGAGGGTCAGGCCGCCATGTTCAAAAGGCGGCTCCGTTTCCACTGAATCCGCCTGCGCTCCTTTATCGACAGATTTCTGAATCTTACCTTTCCTAATCCCGATGTCTTCCAGAGACATGAGAACAAATATGAATTCAAGGATCAGGTAGATGAGTGCCGGGCAATCAGGATAAATTACGGATTCTAGGCAAGTGGCATCAGAACCTGCGGAAAAGCAGCTACTCCTGCCCCGCATCACATGGTTCCCACCAACAGACAGATTTCTGATGACGAGGGAGTCGAGGGTTATGGATAACAGGCAGGAAAATGGAGAGAAAGCTGAGATGAGGAGGGATTTCTTCACTCGTTGTGGAGCAGGGTGAAAATGGAGGTGTGTGAGATGGAGATTTACAGCTTTTGCGGAGTGAGAAAGGATAAAATGTTCCAGAGGAATTAAAATTGTCTGTTCTGAGTTTCTATCCTGTACTGACAATGATGTCTTTTGTAAATTGTTTTTATAGGATATTAGAAGAGGAGGAATTACAGACAGAAATCTCAAAAGTCACATCTCGATCTGCCAGAGTCGCTCGGTTCATCGAGGCCTGAATATCATCGGCTTTTGAATCGAGAAGGAGAAATGTTTGTCTGTTCTGTTTGCTTCAGACGATTTTAAAGATTATTGTGACTGGAAAAGCACCGAGACACATCCACTCGAGTGAGAGTGTTCCAGAGCACTGACTGTGGAAAGAGCTTTAACCAACTACACAGCCTGAAAACACATCACACCATTCACAGCGGGGAGAGACCGTACACGTGTTCTGTATGTGGTCAAGGCTTCAACTAATAGTCTGACCTGGAGAGTTACGACGAGACCCAAAACATGGAGAAACCGTGGAAATGTGAAGTCTGTGGGAAGAGATTCAGAGTCCGATCTAAGCTGGAGATTCATCGACACAGTCGCACTGGGGAGAGGCCATTTACCTGCTCTGTGTGTGGGAAGGGATTCACTGAATTATCCAGCCTGAAGTCACATGAATGAGTTCACACTGTGGAGAAGCCGTTTAGCTGCTCTCAGTGTGGGAAGGGATTCAGACATTCATCCACCCTGAAGTCACATCAGCGAATTCATACTGGGGAGAGACCGTTCATCTGCTCTCAGTGTGAGAAGGGATTCACTGCATTATCTAGCCTGAAGTCACACCAGCGGGTTCACACTGGGGAGAAGCCATTCACCTGCTCTCAGTGTGGGAAAGGATTTACTCAAGTCACCCCACCTGCAGGCACACCAGCGCGTTCACAGTGGGGAGAGACCGTTCACCTGCTCTCAGTGTGGGAAGGAATTCGGAGATTTATCCACCCTGAGGACACACCAGCGAATTCACACTGGGGAGAGGCTGTTCACCTGCTCTCAGTGTGGGGAGAGATTCGCTCAGTTATCCAGCCTGATGGTCGGCGTTTCTTTCTGCTGGAAAGACTGGTCTCGCAACGTTTCCTCCAGTGGGCTGATACTCTTTGAGCTTTGTTGCAAATACGTGGTTTCCAATTTCACAAGGGTCACAGAGTGAAAATGTGCTGGAAGTTAGAAGATATTTAGTTCCCATTTCTGTTTGGAACCTCTTAAAGCATGCCACGTTGCCATGAAGATGGGCTATGGTGGTTACATGGTTCTTTGTTTAATTTTTCTGGGTGTTTCTCAAAGAAGGAAATTGTTGAGGTATGAGGGACAGGTTGTCTATGGTAGATTGGGAAATTGCAATAAAAGGTTAGACAATAAACAGACATCTGCTAGCATTTAAGGATTTATTACATATTTGCAACAAATACACATTCCTTTCAGGAACAAAAATCCACAGGAAAAGTGATGCAGTAATTCTTCCCACCTACTGAGACACCCAAAGGTTCACAATTGATTGCAGGAGTTGACTTCTGTTATTGTTTCTACTCTCAATTATATCCAGCACTGCATTTCGTTCATTTTCACAGCTCCTCAGATATAGATTCCTTTAACAAACAAAAATCCAACAGGAAAGGTTATGCAACCGTAGCTAACAAGAAAAGGTACAGATTCCATTAGATCCAAGGAAGAGGCTCATAAAGTGGCCAAAATAGTAGTAACCCTGATGATTGGGAACATGTTTTAGAATTCAGCAAAGGAGGACCAAGAAACTGATAAAGAGAAAATAGAATATGAGAGCAAACTGGCGAGAAACATAAAAAAATGACTGGAAAAGCTCCTATAGGAATGTGAAAAGGAAAAGATTGGCAAAGACCAATGTGGGTCCATTCCAGACAGAGACAGGAGAGTTTATAATGGGGAATAAGGAAATGACAGAGAAACTAAACAATGGGTGTCAGTCTTCATGGAGGAAGATACAGAAATTGTCCCAAAAACACAAGAGAACCAAGGGATTCTCACAATTGTCAGCATGAGTGAAAAAGTAGTACTGGAGAATTTTTTGGATTAAAAGTTAATAAATCCCCAAAAGCTGATGCTCTACATCCCAGAGTGTTGAAAGAGGCGGCTGTCGAGATAGTGGATACATTGGTGATCATCTTTCAAAATTCTATCGATTCTGGAATGGTTGCTGCAGATTGGAAGGCAGTAAATGTAACCCCACTATTTAAGGAGGGAGAAAGAAAACAGGGAACCACAAACCCATTAGCCTGACTTCAGTAGGAGAGAAAATGCTACAATCTATTATAAAGGATGTGATAACATACGAATTAGGAGCAGGAGTAGGCCACTCAACCCCTCGAGCCTGCTCCACCATTCAGTAAGTTCCCAGCTGAACTGATTGTAACTGCAACTCCACAGAGGCCCTTTAGAAAATAAATCTGGGAGACAGTTATGGGGAACAAAGAAATGGCAGAGGAGTTAAACAGATATTTTGCATCAATCTTTATGGTTGAAGAGGCATTGAACATTCCATTAATGATAAAGAATAGGGGGGAGGAATTAAATCACTGGACAAACCATGTTAGACAAACTAATGGGGCTAAAGGCAGGTAAGTGCCCTGGCCCTGTTGCTTGCATCTTAAGATCCTAAAAGAAATGGCTACAGAGACAGTGGATGCATTGGTTATGATTTTCCAAAAATTATTTTATTCTGGAGAAGGAACTGGCTTTGGAGAACTGGCAATGTGACATCCCTATACAAAAAGTGGGTAAATATAGACCGATTAGCCTAACCTTTATTGTTGGAAACATTTTGGAATCAATTATTAAGGAAGTAATACCAACACATTTGGAAAATCATAATAAGCAGAGTCAGCATGGCTTCATGAAAGGGAAACCGTGTCTGGTTAATTTATCACAACTTGAGTGGATAGAGGGGAACCGGTAGATGTGTTGTATTTGTACTTGCAAAAGGCATTCGACAAGGTACTTCACAAAAGGTTAAGTTATAAGATAAGAGCTCATGGTGTTGGCGCTCGTATGTTGGGAAGGATAGAGAGTTGACTGATGGGCAGGAAACAGCGAACTGTAACCAGTGGGGCTCCACAGGGATCAGTTCTGGGACCACAACGGTTTATAATGTCTCATAATGATTTGGTGGTCGAAGCGAACATACTGTGCCCAAAGTGCAGATGACACAAAAATAGGTGCAAAGACAAGTTGCGAGGGGGATACAAACAGTTTGCAATGAGATATTGAGAGGTTAAGCAAGTGGACAAAAAGTTGGAAAATGGAGCATAATGTGGGAAAATGTGAAGTTGTTCATTTTGGAAGGGAAAACAAAAGACAGTATTATTTAAATGCTGGAAAACTGCAGAAAGCTGCAAAACAAAGGGACTTGGGGGAACTTGTGCACGAAACACAGAAAGGCAGCAGGTAATCAGGAAGACTACTGGAACGTTGGTCCTGATTCCAAGAGGGTTGGAGTATAAGAGTCGGGAAGTCTTGCTGCAGCTGTGGACCAGAGGGACCCGTCTCAGAATAAAGAGGTGCCTATTAAGACTGAGATGAGGAGACATTTCTTCTCTGATGCTTGAGTCGTTGGAACTGAGAGCTGTGGGGACAGAGTACTTGTCTATATTTAAGGCTGAGATAGATTCTTGATCAGTGAGAGAATCAAGCATTACAGGAAAAGGGCAGGAAAGTGGCAAAGAGAAATGTTGGATCATCCATGATTGAATGGTGGGGCAGGCTCAAAGGGCTGAATGGTCTACTCCTGTTCTTATTTCTTGTGGTATTCCTGCTGCCCCACCCCCATCCGATAACCTTTCACTCCCTTGATGAACAGGAATCTATCCAGCACTGCCTTCAAAATATTCAAAGACTCTGTTTCCACTGCCCTTTGAGGAAGAGAGTTCCAAAGATTCACAACCCTCTGAGAGAAAAAAGTTCTCCTCTGCCTTGAATGTGCAAGTTATTACTTTAAAGTGACTCCAATTTCTAGATTCTCACACAAGAGGAAATATCCTTTCCATATCCACCCTGTCAAGGCCCCTCAGGATCTTGTACGGTTCAATCAAGTCATCTAAACTCCATCGGACACAAGCCCAGCCTGCCCAATCATTCCTCATAAGACCAGACTCCAATTCCAGGCATGAGTCCAGTCAACCTTCTCTGAACTGCTTCCAACACATTTATATCATTCCTTAAATGAGAGCAATACTGTACACAGTGCTCCAGATGTGGTCTCACCACCGATGTCCTGTATAACTGAAGCATAACGTCCCTACTTTTGTATTCATTTCCCCTCGCAATCAAAAATTACATTCTATTCTATTAGCATTCATAATTTCATAATAACATCTGTTATCCTTACCTGGTCTGGCCTACATGTGACTTCAGACCCATAGCAATGTGGATGACTCTGAACTGCCCCCTCAAGGGCAGTTACAGATGGGCAATAAATGCTGGCACAACCTGCAATGCCCACATCCCATGAACGTAATAATAAAATTATATTTAGTTCAAATCAATCACTATAGGGTCTGGTTTAGCACAGTGGGCTAAACAGCTGGCTTGTAATGCAGAACAGTGCCAGCAGCGCGGGTTCAATTCCTGCACCAGCCTCCCCGAACAGGCGGCGGAATGTGGCGATTAGAGGCTTTTCACAGTAACTTCATTGAAGCCTACTTGTGAGAATAAGCGATTATTATTATTACATTATCGTCCGTCTGCATCATTGTTGTGTGTAACAAGGTCAAGGAAGCCATGTTAAACTCCAGCATGTGACTGGACCGTTATTTTTAAAATTAATAGTTTTTCAACCAAACTTTTTCCATAAACGACTGAACTCATGGAAATTGTTTAAACTAACATTGTTCCAGAATTTTGTAAACTTACAGGACATAATATGTTGTTAAAATCTGGCTCAAGTCTAAGTCCCATTGTTCAATCCAATCAAGGTTCATAAGAAAGAAAGGAATGGCCTTCTACAAAACAAGCTCTTTGAACCAATGTATCTTATGTTAATCAACAATATTGATCAGCTACCAGTCAGTAACAAATGACTGAATAAGTAATGAGCTAATTGAGTTTGGATTAATGAATCAATAATTAATTAGTAGTTATAGTGAAAGACTGAGTTTTATTTGCTGTAAAAATGTAAAAGCTTAATTGCTGTGTATGTAAAGAATGTGCAAGAAGAGAAATGTACTGGCAAGAGAGACGTTCAAGCTTATTAGCCTCAACATTTGAAACTGTATGAATAACGGATTGTTTAAATCAGATAAAGGGATAGTATGAAACAGTTCCAATGTATTCATTTTTTTTTAAATTTAGAGTACCCAAATCATTTTTTCCAATTAAGGGGCAATTTGGCGTGGCCAATCCACCTACCCTGCACATCTTTGGGTTGTGGGGGCGAAACCCACGCAAACACGGGGAGAATGTGGAAACTCCACATGGACAGTGACCCAGAGCCGGGATCGAACCTGGGACCTCGGCGCCGTGAGGCAGCAGGGCTAACCCACTGCGCCACCGTGCTGCCTGTTCCAATGTATTCATAGGATCATAGAATTCCTGCAGTGCAGAAGGAGGCGATTCATTCCATTGAGTCTGCACCGACCCACAGAATGAGCACCCTACCTTGGCCCACTCTCCCACCCTATCCTCATTACCCCTTAACCCCACTTAACCCACTCATATTCGGACTGTGAGAGGAAACCAGAGCACCTGAGGAAACACACGCAGACA
The DNA here is from genome assembly GCF_047496885.1 of Scyliorhinus torazame. Taxonomy (NCBI): domain Eukaryota; kingdom Metazoa; phylum Chordata; class Chondrichthyes; order Carcharhiniformes; family Scyliorhinidae; genus Scyliorhinus; species Scyliorhinus torazame. The sequence continues at coordinate 158,419,504 of NC_092711.1, read as the reverse complement.
TGTGGAGAAAGTACAAACTCCACACAGTCACCCAAGGATGGAATTGAACTTGGGTCCCTGACGCTGTGAGGCAGCAGTGCTTACCACTGTGCCGCCCCTGTCTACGATACTGAAAGAAGGTGGTGTAAGTAATTGGGGATCCCAATTAAACTAATCTAATGGCCAAATTGACCAATAGTCATGTTACAACAGGCGTGAGGTCCTGGTCACTTTGGGGATAAAAGTAGAGGTTCTGAAGGTCTTGCTGGCCAAGTACTGAAGACTCCCGAGGCCGAGTTCCAAGGAAATTACTGTCAAAGAAGAAGCCGGACTCCCGAGGCTGAATTCCACAAGAATTACTGTCAAACAAGGAGCCAGAGAGGGTTACACTTCCACAGACCGATCACCCACATAAAGTTGTAAATAGTCAATGTCTTAAAGTTGATCAGTAAACTTTTTTGATTTAATAAACTTCTTTTTAAATTTACTATCCAGAGAATTTTGCCTTTGCCTTAATTGGTTAAAGTCTTGTCTGAACTAAAGTGAATTTATTAAATGATAAGTTGGGATGGCTGAAATCAATCAAATACAGTGACCAGCCACATGTCCGTTGTGTCAGAGTGACGCTTTTCATTCCAGCCCCGGGAGACTGGGCCCGAGGTGAGCAATGACGACCGTGCCTCCCACAATGGCCCACGATGGGAAAACCGCTCTATCCGCCGCACGGGCGGGCAGCCCAGGACCGCACGTCCAAGGGAGAGGGGCAGCTGCGCATGTGCAGGATGGTGCTAATCCCATTGGCCAAATTGTCTGCGTTCCATGAGTCAAATTGTCTCCCAGTGCCACGTGACATCGCCTTTCAAGCAGCCGGCAACCAATGGAAAATATTGGAGGACCGGAAGGACTCTGGTCCTCCAGCCAATCAGAGCGCGGGCTTTGTTTCAACGAAGATTGACCTTCACACAGACTGCCGCCAACATCTGTGAGTAAAAGACTTTATTTCCTCCCCTTTCCATTAATTTTCTTATTCTGACCTTCATTTGGTGATTTGCAGCAATTGAAGGGAAAGAAAGGGAATCAAGTCTGTATGTTGAACACATTTTTAGGGGCAGAACACATTTTAGGGGCACGGTAGCATAGTGTTAGCACAGTTGCTTCACAGCTCCAGGGTCCCAGGTTCGATTCCTGGCTTGGGTCGCTGTCTGTGCAGAGTCTGCACGTTCTCCCCGTGTCTGTGTGGGTTTCCTCTGGGTGTTCCGGTTTCCTCCCACAGTCCAAAGATGTGTGGGTTAGGTGGATTGGCCATGATAAATTGCCCTTAGGTCCAAAAAGATTAAGTGGGGGTTACTCAGTTACCGGTTATGGGGATAGGGTAGAAACGTGGGCTTGAGTAGGGTGCTCTTTGTAAGGGCTGGTGCAGACTCGATGGGCTGAATGGCCTCCTTCTGCACGGTAGATTCTATGATTTTTAGTCCAGTAGATAGATAGATAGAATTTACAGTGCAGAAGGAGGCCATTCGGCCCATCGAGTCTGCGCCAGCTCTCTGAAAGAGCATCCTACCCAACCGCACACCTCCACCCTATCCCCGTAACCCCACCCAACACTAAGGGCAATTTTGGACACTAAGGGCAATTTTAGCATGGCCAATCCACCTAACACAGAAAGTGACCCAAGGCAGGAATCAAACCGGATCCCTGGAGCTGTGAGGCAGCAGTGTTAACCACTGCACGACCCATGCGAAGTACAATGCATTTCAACAGCTGCTTAATACTCCTGCATCATTATTAACTTTAAAACCACAATATAGACATATATCTGTCTGGCAGCCTGCATTTAAATTCTCATGTTTGTGTGTCCAGGACAGGAAGCAGTGAGCATGGATCTGTCAATCAGCCTGAATCAGCACCTCCAGGAGAATTGGGAGGGTGAATATTAGATACAGCAGAGTGAGAATGGATCGAGAGTGTGTGGGATGGAGATTTACAGCTTTCGGGGAATGAAAGAGGAAAGAAAGTTCCAGAGAAACTAGAATTGTCTGTTCTGAATCTATATCCTGTACTGAAAGTGATAACTTTTGTGTATTGTTTTTCCAGGATATTAGAAGAGGAAGAATTACAGACAGAAATGTCAAATGTGTCTCGATCTGATAGATTCACTCGTTTCCTTGAGGCCGGAATATCATTGGCCTTTGAATCTGGAAGGAGAAATGTTTTCTGTTCTGTCGGCTTCAAAAGATTTTAATCATCAGTGTGACTGGAAAAGCACCAAGACACACACACCCGAGTGAGAGTGTTCCTGAGCGCTGACTGTGGAAAGAGCTTTAACCAGTTACACAGCCTGAAAAAACATTGCACTATTCACAGTGGGGAGAGACCGTACATGTGTTCTGTGTGTGGATGACATTTGAACTGATTGTCCAACCTGCAGAGATACAAATGCAACCGCACCATGAAGAAACCGTGCAAATGTGGTGGCTGGGAAGGGATTCAGATCTCCATCTGTGCTGGAAATGCATCATCGCATTCGCACCGGAGAGAGGCCGTTCACCTGCTCTCTATGTGGGAAGCGATTCACAGCCCCATCTAAGCTGGAGATTCTTTGCCGCAGTCACACTGGGGAAAGGCCGTTCACCTGTCCTGAATGTGGGAAGGGATCAGTCATTCATCCAACTTACCGACACACTGACGAGTTCATATTGGGGAGAGGCTCTTCACCTGCATTGAGTGCGGAAATGAATTCACTCGGTCAACTTATCTACAGATACACAAGCGAGTTCACACCGATGCGAGGCCATTCACCTGCTCCAGTTGTGGGAAGAGATTTAGGAATTCTTCCAACTTCGTGACACATCAGCGGCTACACACTGGGGGAGGCCATTTGTCTGCTCTGTGTGGGAAGAGATTCAGTGATGCACCGGCCCTGTGGACACCAGTGAGTTCACACTGGGGAGGGGCCATTCACCTGCTCCATGTGTAGGCAGTGATTCACTCAGTCATCCAGCCTGCTTGTACACCAGGTCACTCACACGAACGAAAGACCCTTTAAATGCTCGGAATGTGGGAAGGGCTTGAAAAATGCTGCGGTTCTGAGGGTCCACCAGCGTATTCACACCGAGAACAAACCGTTTAGCTGCTCTCACGGCGCAAAGAGATTGAAAATGTCGTCCGGCATTCTGAGACATCGGCGAGTTCACACCGGGGAGAGCCTGTTCACCTGCACTGAGTGTGGGAAGGGATTCACTCACTCACACCACCTGCTGAGACACCAGCGAGTTCACAAGAGATGACAATGGTTGGATTCAGATGCGCTTCTGCTTTTAATTGGAGAGACTGGAGTTCATGAAATTTCTCTATTTAGTGTGTAGGTTTATGAGCACAGTACGAAGTCTTACAACACCAGGTTAAAGTCCAACAGGTTTGTTTCGATGTCACTAGCTTTCGGAGCGCTGCTCCTTCCTCAGGTGAATGAAGAGGTATGTTCCAGAAACATATATAGACAGATTCAAAGATGCCAAACAATGCTTGGAATGCGAGCATTAGCAGGTGATTAAATCTTTACAGATCCAGAGATGGGGTAACCCCAGGTTAAAGAGGTGTGAATTGTATCAAGCCAGGACAGTTGGTAGGACTTCACAGGCCAGATGGTGGGGGTTGAATGTAATGCGACATGAATCCCAGGTCCCGGTTGAGGCCGCACTCATGTGTGCGGAACTTGGCTCTAAGTTTCTGCTCGGCGATTCTGCGTTGTCGCGCGTCCTGAAGGCCGCCTTGGAGAACGCTTACCCGGAGATCAGAGGCTGAATGCCCTTGACTGCTGAAGTGTTCCCCGACTGGAAGGGAACATTCCTGCCTGGTGATTGTTGCGCGATGTCCGTTCATTCGTTGTCGCAGCGTCTGCATGGTCTCGCCAATGTACCACGCTTCGGGACATCCTTTCCTGCAGCGTATGAGGTAGACAACGTTGGCCGAGTCGCACGAGTATGTACCGCGTACCTGGTGGGTGGTGTTCTCATGTGTAATGGTGGTATCCATGCGGAAGTAAGGCCATTCGGCCCATCGAGTCCACTCCACCATTCAATCATGGCTGATTTCAACTCCATTTACCCGCTCTCTCTCCATAGCCCTTAATTCCTCGAGAAATCAAGTATAATGTCGGTTGAAGGTCCTGTGCGATGACTAGGTCCTGTTCAAACTTGTGCATGAAGATGTTGGCGTATTGGGGTGCGAATCACTACACAATGACATTAATAAGTTCCATCCATCAGACTTACCACGGACTACTCTCCAAAATCAGTTGCATTCTTGGACACACTCGCCTCCATCAAGGACGGTCACCTCAGCACTTCGCTTTACCGCAAACCCACTGATAACCTCACGATGCTCCACTTCTCCAGCTTCCACCCTAAACACATTAAAGAAGCCATCCCCTATGGACAAGCTCTCCGTATACACAGGATCTGCTCAGACGAGGAGGAGCGTAACAGACATCTACAGACGTTGAAAGATGCCCTCGTACGAACGGGATATGGCACTCGACTCACCGATCGACAGTTCCAAGCGCCACAGCGAAAAACCGCACCGACCTCCTCAGAAGACAAACATGGGACACAACCGCCAGAATACCCTTCGTCGTCCAGTACTTCCCCGGAGCGGAGAAACTACGTCATCTTCTTCACAGCCTTCAACACGTCATTGATGACGATGAACATCTTGCCAAGGTCATCCCCACACCCCCACTACTTGCCTTCAAACAACCGCGCAACCTCAAACAAACCATTGTTTGCAGCAAACTACCCAGTCTTCAGAACAGTGACCACGACACCACACAATCCTGCCATGGCAATCTCTGCAAGGTGTGCCAGATCATCGACATGGATACCACTATTACACGTGAGAACACCACCCACCAGGTACGCGGTACATCCTCGTGCGACTCGGCCAACGTTGTCTACCTCATACGCTGCAGGAAAGGATGTCCTGAAGCGTGGTACATTGGCGAGACCATGCAGACGCTGCGACGACAAATGAACGGACATGGCGCAACAATCACCAGGCAGGAATGTTCCCTTCCAGTCGGGGAACACTTCAGCAGTCAAGGGCATTCAGCCTCTGATCTCCGGGTAAGCGTTCTCCAAGGCGGCCTTCAGGACGCGCGACAACGCAAAATCGCCGAGCAGAAACTTATAGCCAAGTTCCGCACACGAGTGCGGCCTCAACCGGGACCTGGGATTCATGCCACATTACATTCATCCCCCACCATCTGGCCTGCAAAATCCTACCAACTGTCCTGGCTTGATACAATTCACACCACTTTGAGGACGACCGGTGACAGCGGGTGGGAGGCGGTGGCACAATGGAGAGCCCCCGCTCGGGAACGGCAATTTTGGGGCTTTAAGCCCGGTCCCAGGGTCCACGGAGGCGGCAGAAGCAGGGTGAAGGCACGGAGGAGGCACTGAGAAGACACAGGAGGGCGGGAAAAAAAACCCCAAAGAAAAATGTCGAGGGTGAGCAAAAAAACGGCCGGAGAAAAACCAGCGGGAGGTCCGTCGGGGAGTGGAAAGGTCACAGCGGGGTCACCAGGAAAAATGGAGGCTGGAGCACGAGGGAATGCCGCACTGCTTACGGCTGAAGAAATAACCAACGTGATGGCTGCGGAATTTGAAAAGCAGTTGGCGCAGATTGCGAAATGCATGGAGACGGTGAGGAAGGAGATGAGGGAGGTTTTGAGTGTGCTGGTGGAGGAGGCGGTTTCCCCGGTGAGGACGGAGGTGGCGAGCGCAGTGGCGGAGGTGCGAGAGCAAGGGGAGGCGCTGAAGGAAGTGGAGGAGACATTATTGCAGCACGGTGATCAGCTTGCCTCGATGGGGAAAGAGATGCGGAAGGTGATGGATACTAACAAGGATCTGCGAGGAAAAATGGAAGACCTGGAAAATAGATCCAGGTGACAGAACTTTAGGATTGTGGGGCTGCCCGAAGGAGTTAAAGGACCGAAGCCGACTGAGTATTTTGCCGCGATGCTGGCAAAACTATTGGGGGAGGACCCCTCCCGATATGAACTGGATCGGGCTCATTGGTCGTGGAGGCCTGTACAAAAGGCGAGTGAGCCTCCAAGGGCAGTGACTCTGTGCTTCCGTAGGTACAGGGTGAAGGAGAAGGTCCTGAGCTGGGCCAAGCTGAAGCGGGTGGTGCAGTGGGCTGGAGCTGGTATACATGTATACCAGGACTTTACGGTGGAGCTGGCAAGGAGGCGGGCTGCCTTCAACCGGGTGAAGAGGGCACTGTACATTAGCAAGGTGCGGTGCGGCATTGTAGATCCACCGAAGCTGAGGGTGACTTACAAGCTCAGCGACTTTTATTTTGGAACGGCGGAAGCAGTGGAGGAGTTTGCGAAAGCAGAAGGACTGTGGCAGAACTGACAAATTGAGGAATGGCCATGTGCCGATGTAACCTCATGACTGTATTTTCTTCTTTTTTGTATCACTGCGCACGGGTGTAGAGATTAAAGGAGCCAAGGTGGTATATAGTTGGACAAGGGAAGGGACGGGACTTTCACTCAAAATGAGAGTTCTTTGGGGTGTAGGTGGATATGCGAGGTTTGTGTGCTAAAAGGGGATCTTTGGGCTTTGCTATGGCCAGGCAAGTGGGAAAGGGACCCGGGCGGGGGCCTCCACGCTGGCCAGTGAACGGGAGTGAGGTGGGGGGAGGGGCTGCGGCCATCGGAGCCTGGCAGAACAGGGTCCGAGTGGTCTAGCCGGGGTGGAATGTTTGGGGGGGGGGGGAAGGAACCGAGGGTAGGGGGAGGAGTTTTACAAGAGGCAGTGGACGGGAGGAGCTGGAGACCTGGGGTGGGGCGGGGGGGTGGGGGGGTAGCTGTGTAAGATTAAGGGTGACTACGGGTAATCCCTGATTCCTTTTTGTCATTTGTTTATGTAAACATGCGGGTTGAGGTTTGGGGGTTGGTGGGTAGATGGGATCGTTGTTGTTATTATGGGGACTGACATATCTTGCTGATTATTGTTTATTGTTGATGGATGTAAATGTGGGAGAAAATGTGAAAATGGAGGAGAATAAAAAAAATGTTAAAAACAAAAACAAAACAATTCACACCTCTTTAACCTGGGGTTACCCCATCTCTGGATCTGTAAAGATTTAATCACCTGCTAATGGTCGCATTCCAAGCATTGTTTGGCATCTTTGAATTTGTCTATATGTGTGTTTCTGGAACAGACCTCTTCATTCACCTGAGGAAGGAGCAGCGCTCCGAAAGCTAGTGACATCGAAACAAACCTGTTGGACTTTAACCTGGTGTTGTAAGACTTCGTACTGTGCTTACCCCAGTCCAACGCCGGCATCTCCACATCATAGGTTTATGAGGGCAGAGAATGGAGCCACTCAGAACCTTGCAGGTTTATTTCCCTAAAGTATTGATCCAAATTCCATTTACAACCATCCCGTCATCTAGGCTTCTCCCGGCCTCATAGTAAATGGGTTCCAGCTCATTACCACTCGGTTTAAATGCACACAAAGCTCAAGAGTGCACAGGAGGCCATTCTGCCCAACCGGCTCATGCTTTGGCCGAGCTATCCAATTAAAACCATCACCCTGCAATTTTCCTGTCCTTTCAAGAATCTGTCCAGTTCCCTTTTGAAAGACAACAGTTGAAACTGCTTCTTGCGCTGTTTTCAGGCACACATTCCAAATCACAACAACTCGCTGTGTTTTGAATCAAATCATTCAGGACACAGTGTTTGGATTTTCACAAGAGTTTTCAAAATGGTGACAAATATATGGGTATCACAGAAATTGAAATTGAAGATTGAATTTTTATTTATCATCTTGATGAAGGAATTGAGTGTAATATATCTAATTCGTGGACAAATTAAAATTTTGCACAGGACGTCCGAAAATGTTTCACAGCCAATGAAGGGTAATCACCGTTGTTATTTAGCAAACTGTCTGTAGGCTTCGGTAATCAATTTTAGTTTTAAAAATCAATCACTTTAATAACGTATTCCCTGTCATAAATAACAAGGTCAAGGAAGATAACACAGATGTATGTATTTTTAAAAATAACATTGTACCTAAATGTTCTTAGAAACAGCAGGGCCACCAGACATTATTTGAACTAAGAATATTTCCTAATTTTAATAAACTGCATGACATCATTTTCTGTCAAAGTCTGTGTCAAGAATAAGGCTCATTGCTGAATTAGTAAGAAAGAAAGCTATTGTTTCCCACAAGTTGTCTTTTTGAAACATCGGATCTTATATTAACCAAATGTGTTAATTGAAGATTAGTGTATTAATTAACTACTGGTCAACTCATCACCGCTCGTGGCTGTGCAGCCTCTATTGTGCCTGTAATGAAGCAGGACGAGACTATACACATTTATGGAGATTTTAAAACAACCATCAATCTGGTTTTATGTGTGGATCAATACCTGCTACTGTTGATTGAGGTTTTGTTCACCGGCCTAGCAGGAGGACAGAAATTCAGTAAAATTGACCTATCGCAGGCTTATCTGCGAATGAATGTTGAGGCTGAATCTCCACATTTGCTCACCATTCTAACAGAAGGCAGCTAAGAAGATGGAGGCTATCATGGAGGATCCACGATCAATGAATGTAACACAGTTAAGATCATTCCTCGGGTTAATTAACCAATATGAGAAATTTGATTCAAAACCCTGCTTAAACCATGACCTAATTTGTTGTGCATAAAACAGGCATAGCAATGGACACCAGAGAGTGAAAAAGCACATCAGTCAGTTAAAGAAACACTGAAGAATTCAGGAGTGTTGGTCCATTTCAACCCAAAGTTACCACCACAACTTACCAATGATGTCTCGCCGTACGGTGTTGGGATGGTGGTGTCACACATACCACCGTCAGGGGAAGAAAGACCAATAGCTTTTGTCACATACCTTAACAAGTGCTGAATCAGATTAGGCCCAGTTGGAGAAGGAGGCAGTGAGTATTATTTATGGTGCGAGAAGATTTCACCAATATCTCTGTGGTCGTCACTTCACATTGCTAACGGCCCACAGGCCCTTAACTATTTTGGGCCACAAAAGGTTTTCCTTCATTGGCAGCAGGGATACTTCAACCATGATGTTACACATTGACTTTGCAGGGCCATACGAGGGGCACATGTTGATGGTTGTCATAGATACACACTCCAAATGGCCTGAGGTGGTCCTAATGAAATCAACAACTGCGGAACAAATCATCAAAAATCTCAATGCGATTTTCCTGCCAGATTTGGGAAACCAGAACAAATTGTGAGTGATAACGGTCCACAATTCACATCTCAGGAGTTTGAGAACTATCTAAAGATGAGTGGTATCCAACACATAAAATCAGCACCTTACCACCCATCCACAAATGGTTGAGCCGAAAGGTTTGTCCAGTCCTTGAAGATGCACTGAAAACCTTCAAGGACCAAGGTTCATTAAATTGGCGTCTAAACAGTTTCTTGGCGACGTCTCGCAACACCACACAGACGACAACTCAGAGTTCCCCAGCTATACTACTACTGAAGAGGAAGCTGAGAACGACATCTGATCAACATTTCTCCTGGAGACGTCTGAGATAGTGGAACACAATCAGCAGTCACAAACCTGAAGAAGAGAAGGGAATCCCAAAAGATGCTTTTTTGGACAAGGAGAGCAGGTTTTGGTCTGCAGCTGCTCCACCAGCGAGAAGAGGGTCCCTGTAACTGTGTTGTCTGAAACTGGCCCTGTCTCCTACACTGTGCAAACTGAAGGTGAGCGAGTGTGGAGACGACACAGATCAGTTGTTAGTGACACCCATCAATGTGCCAGTACTGTGTGTGCTAGAACTACCTCAGGATGAACCGCCATCCATTCTACCCGATCATGTGACTGCGACTACTGGTCGATCCGCAGAAACCGAGATTGCTGAAGAACCCCTTGCTGCTCCTAATCTTCTGTCTGCAAAAGAGACTATAACACCTTCCAGGGGAGAGACATCTTCTGAAGACCCGGAGAGGGCATCCAAGGTCAAGCAAAACCAAATCCCTTAAGTGAGCAGGGAACCAGTGCAGAATAGACACCCGCCAGATTGTCTTTCCTATTGACTGCATAATTCTTTGCCTGCCCTTGTGTATATGTTTTGATGATGATGTAAATGTACTTTTTTTGATTTGATTTGATTTATTATTGTCACATGTATTAGGATACAGTGAAAAGTATTGTTTCTTGCATGCTGTACAAACAATGCATACCATACACACAGAAGGAAGGAGACTGCAGAATATGTTACGTTATAGCAAGGTGTAGAGAAAAGATCAACTTAATACAGTGATTGAGGCTTTCTGAACCGGCCGAATTTTAGGGGGGTCGGTTCTATTCAGTTTTGTCCCGGGTGCTCAGAGGTTCACTGAAGGGGCCGAATTTTAGGGCAGCCCGATTTCGTGTAGCAGCAAACACCAAAAGGTTCAGAAGTGTAAATAGCATGTGGGATCAGCCAAACATGATCTCCGAAAAAGAGGAAAGAGAAGGGGAAGTGGAATGAGTGGGGTTCTGGGATAAATACATTCTGCATCCCACAACCAAACTGTGGAGCAGCTCCCTCAATAAGTTCACAGCTGATCTGATTGTAACCTCAACTCCACATTCCCATCGACCCCCCGATAACCTTTCACTCCCTTGCTTATCAAGAATCTATCCAGCACTGCCTTCAAAATGGTCAAATCTAGGATTTGGATTCTCACCAGCTGATTATGGGAGGGGGTGGTGCGGATTTCAATTGTGTAAGGGAGCCAAGGTTGGATAGGTTCAGCCTTAATTTTCACAGAAACTTCATTGTAGCGTTAATGTCTGCCTACTTGTGACACTAATAAGACATCGGAGCCGAATTAGGCCACACGGCCCATCGAGCCTGCTCCGCCATTCAATCATGGCTGATATTTTCTCATCCCCATTCTCCTGCCTTCTCCCCATAATCCCTGACCCCCCTATTAATCAAGAACCTATCTATCTCTGTCTTAAAGACACTCAGTGATTTGGCCTTGATCGATAATGTCCAATTAAATCCGGTACCTTGATGACGGGGCTTGTCCCTACCGGCCATGTCGTTGGTGTCCGAGGCACGTGGGCCTTCCCAAATGAGGAAAACTCAAATGCGGCAAAGAGTTCCACAGATTCACCACCCTCTAGCTAAAAGAATTCCTCCTCACATTTGTTTTAAAGGATCGTCCCTTTAGTCTGAAATTGTGTCCTCTGGTTCTAGTTTTTGCTCCAAGTCAAAACATCCTCCCCATGTCCACTCTATCCAGGCCTCGCAGTATCCTGTAAGTTTCAATAAGATCCCCCCCGATCCTTCTAAACTCCAACGAGTACAGTCCCAGAGTCCTCAACCGTTCCTCATACGACAAATAAAGGGTTGAGCAAGTTTAATGGGCCAAATGGCCGACTGCAGCTCCTATTTGTTATGGTCTCGGTGTCCAGGACACGAAGCAGTGAGCAGGGATCTGTCAATCAGCCTGAATCAGCACCTTCAGGATTTACAGCTTTTGGGGAATGGGGAAGGAAAGAATGTTCCAGAGAGACTAGAACTGTCTGTTCTGAGTTTCTAACCTGTACTGACAGTGATGTATTTTGTAAATTGTTTTTCCAGGTTATTAGAAAAGGAGGAATTAGACAGAAATCCCAAACATCACATCTTGATCTGACAGTTACTTGATTCTTTGGGACACACATACCTGAGTGAGTGTTCCAGAGCACTGACTGTGGAAAGAGCTTCAACCAGTTACGGAGCTTCACAGCGAGGAGGGACTGTACACATGTTCTCTGTACGAGTAAGGCTTCAATTGTCTAACCTGGAGAGACACAAGGAGACCCAAAACATGGAGAAACAGTGGAAATGCCAGGACTGTGGGAAGGGATTCAAAGCCCCATCTGCACTGGAAGCTCATCGGCGCATTCACACTGGGAGAGGCCATTCAGCTGCTCTCAGTGTGGGGAAGGATTCAGTCAGTCATTCACCCTGTAACACACCAGAGGGTTCACACTGGGGAGAGGCCATTGAACTGCTCTCAGTGTGGGAAGAGATTCAATCAATCAGCCAGCCTGACGTCCCACCGGTGAGTTCACACGGAGGAGAAGCCGTTCACCTGCTCTCAGTGTGGGAAGGGATTCAGACATTTATCCACCCTGCGGAGACATCAGCCAGTTCACCCCGGAGAGTGAGCATTCACCTGCACTCAATGTGAGAAGGGATTCTGTGTTTCCTTGTACCTGCTGAGACACCAACAAGGTCACAAGTGATTACAGGGGTTGGATTCTGCTGTTATTGTTGCTACTCTCAATTACACCCAGAACAGCATTGTGTTCATTCTGTCAGTTGGTCAATGGGGAGGGTCGGAGGGTTTCGTTCTGCTGGACTGGCCGGTCTCACGACTTTGCCTCCAGTGGGCTGATGCTCTTGAGCCTTGTGGCAAATACTTGGCTTCAAATTTCACCAGGATCACAGAGTGAAAGGGTGTTTGGAAGGTAGATGACAGATAGTTCCTGTTTCTGTTTGGAACCCCAAAGAATGCAGGTTTGATGAAGATCGGCTTTGGTGGTTACATGGTTCTGTCACAGAAGGAAACTGTCAAGCTAGGAGGGGCAAGTTGATTGGGAACTTACAATAAAATGTGTAATGATACACAGGCAGTCGCATTTAAGGAATTATCACATATTTACAAAAATATAGATTCCTTTAAGAAACAAAATCCAACAGGAAAAGTGACGCAACTGTGGTTAACAAGAAAAATTAAAGATTCCACTGGTTAAAGGAAGAGGCTCATTAATCGATTACAAATTTATTGCTTCACTGATTTATTGGTACCTTGAAGAATCGATGTAGTATAATTCTTAAATTCAGTATACATACAGACAGAAAATGGAATATCCACAAGGCAAAGTCATTGTTTCAGATAAAGATATGAGAATTGCTGTACAGCAACTTAATATGTGTCAGAATCTCATACGGTTTCAAGAAAAGAACAATTGTTTATTCATTACGAGGGCTTTTATGTAACTTTTCTTGAAACCGTATTAGATTCTGACACATTCATTTCATTTCGTTCTTAACAAATAAACCATTGTTCTACAAATACATCTAGTAATGAAAAAGTATCGCAGCCTTAGCAACAGAAACATTTACAAAATGTAGCAAATGTAGCAACAAGCAAGGTTAATGCAGAACATCTTATCTTCAAAGGATTGGTACACGTGGCGGGAACATGTAGACATTTAATTAATTTGATAGACATTAATGAATCTTAAGTAATGACCAACGCCTGGATAACAAATCATGCTCCAAGTGACAGAGAGTTTTTTGAATAAATCATGAAGCCTCAGCTGAGAATTTGAAACCAATAAGGGGTTAGACCATTGATAAGAATTTCTTTAAGAATAAAGTTTCATGACTAAAGTTTGTTCTGTATTCCTGCTTTAAGAAATTCTGAACCATCTATTGATTTCCCAACATTTTCTTATGTTTTTGTTTAACTCTCTTTGATATGTTTTGATGTATTATTTGATCTACGTTTTGATTTATTTTTATGCAAGAGACTCAAGGTGGATAATTAGCAATAAAGTTGTATTTTTGGACACCTCCAATCAACCAGATCTTGGGATCATTTTTGAAGATAAAATAAGAGATCTTATCACTCATATAATTGCCAAATTAAGTGTAACCCTGAGGATTGGAAACTTGTTTTAGAATTCAGCAAAGGAGGATCAAAAAAACTCATAAAGAGTAAATAGAATATGAGAGCAAACTGGGGAGAACTGGAAAAGCTCCAATAGGAATGCGAAAAGGAAAAGATTAGCAAAGACCATTGTGGGTCCATTCCAGGCAGAGACAGGAGAGTTTATAATGGGGAATAAGGAAATGACAGAGAAACTAAACAATGTGTGTCTGTCTCATGGAGGAGGATACAGAAATCGTCCCAAAAACATGAGAGACCCAAGGGACCAGTGAGCACGAGGAACTGAAAGAGATTAGTATTAGTGAAAAAGTAGTACTGGAGAAATTAATGTGGTTGAAAGTTAATAAATCCCCAAAAGCTGCTGCTCTCCATCCCAGAGTGTTGAAAGAGGCGGCTGGAGAGATAGTGGATACATTGGTGATCATCTTTCAAAATTCTATAGATTCTGGAATGGTTCCTGCAGATTGGAAGGTGGTAAATGTAACCCCAATATTTAAGGTGGGAGAGAGAAAACGGGGAACCACAGACCCATTAGCCTGACATCAGTAGGAGGGAAAATGCTAAAATCTATTATAAAGGATGTGATAACATACAAATTAGGAGCAGGAGTAGGCCACTCGGCCCCTCGAGCCTGCTCCACCATTCAATACATTCACGGCTGATCTGATTGTAACGTCAACTCCACATTCCCACCGACCCCCCGATAATCTTTCACACCCTTGCTCATCAAGAATCTATTCAACTCAGTTTCAAAATATTCAAAGATTCTGCTTCCACTGCCCTTTGAGGAAGAGAGTTCCAAAGACTCCCAACACTCTGAGAGAAAAAAGTTCTCCTCTGCCTTAAATGGGCAAGTTATTACTTTTAAAGTGACTCCAATTTCTAGACTCTCCCACAATAGGAAACATCCTTTCCACATCCACCCTGTCAAGGCCCCTCAGGATCTTATGTGGTTCAATCAAGTCACCAAAACTCCAACGGACACAAGCCCAGCCTGTCCAATCATTCCTCATAAGACCAGCCTCCAATTCCAGGTATGAGTCCAGTAAACCTTCCCTGAACTGCTTCCAACACATTGACATCATTCCTTAAATGAGAGCAATACTGTACACAGTGCTCCAGATGTGGGCTCACCAATGTCCTGTATAACTGAAGCATAACCTACTTTTGTATTCAATTCCCCTCACAATAAACAATAACATTCTAATAGCTTTCCTAATTACTTGTTATTCCTGTATCCTCGCCTTTTGTGATTCATGCTCTCAGCCACCCAGATCCCTCTGAATCTCAGAGCTCTGCAATCATGCACCATTTAGATAATAAGCTTTTTTATTCTTCTGACCAACAAGACAAATTTACATATTCCCACATTATTCTCCATTTGGCAGATCTTTTCCCACTCACTTAACCCATCCATATCCCTTTGTAGTCTCCTTATGTCCTCTTCACAATTTACTTTCCTACCCATCTTTATATCATCGGAGCCGGAGTTGGCCATTCAGCCCGTCGAACCTGCTCCACCATTCAATACGATCATGGCTGGTCAACCACTTCAATGCCTTTTCCCCCACTATCCCCATATCCCTTTGTGTTATTGGGATTTAGAAATCTGTGAGTCTCTGCTTTAAACTCACTCTGTGACTGAGCTCCCACAGCCCTCTGGGGTCAAGAATTCCAAAGATTCACAACCCTCGGAGTAAAGAAATGTCTCCTCCGAGACCGGTCCTAAGTGGCTTCCCCCTTATTTTGAAATTGTGTCCCCTGGTTCCAGACTCTCCAACCCAGGGAAACATCTCGCCTGCACCTCCTCTGTCTATTCCTTTATGGATTTTTAAAGTTTCAATTAAATCCCTCATTCCTTGAAACTCCAGAGAAAAAAGACCTAGTATCCCCAATCTCTCTTCATAGGACAGTCCTGTCAAACCTGGAACAAGTCTGGTGAAACTTTGTTGCTGTTCCTCTGTGGCAATACCTTTCCTAAGGTAAGGGGAGTAAAACTGCACACATTACTCCAGCTGTGGTCTAAGCATTTCATAATGATCGATGTCAAGGCCACCGGATGGTATTCATTGAGGCACGTTGCCTGGCTCTTCTTTGGCACCGGTATGATGGTGGTCTTCTTGAAGCAGGTGGGAACCTCGGAACTGAGTCGGGAGAGGTTGAGGATGTCCGCAAACACACTCGCCAGTTGGTCCACGCAGGATCTGAGTGCATGGCAGGGATCCCGTCAGGACCTGTCGCTTACCGAGGGTTCACTTTCAAGAAGGCCAATCTGGCTTTGGAGGCTATGACGGTGGGCATGGGTGTGTCCAAGGTTTGTTGGTTTCCTGCTCGAAGTAAGCATCGAACGCATTGAGTTTGTCGGGGAGGGCTGCGCTGCTGCTGAAGACTCTACTCGGCTTTACTTTGCACCCATTATGTTATTTAAGCCTTGCCACAATCATCGAGAGTCCCTGTCGTTAATCTGTGATTCGAGCTTAGTCTGGTATTGTCTCTTGGGAGACCTGGTATTGTCTCTTGGAGTCTGTGATGGCTTTGCGGAGGTCATACCTAGATCTTTTGATTAGGTCAGGGTCGCCTGTCTTGAATGCCTCAGACGTGCCCTTCCATAGGGAGTGAATCTCCCGATTAAACCATGGTTTCTGGTTGGGTAACGTACATACTACCTTCTTTGACACACAATCTTCTACACACTTGCTGATGAAGTCTGTGACGGTGCTGGTATACTTGTTTAGGTTGGCTGCTGAGTTCTTGAATATGGACCAGTCCACTGACTCCAAGCAGTCACGTGGGAGCTCTTCTGTTGCCTCGGACCAGCATTGCACGACCTTCTTAACTGGATTCTCCGCTTCAGTTTCTGCTTGTATGCCGGGAGAAGGAGCACCGTCTTGTGCTCCGATTTTCCGAAGTGCAGTCAGGGGACGGATCGAGAGGCGCCCTTGATGTTTGTGTAGCAGTGGTCAAGGATGTTGGGGCCCCTGTCGGGACAGGAGATGTATTGGCGGAATTTTGGCAGTACACTGGAGGTTGGCCTGGTTAAAGTCCCCGGCCACAATGAACAAGGCCTCCGGGTATTCTGCTTCATTGTTATTTATAGCGGTTACAATTCATCAAGCGCCTTCTTCACTTCCGCCTGGGGTGGGATGTAGACCGCCGTGATGATCGCAGAAGAGAATTCCCATGGAAGGTAGTATGGACGGCACTTCACAGTCGGGTATTCCAGGTCCGGGGAGCAGTAGTTCGCCAGGATCGCCACATCCTAGCAGCAGGATGAGTTGATGAGAAGACAAATCCCTCCACCCACTTCAGTCCTGGGTGTGATTAACAGCAGGAATAACAGCAGAATTTAACCCATCATCACTTGTGAACCCTTTGGTGTCTCAGCATGTTGGACGACTGAGTGAATCCCTCCCCGCAGTGAGAGCAGGTGAATGGCTTCTTTCCAGTGTGACCTCACTGGTGTCTCCGCAATGTGGATGATGTTTGAAACCTCTTTGTGCAGAGAGAGCAGCTGAACAGTTTCTCCTCAGTGTGAATGCGCTGGTGGGACATCAGTACCAGAGAGCTTTTAAACCCACTCCCACAGTCGGAGCATTTAAAGGGTCTCTCATTGGTGTGAGTGACATTGTGGCTCAGCAAGTGATGACCGAGTGAATCTTTTCCCAGTCGGAGAGGTGAACAGGCTCTCCCCGGTGTGACCTCGCTCGTGTTTTATCAGGTTGGATGATGTTCTAAACCTCTTTGTGCAATGAGAGCAGCTGAACGGTCTCTCCTCAGAGTGAATGCGCTGGTGGGACATCAGTAGCTGTGAGCTTTTGAAACCCTTCCTGCAGTCAGAGCATTCAAAGGGCCTGCTCTTGGTGTGAGTGACATTGTGTTTCTGCAGGCTGGATAATTCAGTGAATCCCTTATCACACACAGGACAGATGAACGGCTTCTCCCCGGTGTGAACTCTCTGGTGGCTCTGCAGTCTGCATAACTGAATGAATCCCTTATCACACTGAGAGCAGATGAATGGCCTCTCCCCAGTGTGAATTCGTTCGTGTCTCTGCAGCCTGACACCATCAATGAAATCCGTTTCACAGTGAGAGCAGGTGAACGGTCTCTCTCCAGTGTGAACTCGTTCGTGTCTCCGCAGGTTGCCAATGTCAGTGAATCCCTTTGTACACTGAGAGCAGGTGAAAGGCCTCTCCCCAGTGTGAACTCTCTGGTGGCTCTGCAGTCTGGATAACTGACTGAATCCCTTCCCACAGTCAGAGCAGGTGAACGGCCTCTCCCCAGTGTGAATTTGTTTGTGTCTCCGCAGGTTGCCAATGTGAGTGAATCTCTTTTCACACTGAGAGCAGGTGAAAGGCTTCTCTCCAGTGTGAACTCTCTGGTGTCTCTGCAGTCTGGATAACTGAGTGAATCCCGTCCCACAGTCAGAGCAGGTGAACGGCCTCTCTCCAGTGTGAACTCTCTGGTGTCTCTGCAGTCTGGATAACTGAGTGAATCCCTTCCCACAGTCAGAGCAGGTGAACGGCTTCTCTCCAGTGAGACTGCATTGATGCCTTTCCAGCTCGTTCGGGCCTTTGAATCCCTTCCCACAATTCTCACATTTCCATGGTTTCTCCATGGTCCGGGTGATCTTGCGTCTCACCACGTTGGACGATCAGTTGAAGCCTCATCCACACACAGAACACCTATACAGTCTCTCCCTGCTGTGAATGGTGTAGTATTTTTTCAGGCTGTGTCACTGGTTAAAGCTCTTTCCACAGTCAGTGCTCTGTAACAGTCTCACATGGGTGTGTGTGTGTGTCTCAGTGCTTTTCCAGACACACTGATGTTTAAAATATCTTGAAGCAGACAGAATAGACAAGCATTTCTCCTTCTAGATTCAAATGCCGATGATCTTTAGTTCCCAAGAATTGAGTGACTCAGTCAGTTCTTGACGTGATATTTAGTTTGAGATCTCGGCCTCAAACTCCTCTCGTTCTAACTTCCTGCAAACAGATTTTACAATAGTAATCATTGTCAGTACAGGATAGAAACTCAGAACAGACAATTCTAGTTTATATCGAACATTCTTTCCTCTCTCTTTCCCTGAAATGCTCGAAATCTCTATCCCACACACACTCCCTCCATTCTCACTCTGCTGTATCGAATATTCACCCTCCCAATTCTCCTGAAGGTGCTGATTCAGGCTGTTTGACAGATCCAAACTTCCTGTCCTGGACACAGAGATCTGAAAATCTTCATGCAGGCTGCCAGACAGATATATGTCTATGTTACTGGATGAAAGTCAAAGAGATCTAGGAGTACAGGTCCACAGGTCATTGAAAGGGGCAACACAGGTGGAGAAGGTAGTCAAGAAGGCATACGGCATGCTTGCCTTCATTGGCCGGGGCATTGAGTATAAGAATTGGCAAGTCATGTTGCAGCTGTATAGAACCTTAGTTAGGCCACACTTGTAGCATGGTGTTCAATTCTGGTCGCCACACTACCAGAAGGATGTGGAGGCTTTAGAGAGGGTGTAGAAGAGATTTACCAGAATGTTGCCTGGTATAGAGGGCATTAGCTATGAGGAGCGGTTGAATAAACTCGGTTTGTTCTCACTGGAATGAAGGAGGTTGAGGGGAGACCTGATAGAGGTATACAAAATTATGAGGGGCATAGACAGAGTGGATAGTCAGAGGCTTTCCCCCAGGGTAGAGGGGTCAATTTCTAGGGGGCATAGGTTTAAGGTGAGTGGGGCAAGGTTTAGAGTAGATGTACGAGGCAAGTTTTTTACGCAGAGGGTAGTGGGTGCCTGGAACTCACTACCGGAGGAGGTGGTGGAAGCAGGGACGATAGTGACATTTAAGGGGCATCTTGACAAATACGTGAATAGGATGGGAATAGAGGGATACGGACCCAGGAAGTGAAGAAGATTGTAGTTTAGTCGGGCAGAATGGTCGGCACGGGCTTGGAGGGCCAAAGGGCCTGTTCCTGTACTGTACATTTCTTTGTTCTTTGTTCTTTTGTTGAAAGTGTGTGTAATATACAGACTGTATTCACTTACTTTCCCTCCCAATTTTCCTGAAAGTGCTGATCAACAAATCTAAACTCACTAAAACCTGTACAAGAGTAGAAAATCTCCATATAAGTACATTTACTGATTAGAGATGGGGAAATTCTTGAGGAAGAATTTTATTTAGTCATGGAGTGGTCATGACAGGGAACTCACTGCTCACAAGGGTTGTGGAAGTTATTGAGATGATTCATAATTTAAAATAAAATAGGATGGTCACTTGAAGAAAATAAACTTGCAGGGGAACAGGGATATCGAGGGGGAATGGGACTGACTGGATTGCTGTACAGAGAGTCAGCATTGACTTGAGTTCCCAAATGGATTCTGTCAGTGCTGCAATGACTGTATGACTGGAAATAAATAATGTAGGTACAGTACTATTTACAAAACTAGAAATAATAATACATGTATTTTATTACAGAACCACCAATAATATATATAATACGTACCATATAACAACATTAGACATATCTCTGTCCAATATTAAATGTTTAAAATTAATTTACGGCATGTGGACAATGCTGGTCAGGCCAACATTTATTGCCCATCCCCAGTTGCCCTTCCGAAGTAGTGGTGAGCTGCCTTCTTGAACTGCTGCAGTCCTTGAGGTGTAGGTACATCCCCGGTGCTGGTTTTTTTAAAAATTGTTTTTTATAAATTTGAATTACCCAATTCATTTTTTTCCAATTAAGGGGCAATTTAGCATGGCCAATCCACCTTACCTGGACATCTTTGGGTTGTGGGGGCGAAACCCCACGCAAACACGGGGGGAGAGTGTACAAACTACACATGGTCCCAGAGCCGGGATCGAACCTGGGACATCGGCGCCGTGAGGCAGCAGCGTTAACCACTGCTCCACCATGGTGCCCTACATCCCCTGTGCTGTTCTGGAGGGAATTCCAGGATGTTGCCCCAGGGACAGTGAAGGAACGGCAATATATTTCCAAGTCAGGGTGGTGTGTAACTTGGAAGCAAACCTCCAGGTGGTGAGGTTCCCAGGTATCTGCTGCTCTTGTCCTTCTAGATGGTTGTGGGTTTGGAAGGTGCTGTCTGAGGAACCTTTATGAGTTACTGCAGTATATCTTGGACATGGTATACATGGCTGCTACTGTTTGTCGGTGGTGGAAGGTTTGAATGTTTGCGGAAGGCGGCGCAAACAATCAGGCTGCTTTGTCCTGGATAGATTCGAGCTTCTTGCGTGTTGTTGGAGCTGCACTCATCCAACAAAGTGGAGTGTATTCCATTACACTCCTAACATGTGCTTGTAGATGTCTGGTGGACAGGCTTTGGGGCATCAGGAAGCGTGTTACTCGCCATAAGATTCCCAGCCCTTGATCTGCCATGGTAACCACAGTATTAATATGGCTCGTCCAGTTCAGTTTCTGATCAATGGTAACCCCCAGGATGTTGGTTGTGCGGGTTTCAGTGATGGGAATGCCACTGAATGTCAAGGAGTGCTGGTTAGATCCTCTCTTGTCGGAGATGGTCATTGCCTGGCACTTGTGTAGCAACGGATGTAACTTGTCACTTATCAGCCCAAGTCTGGATATTGTCCAAGTCTTACTGAATTTGGACATGGACTGCTTCATTATCTGAGGAGTTGAGAATGGTGCTGAACATTGTGCAGTCATCCGCAAACATCACCACTTCTCACCTTATGATGGAAAGGAGATCATTAATGAAGCAGCTGAAGATGGTTGGGCCTCTGATACTGCCCTGAGGAAATCCTGCAGTGAAGTCCTGGAGCTGAGATGATTGACCTCCAATCACCACAACCATCTTCCTTTGTGCCAGGTATAAATCCAACCAGTGAAGAATTATCCCCCGATTCCCATTGACTCCAGTTTAGCTGGGGCTCCTTGATGCAATACTCAGTCAAATGCTGCCTTGATGTCAAGGGGAGTCACTCTCACCTCACTTCTGGCATTCAGCTCTTTCGTCCAAGTTTGAACCAAGGCTGTAATGAGGTCAGGAGCTGAGTGACACTGGCGGAACCCAAACTGAGCGTCCAGGAGCAGGTTATTGCAGAATAAGTGCCACTTAATAGGGCCTTTGATGATTCCTTCCATCACTATGCTGATGATGGAGAGTATTCCGACAGGGAAGTAATTGGCTGGGTTTGATTTGGCCTGTTTACTGACCCCTTAAATGTCAGCTATCTCGTGGGGAAACCAGCCCTTTAATTGTGAACATTAGGAACAGACCATCCTTTTAGCCAGACAAATAAATGTGTCAAGCTGAGGGAGCAAAGGATGTCAATGTCTTTAAGAGAGAGAGAGGCCTGGGCCAACCTTTCCAGAGTCTGACCCTCCCTGGATTCACTTCCGTTCCCTTCAGTTGCTGCAAGTGACCAATTGAAGGTGAGAATGAGAAAAGAAATGGAAAGGGGGAGAAAAGAAAGTGTTTTACTCACAGATGTTGGAGACAGGAGTCTGTGTGAAGCTCATGCTCATTCAAGGTTGGGGGAACAACAGCTTTGCTCGGCAAAAACCTCCATGTCCAGCTTCCGCATTGAGACAATGGTGGAGCTCTGATTGGCGGAGGGGCAGAGTCTTTCCGGTCCTCCAAGTTTTCCCATTGGTCAACATCTGAGCGGTAAGGTCAGCGGAAGAGAGCTCACATGCGCATGCGCAGCATCCCCACTCCCTGAGACATGCGCAATCCCGGGTCAGGGGATGGGAAAACCACCGACGGCCGGAACTGTCAGGCGGTTGCCTGGAAACCGTCTCGAGGAAGTTTTGGGGGCGAGGAAACAGAGGGTGGGGGCTGGGCTCGCGTGTCTGCGCGCCGGCGTGTGCGCTCTAATGCAGTGACGTCACCGCGGAGCGGATTGATTCGTATTGGCTGATTTAGAGAATGAGGGCCTTTGTGATGTCACAATGTGGAGGTTGAACAATGGGTTTCAGACTAAAACTTCCTCCTCTGGGCAACATCTGGGAGCAAATGAATGTCTCCCCCTTTCAGAAGTTCATCAGGTATAGGAGCAGAATTAGGCCATTTGGCCCATTGATCTGCTCTGCCATTCTATCATGGCTGATCTCATCCTGGCCTTTTCTTCCCGGTCCTGAAAGTTCTTCAGAACCCTTCAACCCAATTAACAATCTGTCCAACTCCTCCCTAAATTTACTCACTGTCCCAGCTCCACCGCACTCTGGGGTAGTGAATTCCACAGATTCACAGCCCTTGGGAGAAGCAGTTTTTCCTCAACTCTGTTTTGAATAGGGCAGCACTGTGGCTCAGTGGTTAGCACTGCTGTCTATATGGTGCTGAGGATCTGGGTTCGATTCTGGACCTGGGTTCGATCCCGGCCTGAGGAGTCATTGGTAACTTGCAGCAACTGTAGAGAAAGGAAGTGAATCTAGTCTGTATTTTCCACACATTTAGAGTTCAGTAATATAGATACATTTATGTCTGGCAGTCTGCATGGAGATTTTCAGGCCTCTCCAAGATGGGAAGCAGTGAGCAGGGATCTGTCAGTCAGCCGGAATCAGCACCTTTCGATAATTAGGAGGATGAATATTACATACAGCAGAGTGAGAATGGAGGGAGAGTGTGTTGGATGGAAACTAGAATTGCCTGTTCTCAATTTTCGTTTGTCAATTCCTTTTACAGGATATTAGATGAAGATTTGCAGAAAAAAACCTAACGCCACTTCAGGATTTGAAATTAAATGAAATGAAAATCACTTATTGTCAGAAGTAGGCTTCAAATGAAGTTACTGTGAAAAGCCCCAAGTCGCCACATTCCGGCGCCTGTTCGGGAAGGCTGGTACGGTTATGAACCATGCTGCTGGCAAGCGTGGGTCTGCTTTAAAAGCCAGCTATTTAGCCCAGTGTGCTAAACCAGCTCCTAGCCCCTATTTGGAAGAGTCATTTGGTTTATCGGGACCTGAATATCATCAGGAGAACCATCACTGCAAAAGACACTTCTGGGATGAAGGTTTGCCAGTCAGGCAAAGGAATAGAATGGAAGTAAACATAGGAACGAAGAATCACATTGGGCTGGTTCCAGGAGAATTGAGTGACAACTTCAGCGATGTAACCATGTTTGATTGTGTGAAAAGTAAAAGGGCAACATTCTATTTATAGTTTAAGGGATACGTTCCCTATAAAAATAGTGTTTAGGCATTGTTGCTTCTCGTTTGTTTGTTGCAGTAAAAGTGAACTCGCTGGTGTCTCAGCAGGGTGGATATATGAGTGAATCCCTTCCCACACTCAGTGCAGGCAAATGGTCTCCCCCGGTGTGAACTCGCTGCTGTTTCAGTCGCTTGGATGAATCAGTGAATCCTTTTCCACACACACAGCAGGTGAACAGCTTCTCCCAGTGTGAACCCGCTGTTGCGTCAGCAGGTTTGATGACCAAGTAGATCCCTTCCCACTCACGGAACAGATGAATGGTCACTCCCCAGTGTGAGTGCATCAATGAGTTTCCAGCTCAGACGGGAAACCAAATGCCACCTCACAATCCCCACATTTCCACGGTTTTGCGTCAGTGTGAATGCGCTTGTGTCTTGACAGGCCAGAAGATTGGCTGAAACCTCGTCCACACACACAACACATGTATGGTTTCTCTCCACTGTGAACGGTGTTTTTTCCTTCCATGTGAATCGATGGAATTCCCTGCCCAGTGAAGCAGTTGAAGCTCCTTCATTAAATGTTTTCAAGATAAAGATAGATAGTTTTTTGAAGAATAAAGGATTATGGTGTTCTGGCTCGAAAGTGGAGCTGAGTCGACAATAGATCAGCCAAGATCTCATTGAATGGCGGAGCAGGCTCGAAGGTCCAGATGGCCTACTCCTGCTTCCAGTTCTTATGTTCTTATATTATGTTCAAAACCTGCTGATATTCAGTAACGATAACATAAGCGACTCTGTCAGATCCTGATGTGATGTTTCCCGAATGCAAACCTTCCCCTTCCAATATCCTGTGAAATCAGTTTGGACAGAAAAAAGGAGTGAGAGAAAATCCAGAAGAACACAAAGGTGGATTGTGAAATTGAGCTGAAATCTGGTCATTTGTGAGGCTGGCACTAGGAAAAGGTGACCTTGAAAACTGCCAGATTTTCACAAAAGAACAACCGATTCACTGATGTCGTTCAGGGAAGGGAACCTTCCACACGTCTGGGCCAGAAAAGTTTCAGGCCTCTGTGGGGGGAGGAGAGTGAGAAAAGATTGAGAGCAGAGGTGGAGAAGGAGAGGGAATTTATATTTCCAAAATCTAACCAGAACATTGACAGAATCTCCCAACCCCTCAACCTCCGCCTCCTTGAAGGACCAGGGTATAGGGTCTGTGAACACCATCACATCTCGATTCCCCTCCAAGGCACACACAGTTCTGACAGTAAGTAATGGGTGAGCAGAAACTTTCTCCACTTCAGTATTGGGAAGACATTGCGTTCAGCCCCTGTAACAAACTCCATTTATTAGCCACTGACTTCAAACCTCATCCTGACAACTGTATTGAGTCTGAAAGAGATTGTCCAAATGGTTGGTGTGATATTTGACCCTGTGACTTGCTCCCAACCACATATTTCCATCATCTTGAAGACTGGATTCCACCTCAGTAACATTGCCTGACTCCAGCCAAGGCTCAGAGCATCTGTTGCTAAAACTCTGATCTATTCCTTTGTTACCTCTGAGAGATCTATGCTCCTCGAATTGATACTTCCTGAGTATTCCTGATTTTATTTACTCTGTCTTAGGTGGCATCACCTGAAGGTGCCAAGACCACAAGACTTTGTAAGGTGCACCTTGTACACCACCTTCAGTGGAATCAGCCCCAGCCTCGCACACAAAGTCGAGGCATTTAGCCTCCGAAGCACCTCAAAGCAAACTCCCTCCTCCAGCGCTTTTCCTCCCACTTTGCCTTAACCCCTCCATGGACACGCCATCCTCCTCCAAAACACTCCTGTAAATCACCGAGACGAACCCCTCTCCACAACCCTCCACCCGCGTCCGCTGACAGCACAGCCTCCAACAGCGAGGAGACAGGCACTATTGGGACGGTCGGGAAGACCTTCCTTGCAAAGTCCAGCACCCGCATATACCTGAAACATTCTCCCCACGCCAATCCAAACATATCAGTCAGCCCCTCAAAACTCGTAAACTGCCCTCCCAGAAACAGGGGCGGGATTCTCCGACCCCCCCACCGGGTTGGAGAATCGCCGGGGGCTGGCGTGAATTCCGCCCCCGCCGTTTGCCAAATTCTCCGGCACCGGATATTCGGCAGGGCGGGAATCACGGCACGCCGGTCGGCGAGCCCCCCGGCAATTCTCCATCCCGCGATGGACCGAAGTCCTGCTGCTGGAATGCCTGTCCCGCCGGCGAGGATCAAACCACCTCTCTTCCCGGCAGGACTAGGCGGCACGGGCGGGCTCCGGGGTCCTGATGGGGGGGGCGATATGGCCCCGGGGGGTGCCCCCATGGTGCCCTGGCCCGCGATCGGGGCACACCGATCCGCGGGAGGGCCTGTGCCATGGGGTCACTCTTTTCCCTCCGCGTCAGCCACAGTCTTCACCATGGCCGACGCGGTAGAGACATCACCCCCTGCGCATGCGCGGGGATGCTGTCAACAGCCGCTGACGGTCCCGCGCACGCACGGACTTCCGCCGCCCGGCAAAGTCCTTTCGGCCCTGGCTGGCGAGGCGCCAAAGGCCTTTCCCGCAGGCTGGCGGCAC
Source organism: Scyliorhinus torazame (assembly GCF_047496885.1). Lineage (NCBI taxonomy): Eukaryota > Metazoa > Chordata > Chondrichthyes > Carcharhiniformes > Scyliorhinidae > Scyliorhinus > Scyliorhinus torazame. Next base: position 158,393,079 of record NC_092711.1, on the reverse strand, counting down.
GCCAACCACTCCGGCATGGGGCTAGCCCCTCAAGGTGAGGACTTGGTCCCTAAAGATGGGAAGAAATCCGCACCTTTGGGGAGGACCGACGCCGGAGTGGTTCCCGCCACTCCATCCCGCCGGGACCCACCGCACCGCCGGGTAGGAGAGAATCCCGCCCAGGGATTCTATAATTCTAACTTTTTAAAAATATTTTAGAGTAGCCAATTATATTTCTTTTCCAATTATCAGACAATTTAGCGTGGCCAATCCACCCAACCAGCACATCTTTGGCTGTGAATATTATTCTAACTTAGGATGACCACTCGTGTGCCCTATTGAACTTAACTTTACCCCTTGTCATTGTCGGCAATCCCTTCTTGGTGCAATATGTAGATAGTCCAACGCGGGAAGGGGCAGTACTGGATCTGGTATTGGGGAATGAGCTTGGACAAGTGGTTGAGGTTTCAGTAGGGGAACATTTTGGGAGTAGTGAGCATAATTCCATATGTTTTAGGGTACCTTTGCCACAGATATTTGGGCACATAAGGCAGGACGTCCCTTGAGGTAGTAGGATCCAGAGAGCAGGATTTACATCCTTTTCTTTCCTTCCCTGCTTCCACCCTGCCTCATCGTTAAGTCATTGGGACTCAAAGGGTGACCCAGTTTGATGGACAGGTTGTCTCTATTCGAAACAATGGGGGACAAGCTCCACTCAGCTATGAAAATATTGCCCCCAACGTGATGGCGGCCGCACATGCTCAGTGCTGCACATTGCCCCCAATAAAGATGGTGATCATTAACCAGGACGATTTAAGGGATCTTTGGCCCCGCTCAGTACAAATGGGATTGATGAGTTTTTGAGGGAGTTTGTAGATGACAGAACCTGTATAGAAATCTTCCCATCCACACGCCGGTTCCACCATACGCTCTGATCTGCGATTTTCCGCTTACAAATTACAGATCCGAGAAAAAAAGCATCCACCCCTCGCCATTTCCCGCACTGCGCATGCTTCATTCACTGCCCCTCATTTGCTCCGATTGGTTGTTGGACCAGCCGCAACCGTTCGGTCCTCCAGTCCCGCCCCCTCTTACTAGTGGTCCGGAGCCGCCGTCAATCGTTCCCCTAGGCATTGTGATCTGGAGCATGCGCAGTGCGGTTGATGAGGCGAGACACTAGCGCGCAGGTGCAATGCTATTGTTCGTCTGGAGGAGAGTCCTTTGTCCCGGGGAAGTGAAGTTAGCGTCAGGCGGTGGGAGGGAGGATCCGCAAACCCTACACAATCATTGTCACTTCTCTGGTTTGCAGCTGCGGGGCTTCTCCCTCCTAGGAACAGGCCCAGGTTAACGGTCACCATCCTGCTTCAGTGACTGGAGGATGGTTCACATCAGAGGATGGGGGAGGAAGACAATAAATAAGAGCTGACACTTTGCACTCAAATCAATGAGGACTCTGATCTCTGGAAAGGAAGGAAACCCTGGGAGATGGGCGGGGAGGATTTGCAAACACCCGCTGGAGGCCCCAAACCGCCAAAAAGAACCCACAGATCCTGATTTTGCAGCTCCCGGGGCTTGTTTGCTTCAGCTGTGGCCGTCTTGGTGAAACAACAGAGTGGGCGGGGCATCAGGATTCCAGTGACCAGGAGAGAAAATTACCGATTTATTCTCACTCTACACCGAGGGACTTGAGAACTGAACCCAGCCAGAGTGGAGGGAGCGGGTAAACTGTAAGGAAAGGAATTTTGAAGATGGTTTGAAAGGTTTGGCAGACTGACAAACTCTCATGGTGAAAATTAAAGGTAAGCCTGCATGGGTCTGCGTGAAGAGGTGGGCGGTGTTGGGTGGGCTGCTGACAGAAATGTGAGGCCAGGGAGGGGGTGGTTGGCTGCCAGAACGGTTGGAACAGAGTTCTACATAGGTCCAGTTGACGAGTCAGACACCCAAGCAGCAAATCTCAGTGGATTCAAATATGGCCCATAAAATGTGGGCTGGTTTGTCACCCTGGGGTTTGGATTCCAGCATAGGGAGGAGGAAGAACGTATGTGATGAGGATTTACTGTTTCGCAGAAAGAAGTGCAGAAAATCTGTTCCATACAAACGAGAATTGTCTTTCCTTCATTTTTATTCGGTATTGACAATGATGATGTTTATAAACTCTTTTTATGGGAAATTTGAAATTTACAGGTGTGAAATCGTCGAATCTGGAGAGACACAAGGACATCCACACCATAGACAAACCATGGAAATGTGGGGCCTGTGGGAAGGCATTCATATCTCCATCCCAACTGGAAACTCATCTGCGTAGTCACTCAGGGGAGAGACCTTTCACCTGCTCCATGTGTGGGAAATAAATTAATCGATTGTTCAACCTTCGCACACACCAGCGAATTCACACTGGAGAGCGGCCATTCATCTGCTCTGTGTGTATGAAGGGATTCAGCAGTTCATCACACCTGCTGAAACACAAACGTGGTCACACTGGGGAAACACCATTCATCTGCTTCAAGTGTGGGAAGAGATTTACTAATTCACCTGACCTTCTAACACACCAGCGAGTTCACACCGGGGAGAGGCCTTTCAACTGCTCCATGTGTGGGAAGAGATTCACGCAGTCACAAAACCTAATGAGACACAGGCGAGTTCACAAATAACTTTTGGGAGTAGATTCAGCTGAACGGATGATCTCAGTGTCAGTGACAAAGAAATCAATGAGCTCCTTGCACTTTTTTGAAGTCAGGAGAGAGATTTAAGAAGATGATCATGAAGAACAGAATCTGGGTTGTCCTTGCTTCCAGGAACAATCCAGAAATAGTGATCAGTTTAGGCAGAGGCGAGCAGGGCCAGGTAGAGCTGGATGTGTTGCTGCTGCCTCTGGTAATCAACAGTTCGACCAGTTGATAAGACTGCGCCAAGTGAAAAGTGAATTGGTAAGAGTGAGAAAATGGGCAGCAAATTATCTTCAAGTTTATAGATGATAAAAGTTGGGATGCTGGTCAGGAGTATGTTGCAATTATCAAGTTTAAAGATAACAGTTGCATAGATGTTGGTTTCAGAGCAGACACACTGAGGTGAGGGCTAGGGCGGGCAATATTATTGAGCTGGATATAAACAGTCTTAGTGATGGTGCAAATATGTAGTCAAAAGCTCATCTGGTCAAATATGACATTGAAATCTGCATTAGTCACACACAGTGCGCATACCACCTACAAGATGCACTGCAGCAACTCATCAAGGCTCTTTGGACAGTACTTTTCAACCCTTGACCACCTCATACGACAAGCACAGCAGACACATGAGAACACCATCACCTGCAGGTTCCCCTCCAAGCCACACAACATCCTGACTTGGAACTATGTCCCTGTTCCTTCACTGTTGTTGGGTGAAAATCCTGGAACTCCCACCCTGGCCACACTGTGGCCCAACCTACAGATCATGTGTTTCAGCGGTTTGAGAAGACAACTGACCACCATCTTCTCGAGGGCAATTAGGAGTGGGCAATGATTTTCCCCAGCAATATCCACTCCCTGTGAAAGGATAAAATAAACACAGTTGCCAGGGAGGTGGATGGTGACTAGAGAATGGAGTTTGTAGCAGGGCCATAAGACAATGGCTTCACTATTTCTTTTTTAAAATAAATTTAGAGTTCCCAATTATTATTTTCCAATTTAGCGTGGCCAATCCACCTACGCTGCACATCTTTGGGTTGTGGGGATGACACCCACGCAGACACTGGGAGAATGTGCAAACTCAATGACTTCACTATTTCCAATGTTTAATTGGAGGAAATGTCTGTTCACCCAATTCTGGATGTCAGACAAGTCAGGACGATGTGTGAATTGGAGGTGGTGGTTTTCATGTACACCTCTTACTTTGGGGAAGTTGGGGGTTTGAGATTCTGTCAAAGTTATTGTTCAAGTTGTCGTTGTATAAAATTTGTCTCCTTTACCTCCTGCCTCTCCACTTCTATTTGTCCCCCTCTGCTCCCAAAGTGTCCAGAGTCTAGTGTAGGCCCACTGACTTAGGGTGACCGGCCGCCATCTTGGTAGAAACAAAGTAGAAACTTGGTAGAAATGGCGCATGTGCGGCCATTTTGGTGAGGGAACAGGAAGTGGAGGCTTCAGGGTCCCAGTGACCAGGAGAAAAATCATTCTGAACCCTGGACCAGCTCTACCCTCCCATCCAATAATTTTAATATTTAAACATATTTTTCTGTTGATATTTTTGAAATACTCTCGTACTGCCCACTGCAAAACCTTCATTGAACTACCTGTATCACAATGGCAGTTGAGCAAAACTCAGTGAGTTCCAGGATCTGCCTGAAAAGGCAGCGATACGATTCACTAATTAATTTTAAAAAAGAGGTGGATAGTTACCTGAGTATGAGAAGGTGCAAGGCGAGGGACATGAAACTGGACTGAGGGACTGAACAAGTCCATTCTTTCTAAAAGTCAGCACAGGAAAGATGGGCTGAACAACCCCCATCGCCCCCTCTTGTGCAATGCATCTCTACGATTCTCGGAACCTGAATGGAACCAAAATAACATCCGAAATCGTTATTGGTCATTTTACTAAATGTAAAGAGTACACTGTCCATCAAGAGCAACTTAAGAGCAGAATAAACAGGAGCAGTTGGAGGACATAGAGCCTGCTCCACTTTTTCTTCTTGTCGCAATTTTCCTTCTTTCCCTCTGTATCCAATAATCTCTTGAATTCAGTCTTGAATATACTCAGCGACTGAGCATCAACAGCCTTCAAGGGTGTAGAATTCCAATTCACAAACTTGAATGAAGAAACGCCGCATCTTATTCACATATCGCCACTAACATCTCAAGATGTTTTACCGGAGGATAGGCAGTTAGGTATTCCTACAAATAGTTGTTTGTGGTTCATTGCAGTTCCTTGACAAGGTATCGGCTTTATTCTGAGTGTTGTGAAGGCTGAGCTGACTTTGCTGGTACGCCTGCTTTCCAGAGATGATCAGACAAGAGTCATGCTGCTGGGCTCAACGCTTTTTCATCAACAATGATTCAGCCTCTGCAGGAAATTGAGAAAAGAGGCAGCATCGCTCTTTGGCCACACAGGATAGTACTGGTTAGATTCAATGTCTTTATCCAGAGGGTGTGGAACTTGCTGCCACAGGGACTGGTTGAGGAAAACAGCATGAATGCACTTAGCAAGTTGCAGACACAAGAGAGAAAGGAATAGAAAGACCTACAGACAGAGAGAAGTGGTAGGCTCATGGGGAATATATACACTGACACTGGATACAATGACCTGTTTTTGTGCTGTCCATTGAGTTTCATTCTACTTTGATTCTTTTTACAGGGTATGGAATGGAAAGACTTACAGGCAGCAAACTCAAGGTTTGAGAGCCTTTTGATTTGTCAGGATATGAATATCATCGGCCCCTGAATGTGGAAGGAGAAATGTTTGTCTTCTATCTCTGGGAAGGTCAGTGTGACTGGAAAAAGCACCGAGACACATACATACGCAAGTGAATGTGTTCCAGTGAGCTGACTGTGAAAAGAGCCTTAACCAGTTACACAGCCTGAAAAAACATCACATCATTCACAGCAGAGAGAAACTGTACACGATGTTCTGTGTGTGAATGAGGCTCCAATCTGGAGAGACACAAGGTCATCGGCACCATGGAGAAACGGTGGAAATGTGGAGACTGTGGGAAGGGGTTCAAATCTCCATCCCTGCCGGAAGCTCATCAACGCAGTCACACTGGGGAGAGACCATTCACCTGCTCCCTGTGTGGAAAGGGATTTACTCAGTCAGCACACCTTATGAAATATCAACTTGTGCACAGTAATAAGAGATCTTTTAACTGTTCTGACTGTGAGAAGAGCTTCAAACGTGAAATGGATCTGCTGAGACACCAGCGAGTTCACACCGGAAAGAGGCCATTCACCTGCTCCGAGTGTGGGAAGGGATTCACTCAGTCAGCCAACCTGCTCACACACCAGCAAGTTCACCCTGGGGAGAGGCTGTTCCCTTGCTCTGTGTGTGGGGAAAGACTTAATCATTGATCTAACCTGCAGAGACACCAGACAGTTCACACTGGAGAGAGGTCGTTCACCTGCTCCAAGTGTGGGAAGAGATTCCTTCACTTATGGAACCTTGCTACACATCAACTTGTTCAGTGATCATAAGAACTAGGAGCAGTAGTCGGCCATCTGGCCCCTCGAGCCTGCTCCGCCATTCAATGAGATCATGGCTGATCTTTTGTGGACTCAGCTCCACTTTCCGGCCCGAACACCATAACCCTTAATCCCTTTATTCTTCAAAAAACTATCTATCAGAAACCTTTTAAATGTTCTGACTGTGAGAAGAGCTATAAAACTACATCTGATCTGCTGAAACACCAACGCACTCACACTGGGGAGAGGCCGTTTATCTGCTCTGTGTGTGTGGAAGAGATTCACTTGGTCATCCCACATGCTGAGACACCAGAGACTTCACGAGTGACTGCAGGGGTTGGATTCTGCTGTTATTGCTGCTGTTAATCACATCCAGGACTGAACCATGTTCATTCTGACAGCTGGAGTTTGTTTCTGCTGATAATGATCCCTGTAACCAGTTGGAGCTCAATATTTTGATATTTGTCAAATTAATTAATGCTTCAGACACACACTTTGTTGGGACCTTAATTTCTCCAGGATAAGAGGCAACTAATTTGTGTCCTGTCACAGATTGCTCCATTTTGGGGACTTTTCTCCTTTCTAACTCTAGATTATTTAATTTCTCATACTTTATTACTTCCTTGGGTTTGGGGGTGAGACCCACACAGACACAAAATACTGTGTTTTCTGTATTGGACAATTACATTAAAATCTGGAACACATGTAGATAGGGATTGGTGTCTCCATATCATGTGTATAAAGTATTGATGTTCTCTAGTTATGCTCTTCCCCACATTCTCTCCATATCCTCTCTCACAAAACCTTCCATTATTTTAAAGATTTCTATTAGGTTATCCCCTCTGCCTTCATTTCGAAGGAGAGAGGAGACCCAGCCTGTCAATCCTTTCCTGATACTTTATATGTACCTACACATTTCTGGTTTCACCATTATAAATCTTCTTTGCACCCTCTTCAGTGCCTCGGTATCATTTTATAATATCGTGACCAGAACAGCATGCAGTGATCGGTGAGATACTTGATCCAGGAGTCACAGATAACCCCAAAAATGGGACCAAGCCAATATGTGATTTTACGCTGGTTTATTGAGAAACAAGAGTTTAAAAATGATGCATAATGGACACAAAAAAATCATACAGCCTGAGAATGATTTCCCAGTCCCAGAGGACAGACGGATGATGCAGAATGAGTACTGGTCTCCATTACTAGTGGCTGCAGTCTCCTCTGGATGGTTCACTGCTGTGAGCCAGTGTGGGTGTTGGGTGAAGCCAGTCTGGACCTTTTTATAAATCTCTTCCTGTTTTAACCTTTACACAGACAAATGGTTTGCGGATGGATCCTGAGATCCAATCATATCAGGATTAGAAATGTCAATTTAAGAGCCTGTGTTGGAGAACAGTCCTGGGCAGAAAGAACAGGTCTGTCCTGTGTTTGTCACCCAGCAAGCTGCTGTGGAAGATTTCTTCACAGGCGAGAAAGGAAGTGAGCTATTCCTATAATATTCAATAAATGCCTTCATGTTTCATCATTTATTTCTTACAAATCTTCTCGTCTTGAGAAGTGAATATCCTTATTGACTTCTCTCAACTGATTTCTGATCAACCCACCTATTTCTACACGACAAGCTTGTTTTCATAATTTCTTGATTACATCGATAACACATTTCGATAACATACTAAAACTGCTAAAGTTATCAGAATCAGCAACACAAATGCTTGAGCTGCCGCCAAGAATAAAAGTAAAAACCTTTCCAGTAAAATGTGATAACTGTTCACTTAGATTCATCTTTCCCAGCTGCAGAGCATCTCACACCATTCCAAATTATTGGCATGTTGAAAATACATCTGCTTCAAACAGAAGTTCATGCACGAACTTTAAAGATTCTCCAGCTCTCTGTTCACCTACCTCCACCTTGTGGATATTTTCTGAATCCAGATTCTAGATCCCTTTTCACTTTAATTTCACTCCCACTGACAGATACAAGTGTGTATAATTATATTCTGATTGTTTTAAAGTCAGTTTTTCAGTGGAGTATGTGTCAATATCATAATGATTTAAAATGTTGTCTCATTCTACTGACCACATTAATCACTCGATGTTCTGTTATCGAATAGCTGAGTATGTCTGGGACCCGTTCTTCAGTGCAGCTTCACCATGCATTTCCACATCAGCACACCCACACTGGAATCCCAGTATCAGGCTCCATGTGCCATACACGTCACTCTTGGACTTTCAGGTGATCTCACCGAAAAATCTGGCGGGGGGATCTCTGTTGGAGGATCTGTACTTCTCTCTCCCTGCATGGCTCCAATGCCTCAGTCAATGGCCAATCAATTCAGTTTATCTTTTAAAGTTAAGAGGCAGGGACATATTTATCTCCAAGAGAAAGTTATCAATTTATTTGTCTGATCTACACTGATTTTCACTAGAATGTACATCGATATAACATCGTTCTATTCTATTGAACTCTCCCCAGGGTGAGTTATCCCATTTCCCATTGGGTGATGTGATTTTCTCTATATCTTATTCTAAGTGGGCCATCCTATTAATTATTATCAGTCTCATTCAGGAGTCCTGGAGAAACTTTACTGTCCAATAGTAATTGCATTCACACAATATTGTCTTTGTATATCAGAGACACAAGTATTTGAAATCAGTTTGGCGATAACTCCCATATCTCCCGTTCTCAAACACCTGTTTTGAAAGATAAGAAATGGGATAAAGCCAAATCTTTAAAAGGCAAATTGTCACCGTGCTGTCAGTGGAAAGGGTTAACTTCTCGGTTTGTTTGCAAAGGGATTGGTTGCAAACATTCCCAACTGTGCCCAATTGTGCTGACTTTAGGTGACTTTCCTTTTCAGATCAATGAACCAAACGCTGTCTGTGCGGAGTCCGCACGTTCTCACCGTGTCTGCGTGGGTTTCCTCTGGGTGCTCCGATTTCCTCCCACAGTCCAAAGATGTGTGGGTTAGGCGGATTGGCCATGCTAAATTGCCCTTAGTGTCCAAAAAGATTAAGTGGGGGTTACTCGGTTATGGATTACGGGGATAGGGTAGAGACGTGGGCTTGAGTAGGGTGCTCTTTGTAAGGGCCGGTGCAGACTCGGTGGGCTGAATGGCCTCCCGCACGGTAGATTCTATAGTTTTTAGTCCAGTAATTATAAACATATATCTGTCTGGCAGCCTGCATTTAAATTTTCATGTTTCTGTGTCTAGAACAGGAAGCAGTGAGCAGGGATCTGTCACTCAGCCTGAATCAGCACCTTCAGGAGAATTGGGAGGGTGAATATTAGATACAGCAGAGTGAGAATGGAGGGAGAGTGTGTGGGATGGAGATTTACAGCTTTTGGGGAATTAGAGAGGAAAGAATGTTCCAGAGAAACTAGAATTGTCTGTTCTGAATCTCTATCCTGCACTGACAGTGATGTCTTTTGTAAATTGTTTTTCCAGGATATTAGAAGAGGAGGAATTACAGACAGAAATCTCAAATGTGTCTCGATCTGATAGATTCACTCGTTTCCTTGAGACCGGAATATTATCGGCCTTTGAATCTGGAAGGAGAAATGTTTTCTGTTCTGTCGGCTTCAAAAGATTTTAATCATCAGTGTGACTGGAAAAGCACCAAGACACACACACCCGAGTGAGAGTGTTCCAGAGCGCTGACTGTGGAAAGAGCTTTTACTAATTAAAAAGCAGAAGAAATTTATCACATCCTTCACAGCGGGGAGAGACCGTACATGTGCCCTGTGTGTGGGTGACATTTGAACTGATTGTCCAACCTGCAGAGCCACAAATGCACCCACACCATGAAGAAACCGTAGAATGTGGTGGCTGGGAAGGGATTCAGATCTCCATCTGTGCTGGAAACGCATCGTCGCACCTCGAAGCTGAGAACGACATCTGACCAACATTTCCCCTGGAGACGTCTGAGAGAGTGGAACACAATCAGCAGTCACAAACCTGAAGAAGAGAAGGGAATTCCAAAAGATGCTTTTTTGGACTAGGAGAGCAGGTTTTGGTCTGCAGCTGCTCCACCAGCGAGAAGAGGGTCCCTGTAACTGTGTTGTCTGAAACTGGCCCTGTCTCCCACATTGTGCAAACTGAAGATGAGCGAGTGTGGAGACGACACAGATCAGTTGTTAGAGACATCCATCAATGTGCCAGTACCGTGTGTGCTAGAACTACCTCAGGATGAACCACCATCCATACTACCCGATCATGTGACCGCAACTTCTGGTCAATCTGCAGAAACCGAGATTGCTGAAGAACCCCTTGCTGCTCCTAATCTTCTGCAAAAGAGACTATAACACCTTCCAGGGGAGAGACATCTTCTGAAGACCCGGGGAGGACATCCAAGGTCAAGAAGAACCAAATCCCTTAAGTGAGCAGGGAACCAGTGCAGAATAGACACCCGCCCGATTGTCTTTCCTATTGACTGCATAATTCTTTGCCTGTTTTTGTGTATATGTTTTGATCATGATGTAAATGTAGTTTTTTTGATTTGATTTATTATTGTCACGTGTATTAGGATACAGTGAAAAGTATTGTTTCTTACATGCAGTACAAACAATGCATACCGAAAATAGGGAAGGAAGGAGAGACTGCAGAATATAATGTTACGTTGTAGCAAGGTGTAGAGAAAAGATCAACTTAATACAGTGATTGAGGCTTTCTTAACCGGCCGAATTTTAGCGGGGTCAGTTCTATTCGGTTTTGTCCAGGGTGCTCAGAGGTTCACTGAAGGGGCCAAATTTTAGGGCAGCCCGATTTCGTGTAGCAACAAACACCAAAAGGTTCAGAAGTGTAAATAGCATGTGGGATCAGCCAAACATGACCTCCGAAAAAGAGGAAAGAGAAAGGGAAGTGGAATGAGTCGGGTTATGGGATCAATACATTCTGCATCCCACAACCAAACTGTGGAGCAGGCTCCCCTCAATAAGTTCACAGCTGATCTGATTGTAACCTCAACTCCACATTCCCACCGATCCCCCGATAACCTTTCACTCCCTTGCTTCTCAAGAATCTATCCAGCACTGCCTTCAAAATGGTCAAATCTCACCAGCTGATTATGGGAGGGGGTGGTGCGGATTTCAATTGTGTAAGGGAGCCAAGGTTGGATTGGTTCAGCCTTAATTTTCACAGTAACTTCATTGCAACGTTAATGTAAGCCTACTTGTGACACTAATAAGACACAGGTGCTGAATTAGGCCACTCGGCCCATCGAGTCTGCTCCGCCATTCAATCATGGCTGATATTTTCTCATCCCCATTCTCCTGCCTTCTCCCCATAACCTCTGATCCCCTTATTAATCAAGAACCTATCTATCTCTGTCTTAAAGACACTCAGTGATTTGGCCTTGATCGATAATGTCCAATTAAATCCGTTACCTTGATGGTGGGGCTTGTCGCTACGGGCCATGTCTTTGGTGTCCGAGGCACGTGGGCCTTCCCAAATGAGGAAAGCTCAAATGGGGCAAAGAGTTGCACAGATTTACCACCCTCTGGCTGAAAAAATTCCTCCTCACATTTGTTTTAAAGGATCCTCCCTTTAGTCTGAGATTGTGTCTTCTGGTTCCAGTTTTTCCTACAAGTGGAAACATCCTCCCCATGTCCACTCTATCCAGGCCTCGCAGTATCCTGTAAGATTCAATAAGATCCCCCCCTGATCCTTCTAAACTCCAACGAGTACAGACCCAGAGTCCTCAACCGTTCCTCATACGACAAATAAAGGGTTGAGCAAGTTTAATGGGCCAAATGGTCGACTGCAGCTCCTATTTGTTATGATCTCTGTGTCCAGGACAGGAAGCAGTGAGCAGGGATCTGTCAATCAGCCTGAATCAGCACCTTCAGGAGAACTGGGAGGGTGACTATTAGATACAGTGAATGGAGGGAGTGTGTGTGGGATGGAGATTTACAGCCTTTGGGGAATAAGGGAGGGAAGAATGTTCCAGAGAAACTAGAACTGTCTGTTCGGAGTTTCTATCCTGTACTGACAGTGATGTATTTTATAAATTGTTTTTCCAGGATATTAGAAAAGGAGGAATTACGGTCAGAAATCCCAAACATCACATCTTGATCTGACAGTCACTTGATTCTTTGGGACACACACACCCGAGTGAGAGTGTTCCAGAGCACTGACTGTGGAAAGAGCTTCAACCAGTTACAGAGCTTCACAGCGGGGAGGGACTGTACACGTGTTCTCTGTATGAGTAAGGCTTCAATTGTCTAACCTGGAGAGACACAAGGAGACCAAAACATGGAGAAACAGTGGAAATGCCGGGACTGTGGGAAGGGATGCAAAGCCCCATCTGCACTGGAAGCTCATCGGCACATTCACACTGGGAGAGGCCATTCAGCTGCTCTCAGTGTGGGAAAGGATTCAGTCAGTCATTCACCCTGTAACACACCAGAGGGTTCACACTGGGGAGAGGCCATTGAACTGCTCTCAGTGTGGGAAGGGAGTCAAACATTTATCCACCCTGCGGAGACATCAGCCAGTTCACCCCGGGGAGTGAGCATTCACCTGCACTCAATGAGGGAAGGGATTCTGTGTTTCCTTGTACCTGCTGAGACGCCAACAAGGTCACAAGTGATTACAGGGGTTGGATTCTGCTGTTATTGTTGCTACTCTCAATTACACCCAGAACTGCATTGTGTTCATTCTGTCAGTTGGTCAATGGGGAGGGTCGGAGGGTTTCGTTCTGCTGGACTGGCCGGTCTCACGACTTTGCCTCCAGTGGGCTGATGCTCTTGAGTCTTGTGCCAAATACTTGGCTTCAAATTTCACCAGGATCACAGAGTGAAAGGGTGTTTGGAAGGTAGATGACAGATAGTTCCTGTTTCTGTTTGGAACCCCAAAGCATGCAGGTTTGATGAAGATAGGCTTTGGTGGTTACATGGTTCTGTCGCAGAAGGAAACTGTCAAGCTATGAGGGGCAAGTTGATTGGGAACTTACAATAAAATGTGTAATGATACACAGGCAGTCGCATTTAAGGAATTATCACATATTTACATAAAATATAGATTCCTTTAAGAAACAAAATCCAACTGGAAAAGTGACGCAACCGTGGTTAACAAGAAAAATTAAAGATGTCATCAGGTCAAAGGAAGAGGCTCATTAATCGATTACAGATTTATTGCTTCACTGATTTATTGGTCCCTTGAAGAATCAATGCAGTATAATTCTTAAATTCAGGATACATACAGACATAAAATGGAATATCCACAAGGCAAAGTCATTGTTTCAGATAAAAATATGAGTACTGCTGTACAGCAACTTAATATGTGTCATAGTCTAACAGGGTTTTAAGAAAAGTTGCATAAAAACCCTCAGTGAATAAACCATTGTTCTACAAATACATCTAGTAATGAAAACGTATCGCAGCCTTAGCAACAGAAAAATCTACAAAATGTAGCAAAAGCTTAGCAACAAGCAAGGTTAATGCAGAACACCTTATCTTCAGAGGATTGGTACACGTGGCGGGAGCATGTAGACATTTAATTAATTTGATAGACATTAATGAATCTGAATTTCTTTAAGAATAAAGTTTCATGACTAAAGTTTGTTCTGTATTCCTGCTTTAAGAAATTCTGAACCATCTATTCATTTCCTAATATTTTCTTATGTCTTTGTTTAACTCTCTTCATGTTTTGATGTATTATTTGATCTGAATTTTGATTTATTTTTAAGTAAGAGAATCAAGGTGGACAATTAGCAATAAAGTTGCATATTTGGACACCTCCAATCAACCAGATCTTGGGCTCATTTTTGAAGATAAAATAAAAGATCTTATCACTCATATAGTTGCCAAAATATGTGTAACCCCGAGGATTGGAAACTTGTTTTAGAATTCAGCAAAGGAGGATCAAGAAACTCATAAAAAGAAAATAGAATATGAGAGCAAACTGGCTAGAAACATAAAAAAACGACTGGAAAAGTTCCTGCAAAATGTGAAAAGGAAAAGATTTGCAAAGACCAATGTGGGTCCATTCCAGGCAGAGACAGGAGAATTTATAATGGGGAATAAGGAAATGACAGCAAAACTAAACAATGTGTGTCTGTCTTCACAGAGGAAGATACGGGAAATTGTCCCCAAAACACGAGAGAACCAAGGGACCAGTGAGCACGAGGAACTGAAAGAGATTAGTATTAGTGAAAAAGCAGTACTGGAGAAATTAATGTGGTTGAAAGTTAATAAATCCCCAAAAGCTGCTGCTCTACATCCCAGAGTGTTGAAAGAGGTGGCTGTAGAGATAGTGGATACATTGATGATCATCTTTCAAAATTCTATAGATTCTGGAATGGTTCCTGTAGATTAGAAGATGGTAAATGTAACCCCACTATTTAAGGAGGGAGAGAGAAAACGGAGAACCACAGACCCATTAACCTGACATCAGTCGGAGGGAAATTGCTACAATCTATTATAAAGGATGTGATAACATACAAATTAGGAGCAGGAGAGGGCGCCTCGAGCCTGCTCCACCATTTAATAAGTTGATCTGATTGTAACTTCAACTCCACATTCCCCCCGATAACCTTTCACCCTCTTGCTTATCAAGAATCTATTCAACTCAGTCTTCAAAATATTCAAAGACTCTGCTTCCACTGCCCTTTGAGGAAGATAGTTCCAAAGACTCACAGCCCCGAGAGAAAAAAGTTCTCTGCCTTAAATGGGCAAGTTGTTACTTTTAAAGTGACTCCAATTTCTAGATTCTCCCACAAGAGGAAACATCCTTTCCACATCCACCCTGTCAAGGTCCCTCAGCATCTTATACGGTTCAATCAAGTCATCAAAACTCCATCGGACACAAGCCCAGCCTGTCCAATCATTCCTCATAAGACCAGCCTCCAATTCCAGGTATGAGTCCAGTAAACCTTCTCTGAACTGTTTCCAACACATTTACATCATTCCTTAAATGAGAGCAATACTGTACACAGTGCTCCAGATGTGGTCTCACCAATGTCCTGCATAACTGAAGCACAACCTCCCTACTTTTGTATTCAATTTCCTTTTTGTGACTCATGATCTTGGACATCCAAGTCTCAGAGCTCTACAATCTCTCACTATACAGATCAGAAACTTTTTTATTCTTCTGGCAACGTGGACAATTTCTCATTTTCTCACATTATTCTCCATTTGGCAGATCTTTTCCCACTCACGTAACCTACCTCTATCCATTGTTGTCTCCTTATGTCCTCTTCACAATTTACTTTCCTACCTATCTTCATACCATCGGAGCAGGAGTTGGCCATTCAGCCCATTGAGCATGCGCCGCCATTCAATACGATCGTGGCTGATCATCCACTTCACGGTAGCAAAGTGGTTAGCACAGTTGCTTCACAGCTCCAGGGTCCCAGGTTCGATTCCCGGCTTGGGTCACTGTCAGTGTGGAGTTTGCACTTTCTCCCTGTGCCTGCGTGGGTTTCCTCCGGGTGCTCTGGTTTCCTCCCACAGTCCAAAAATGTGCAGGTTAGGTGAATTGGCCATTCCAAATTGCCCTCAGTGTCCAAAAGGTTTGGGTGGGGTCACTGGGTTACGGGTATACGGTTGGGGGTGTGGACTTAAGTAGGGTGCTCTTTCCAAGGGCCGTTGCAGACTCAATGGGCCGAATGGCCTCCTTCTACATTGTAAATTCTATGATTCTATGATTCAATGTCTTTTTCCCCACACTATCTCCATATCCATTTGTGTTATTGATATTTAGAAATCTGTCAGTTGGGTGGCATGGTGGCCCAGTGGTTAGCACTGTTGCCTCACAGCACCAAGAACCTGAGTTCGATCCTGGCCCTGGATCACTGTCCATGTGGAGTTTGCACATTCTCCTAGTGTCTTGTGGGTCTCAGATCCACAACCGAACTTGTTGTGCAGCATTGGTGAATTGGCCTCGCTACACTGCCCCTTAATTAGAAAAACATAATTTATTAAACAAAGAAACAGAAATCTGCCAGTCTCTGCTTGAAACACACTCAGTGACTGAGCTCCCACAGCCCTCTGGGGTAGAGAATTCCAAAGATTCACAACCCTCTGAGTAAAGAAATGTCTCCTCCGAGACCGGTCTTAAGCGGCTTCTCCCTTAGTTTGAAATTGTGTCCCCTGGTTCCAGACTCTCCAACCAGGGGAAACCTCTCACCTGCACCCACCCTGTCTATTCCTTTATGTATTTTGTAAGTTTCAATGAAATCCCCTCATTCCTTGAAACTCTGGAGAAAAGAGGCCTGGTTTCCCCAATCTCTCTTCATAGGACAGTCCTGCCAAACCCGGAACAAGTCTGGTGAAACTTTGTTGCTGTTCCTCTGTGGCAATACCTTTCCTAAGGTAAGGGGAGTAAAACTGCACACATTACTCCAGCTGTGGTCTAAGCATTTCATAATGATCGATGTCAAGGCCACCGAACGGTATTCATTGAGGCACGTTGCCTGGTTCTTCTTTGGCACCGGTATGATGGTGGTCTTCTTGAAGCAGGTGGGAATCTCAGAACGGAGTAGGGAGAGGTTGAGGATGTCCGCAAACACACCCGCCAGTTGGTCCGCGCAGGATCTGGGTGCATGGCAGGGATCCCGTCAGGACTGTCGCTTTCCAATGGTTCACTTTCAAGAAGGCCAATCTGGCTTTGGAGGCTGTGACGGTGGGCATGGGCGTGTCCAAGGCTGCTGGGGCAGATGACAGAGGTTTGTTGGTTTCCTGCTCGAAATAAGCATAGAATGCATTGAGTTTGTCGGGAAGGGGTGCGCTGTTGCTAAAGATTCTACTCGGCTTTGCTTTTTAGTGCATTATGTTGTTTAAGCCTTGCCACAATCGATGCGAGTCCATGATTCTAGCTTAGTCTGGGCAACTCTTCTGTGGTCTCTTGGCATCCCTGTTGGCTTTGCAGAGGTTGTACCTAGATTTTTTTTGTATCGGTCAGGGTTGCCTGACTTGAATGCCTCAGACGTGGCCTTCAGTCGGGAGTGAATCTGCCGATTAAGCCATGGTTTCTGGGTGGGTAACGTACGTACTACTTTCTTTGACATACAAACTTCTACACACTTGCTGATGAAATCTGTGATGGTGCTGGCATACTCATTTAGGTTAGCTGTCGAGTTCTTGAATACGGACCAGTCGCGTAGGAGCTCTTCTGTTGCCTCAGACCAGCATTTGCACAACCTTCTTAACCAGATTCTCCCGCTTAAGTTTCTTCTTGTATGCCGGGAGAAGGAGCGCCATCTTGTGGTCCGACTTTCCCAAGTGTAGTCGGGATGGATCATCTGGTCAAGGTTGTTGGGGCCCCTGTTGGGACATGAGATGTGTTGGTGGAATTTTGGCAGTACACTCGAGGTTGGCCTGGTTGAAGTCCCCGGCCACGATGAACAAGGCCTCCAGGTATTCTGCTTAATTGTTATTTATAGCGGTTACAATTCATCAAGTGCCTTCTTTACTTCCGCCTGGGGTGGGATGTAGACCGCCGTGATGATGGCAGAAGTGAACTCCATGGAAGGTAGTATGGACGGTACTTCACAGTCGGGTATTCCAGGTCCGGGCAGCAGTAGTTCACCAGGGTCGCCACATCCGAGCACCAGGAGTTGACGAGGAGGAAAATCCCTCCACCCACTCCAGGTTCAGTCCTGGATGTGATTAACAGCAGAAATAACAGCAGAATCTAACCCGTCATCACTTGTGAAGCCTTTGGTGTCTCAGCATGTTGGACGACTGAGTGAATCCCTCCCCACAGTGAGAGCAGGTGAATGGATTCTTTCCAGTGTGAACTCGCTGGTGTCTCCGCAATGTGGATGACGTTTCAAACCTCTTTGTGCAGTGAGAGCAGCTGAACGGTCTCTCCTCAGTGTGAATGTGCTGGTGTTCCATCAGTACCCAAGAGCTTTTAAACCCACTCCCACAGTCTGAGCATTTCAAGTGTCTCTCATTCGTGAGAGTGAAATTGTGGCTCAGCAAGTGATGACTGAGTGAATCTTTTCCCAGTCGGAGAGGTGAACGGGCTCTCCCCGGTGTGACCTCGCGCGTGTTTCATCAGGTTGGATGAGGTTCTAAAGCTCTTTGTGCAGTGAGAGCAGCTGAACGGTCTCTCCTCAGAGTGAACGCGCTGGTGGGACATCAGTAGCTGAGAGCTTTTGAAACCCTTCCTGCAGTCAGAGCATTTAAAGGGCCTGCTCTTGGTGTGAGTGACATTGTGTTTCAGCAGGCTGGATAATTCAGTGAATCCCATATCACAAACAGTGCAGATGAACGGCTTCTCCCCGGTGTGAACTCGCTGGTGTCTCTGCAGGTTGGATAACTGAGTGAATCCCTTCCCACAGTCAGAGCAGTTGAATGGCCTCTCCCCGGTGTGAACTCGTTCGTGTTTCCGCAGGGTGCCAATGTCAGTGAATCCTTTTTCACACTGAGGGCAGGTGAAGGGCCTCTCTCGAGTGTGAACACGTTCGTGTTTCCGCAGGCTGCCAATGTCAGGGAATCCTTTTTCACACTGAGAGCAGGTGAAAGGCCTCTCCCCAGTGTGAACTCGTTCGTGTCTCCGCAGGTTGCTAATGTCAGTGAATCCCTTGTCACACTGAAAGCAGGTGAAAGGCCTCTCTCCAGTGTGAACTCGTTCGTGTTTCCGCAGGTTGCCAATTTGAGTGAATCCCATTTCACACTGAGAGCAAGTGAAAGGCTTCTCCCCAGTGTGAACTCGTTCGTGTCTCCGCAGGCTGCCAATGTCAGTGAATCCCTTTTCACACTGAGAGCAGATGAAAGGCCTCTCACCAGTGTGAACTCGTTCGTGTCTCCGCAGGCTGCCAATGTCAGTGAATCCCTTTTCACACTGAGAGCAGATGAAAGGCCTCTCTCCAGTGTGAACACGTTCGTGTCTCCGCAGGGTGGCAATATGAATGAATCCCTTTTCACACTGAGAGCAGGTGAAAGGCCTCTCTCCAGTGTGAACTCTCTGGTGGCTCTGCAGGCTGGATAACCGAGTGAATCCATTCCCACAGTCAGAGCAGGTGAACAGCCTTTCCCCGGTGTGAACTCGTTCGTGTTTCCGCGGGTTGCCAATGTCAGTGAATCCCTTTTCACACTGAGAGCAGGGGAAAGGCCTCTCCCCAGTGTGACTACGTTGATGCCTTGCCAGCTCGCACGGGGCTGTGAATCCCATCCCACAAACAGAACAGGTGAACGGCTTCTCTACAGTGTGACTGCATTGATGCCTTTCCAGCCCGTACGCGCCTTTGAATCCCTTCCCACAGTCCTCACATTTCCATGGTTTCTCCATGGTCCGGGTGATCTTGCGTCTCACCGCGTTGGACGATCAGTTGAAGCCTCGTCCACACACAGAACACCTGTACAGTCTCTCCCTGCTGTGAATGGTGTAGTATTTTTTCAGGCTGTGTCACTGGTTAAAGCTCTTTCCACAGTCAGTGCTCTGTAACAGTCTCACACGGGTGTCTGTGTGTGTCTCAGTGCTTTTCCAGACACTCTGATGTTTAAAATCTCGTGAAGCAGACAGAATAGACAAACATTTCTCCTTCTAGATTCAAAGGCCGATGATCCCAAGAATTGAGTGACTCAGTCAGTTCTTGACGTGATATTTAGTTTGAGATATCGGCCTCAAACTCCTCTCGTTCAAACTTCCTGCAATCAGATTTTACAGTAGTAATCATTGTCAGTACAGGATAGAAATTCAGAACAGACAATCCTAGTTTCGATCGAACATTCTTTCCTCTCTTTCCCTGAAATGCTCTAAATCTCAATCCCACACACTCTCGTTCCATTTTCACTCTGCTGTATCTAATATTCACCCTCCCAATTCTCCTGAAGGTGCTGATTCAGGCTGAAAGACAGATCCAAGCTCACTGCTTCCTGTCCTGGACACAGAGACCTGAAAATCTTCATGCAGGCTGCCAGACAGATATATGGCTACATTACTGGATGAAAAATGTGTGTAATATACAGACTGTATTCACTTATTTTCCCTCCCAATTTTCCTGAAGGTGCTGATCAACAAATCTAAACTCACTAAAACCTGCACAAGAGTAGAGAATCTCCATATAAGTACATTTACTGATTAGAGATAGGAAGATTCTGAGTAAGAATTTTCTTTAGTCATGGAGTGGTCATGACAGGGAACTCACTGCCCACAAGGGTTGTGGAAGTCCAGATGATCAATAATTGAAAATAAAATAGGATGGTCACTTGAAGAAAATAAGCTTTCAGGGGAACAGGGATATCGAGGGGGAATGGCACTGACTGGATTGCTGTACAGAGAGTCAGCATTGACTTGAGTTCCCAAATGGATTCCGTCAGTGCTGCAATGACTATATGACTGGAAATAGAAAATGTAGGTACAGCACTATATTACAAAACTAGAAATAATAATATATATTATATAATGTGTATTTTATTACAGAACCATCAATAATATATATAATACATACCACATAACACTAGACATATCTCTGTCTGATATTAAATTTTTAAAAATTAATTTACGGGATGTGGACAATGCTGGTTAGGCCGGCATTTATTGCCCATCCCCAGTTGCCCTTCTGAAGTAGTGGTGAGCTGCCTTCTTGAACTGCTGCAGTCCTTGAGGTGCAGGTATATCCGCTGTGCTGTTTTTTTTTCAC
Organism: Scyliorhinus torazame; assembly: GCF_047496885.1. NCBI lineage: Eukaryota > Metazoa > Chordata > Chondrichthyes > Carcharhiniformes > Scyliorhinidae > Scyliorhinus > Scyliorhinus torazame. Next base: position 158,372,359 of record NC_092711.1, on the reverse strand, counting down.
AATTTGCTTTTTATAAATTTAAAGTACCCAATTCATTTTTTCCAATTAAGGGGAATTTAGCATGGCCAATCCACCTCCCTGCACATCTTTGAGCTGTGAGGGTGAAACACGCACAAAACGGGGAGTGTGTGCAAACTCCATACGGACAGTAACCCAGAGCCGAGATTGAGCCTGGGACCTCGGCGCCTTGAGGCAGCAGCGCTAACCACTGCTCCACCATGCTGCCCTACATCCCCTGTGCTGTTAGGGAGGGAATTCCAGGATGTTGCCCCAGGGACAGTTAAGGAACGGCAATATATTTCCAAGTCAAGGTGGTGAGTAACTTGAAGGGGAACCTCCAAGTTGTGAGGTTCCCACGTATCTGCTGCTCTTGTCCTTCTAGATGGTAGCAGTTGTGGGTTTGGAAGGTGCTGTCTGAGGAACCTTTATGAGTTACTGCAGTGTATCTTGTAGATGGTATACATAGCTGCTACTGTTTGTCGGTGGTGGAAGGTTTGAATATTAGTGGAAGGCGGCGCAATCAATCAGGCTGCTTTGTCCAAGATAGTGTCCAGCTTCTTGCGTGTTGTTGGAGCTGCACGCATCCAGCAAAGTGGAGCGTATTCCATTACTCTCCTGACTTGTGTTTGTAGATGTCTGGTGCACAAGCTTTGGGGCATCAGGTGGTGTGTTACTCACCGTAGGATTCCCAGCCTTTGACCTGCCCTGGTAGCTACAGTGTTAATATGGCTCGTCCAGCTCAGTTTCTGATCAATGGTAACCCCCAGGATGTTGGTTGTGCGGTAATGCCACTGAATGTCAAGGGGTAGTGGTTAGATTCTCTCTTGTAGGAGATGGTCATTGCCTGGCACTTGTGTAGCCGAATGTAACTTGCCACTTATTAGGCAATTAGATCTTACTGAATTTGGACATGGACGACTTCATTATCTGAGGAGTTCAGAATGGTGCTGAACATTGTGCAGTCACCTGCAAACATGACCACTTCTCACCTTATGATGGCAGGGAGATCATTGATGAAGCAGCTGAAGATGGTTGGGCCTAGGATACTGCCCTGAGGAACTCCTGCAGTGATGTCCTGGAGCCGAGATAATTAACCTCCAATCACCACAACCATCTTCCTTTGTGCCAGGTATGACTCCAGCCAGTGGAGAGTTATCCCCCGATTCCCATTGACTCCAGTTTAGCTGGGGCTCCTTGATGCCATACTCGGTCAAATGCTGCCTTGATGTCAAGGGCAGTCACTCTCACCTCACTTCTGGCATTCAGCTCTTTCGTCCAAGTTTCAACTAAGGCTTCTACAGATACATAAAGGGAAAAAGAGTAACTAGGGACAGAGTAGGGCCTCTTAAGGATCAACAAGGACATCTATGTGCAGAGCCACAAGAGTTGGGTGAGATCCTGAATGAATATTTCTCATCGGTATTCACGGTGGAGAAAGGCATGGATGTTAGGAAACTAAGGGAAATAAATAGTGATGTCTTGAGAAGTGTGCATATTACAGAGGAGGAGGTGCTGGAAGTCTTAAAGCGCATCAAGGTAGATAAATCCCCGGGACCTGATGAAATGTATCCCAGGATGTTGTGGGAGGCTAGGGAGGAAATTGCGGGTCCCCTAACAGACATATTTGAATCATCGGCAGCCACAGGTGAGGTCCCTGAAGATTGGAGAGTAGCGAATGTTGTGCCCTTGTTTAAGAAGGGCAGCAGGGAAAAGCCTGGGATCTACAGACCGGTGAGCCTAACGTCTGTAGTAGCTAAGTTGCTCGAAGGTATTCTGAGAGACAGGATCTACAAGCATTTAGAGAGGCAAGGACTGATTCGGGGCAGTCAGCATGGCTTTGTGCGTGGAAAATCATGTCTCACAAATTTGATTGAGTTTTTTGAGGGGGTGACCAAGAAGGTAGATGAGGGCAGTGCAGTAGACGTTGTCTACATGGACTTTAGCAAAGCCTTTGACAAGGTACCGCATGGTAGGTTGTTGCAGAAGGTTAAAGCTCACGGGATCCAGGGTGAGGTTGCCAATTGGATTCAAAATTGGCTGGACGACAGAAGACAGAGGGTGGTTGTAGAGGGTTGTTTTTCAAACTGGAGGCCTGTGACCAGTGGTGTGCCTCAGGGATCGGTGCTGGGTCCACTTTTATTTGTGATTTACATTAATGATTTGGATGAGAATTTAGGAGGCATGGTTAGTAAGTTTGCAGATGACACCAAGATTGGTGGCACAGTGGATAGTGAAGAAGGTTATCTAGGATTGCAATGGGATCTTGATCAATTAGGCCAGTGGGCCGACGAATGGCAGATGGAGTTTAATTTAGATAAATGTGAGGTGATGCATTTTGGCAGATCGAATCAGGCCAGGACCTACTCAGTTAATGGTATGGCGTTGGGGAGAGTTATAAAACAAAGAGATCTAGGAGTACAGGTTCATAGCTCTTTGAAGGTGGAGTCGCAGGTGGACAGGGTGGTGAAGAAGGCATTCGGCATGCTTGGTTTCATTGGTCAGAACATTGAATACAGGAGTTGGGACGTCTTGTTGAAGTTGTACAAGACATTGGTACGGCCACACTTGGAATACTGTGTGCAGTTCTGGTCACCCTATTATAGAAAGGATATTATTAAACTAGAAAGAGTGCAGAAAAGATTTACCTGGATGTTACCGGGACTTGATGGTTTGAGTTATAAGGAGAGGCTGGATAGACTGGGACTTTTTTCCCTGGAGCGTAGGAGGCTTAGGGGTGATCTTATAGAGGTCTATAAAATAATGAGGGGCATAGATAAGGTAGATAGTCAACATCTTTTCCCAAAGGTAGGGGAGTCTAAAACTAGAGGGCATAGGTTTAAGGTGAGAGGGGAGAGATTCAGAAGGGCCCAGAGGGGCAATTTCTTCACTCAGAGGGTAGCGAGTGTCTGGAATGTGCTGCCAGAGGTAGTAGTAGAGGCGGGTACAATTGTGTCTTTTAAAAAGCATTTAGATAGTTACATGGGTAAGATGGGTATTGAGGGTTATGGGCCAAGTGCGGGCAACTGGGACTAGCTTAATGGTAAAAACTGGGCAGCATGGACTGGTTGGGCCGAAGGGCCTGTTTCCATGCTGTAAACTTCTATGATTCTATTCTCTCAGGCTGTAATGAGGTCAGAAGCTGAGTGACACTGGCGGAACCCAAACTGAGCGTCCAGGAGCAGGTTATTGCAGAATAAGTGCCACTTAATAGCAACTTTGACTCCTTCCATCACTTTGCTGATGATGGACAGTAGACCTACAGACAAGTAATTGGCTGAGTTGGATTTGCCCTGTTTACTGTCCCCTTAAATGTCAGTCAGCTCCTGGGGAAACCATCCCTTTAATTGTGAACATTAGGAAAGAGACCATCCTTTTAGACAGACAAATAAATGTGTGAACCTGAGGGAGCAAAGGATGTCAATGTCTTTAAGAGAGAGAGAGAGAGAGAGACCTGGGCCAAGCTTTGCAGAGTCTGCACCCTCCCTGGATTCACTTCCTTTCCCTTCAGTTGCTGCAAGTGACCAACTGAAGGTCAGAATGAGAAAAGAAATGGAAAGGGGGAGAAAATAAAGTGTTTTACTCACAGATGTTGGAGCCAGGAGTCTGTGTGCAGCTCAAGCTCATTCAGGGTCGGACGAACAACAGCTTTGCTCGGCAGAAACCATTGAGACAATGGGGGAGCTCTGATTGGCGCAGAGACAGAGTCCTTCCGGTCCTCCTATCTTCCCATTGGGCACAAATCAGCGGTAAAGTCAGTGGTATTGAGCTCACTCTGCTCATGCGCAGATGCCCCTCTCCCTGAGACATGCGCAGTCCTGAGTTGGGGGAGGGGCCTTTCGCTCTGGCCGCAGCTGTCAGCCGGGTTGCCTGGAAACCGTCTTGAAGATGTGCGGCGGGAGGAGGAACAAAGGGTGGGGGCGGGGCTCCAGTGTCCTCGCGCTGGGCGGGTGCGCTCAAATGCAGTGACGTCACCGCAGAACGGATTTATTCCTATTGGCTGATTTAGAGGACGAGCTCCTTTGTGATGTCATAATGCGGATGTTGAACAATGAGTTTCAGACTAAAACTTCCTCCTCTGGGCATCATCCGGGAGCAACTCAATGTCTCCCCTTTCATAAACTCATAACAGTACGAAGTCTTACAAGACCAGGTTAAAGTCCAACAGGTTTGTTTCGATGTCACTAGCTTTCGGAGCGCTGCTCCTTCCTCAGGTGAATGAAGAGGTATGTTCCAGAAACACATATATAGCCAGATTCAAAGATGCCAAACAATGCTTGGAATGCGACCATTAGCAGGTGATTAAATCTTTACAGATCCAGAGATGGGGTAACCCCAGGTTAAAGAGGTGTGAATTGTACCAAGCCAGGACAGTTGGTAGGATTTCGCAGGCCAGATGGTGGGGGATGAATGTAATGCGACATGAATCCCAGGTCCCGGTTGAGGCCGCACTCATGTGTGCGGAACTTGGCTATAAGTTTCTGCTCGGCGATTCTGTGTTGTCGCGCGTCCTGAAGGCCGCCTTGGAGAACGCTTACCCGGAGATCAGAGGCTGAATGCCCTTGACTGCTGAAGTGTTCCCCGACTGGAAGGGAACATTCCTGCCTGGTGATTGTTGCGCGATGTCCGTTCATTCGTTGTCGCAGCGTCTGCATGATCTCGCCAATGTACCACGCTTCGGGACATCCTTTCCTGCAGCGTATGAGGTAGACAACGTTGGCCGAGTCGCACGAGTATGTACCGCGTACCTGGTGGGTGGTGTTCTCACGTGTAATAGTGGTATCCATGTCGATGATCTGGCACGTCTTGCAGAGATTGCCATGGCAGGATTGTGTGGTGTCGTGGTCACTGTTCTGAAGACTGGGTAGTTTGCTGCAAACAATGGTTTGTTTGAGGTTGCGCGGTTGTTTGAAGGCAAGTAGTGGGGGTGTGGGGATGACCTTGGCAAGATGTTCATCGTCATCAATGACGTGTTGAAGGCTGTGAAGAAGATGACGTAGTTTCTCCGCTCCGGGGAAGTACTGGACGACGAAGGGTATTCCGTCGGTTGTGTCCCATGTTTGTCTTCTGAGGAGGTTGGTGCGGTTTTTCACTGTGGCGCGTTGGAACTGTTGATCGATGAGTCGAGTGTCATATCCCGTTCGTACGAGGGCATCTTTCAACGTCTGTAGATGTCTGTTACGCTCCTCCTCGTCTGAGCAAATCCTGTGTATACGGAGCGCTTGTCCATAGGGGATGGCTTCTTTAATGTGTTTAGGGTGGAAGCTGGAGAAGTGGAGCATCGTGAGGTTATCCGTGGGTTTGCGGTAAAGCGAAGTGCTGAGGTGACCGTCCTTGATGGAGACGAGTGTGTCCAAGAATGCAACTGATTTTGGAGAGTAGTCCATGGTGAGTCTGATGGTTGGATGGAACTTATTAATGTCATTGTGTAGTCGTTTCAGTGATTCTTCGCCGTGGGTCCAAAGGAAAAAAATGTCATCGATGTGTCTGGTGTATAACGTCGGTTGAAGGTCCTGTGCGGTGAGTAGGTCCTGTTCAAACTTGTGCATGAAGATGTTGGCGTATTGGGGTGCGAATTTGGTCCCTATGGCTGTTCCGTGCGTCTGGATGAAGAACTTGTTGTCGAAGGTGAAGACATTGTGATCCAGAATGAAGCGGGTGAGTTGCAGAATTGCGTCTGGAGATTGGCAGTTGTCGGTGTTGAGTACTGAGGCTGTTGCAGCAATGCCGTCGTCATGGGGGATGCTGGTGTAGAGTGCCGAGACGTCCATTGTGACGAGGAATGTTCCTGGTTCAACTGGTCCATGGGTGCTGAGTTTCTGCAGGAAGTCCGTAGTGTCGCGACAGAAGCTGGGCGTACCTTGTACGATGGGTTTCAAGATGCCCTCGAGGTAGCCAGAGAGGTTCTCACACAAGGTCCCATTGCCTGAAACGATAGGGTGGCCTGGTGTGTTGGCCTTATGTATTTCCGGGAGGCAGTAGAGATCTCCGATGCGGGGAGTGCGTGGGATGAGAGCACGTAGGGTGCTCTGAAGATCTGGATCCAAGGTCTTGATCAGCCTGTTAAGTTGGCGGATGTGTTCCTTGGTCGGATCTGCGGGTAACTGTCTGTAGTGTTCTTGGTTGTTCAGTTGTCGGTATACTTCTTTGCAGTAGTCCGTTCTGTTCAGTACGACAGTGGCCCCTCCTTTGTCTGCTGGTTTGATGACGATGCTGCGGTTGGCCTTGAGAGCGCGGATGGCGTTGCGTTGTGCTTGGGTGACGTTCGGGGCTGTCTTGTGAATGCGACTGATGAATCTGGCATTGACGCGACTCCTGACAGCTTGAGCATACATGTCGAGTCTAAGGCATCTTTGAATCTGGCTATATATGTGTTTCTGGAACATACCTCTTCATTCACCTGAGGAAGGAGCAGCGCTCCGAAAGCTAGTGACATCGAAACAAACCTGTTGGACTTTAACCTGGTGTTGTAAGACTTCGTACTGTGCTCACCCCAGTCCAACGCCGGCATCTCCACATCATAAACTCATAAGATATAGGAGCAGAGTTAGGCCATTTAACTCATCGAGTCTGCTGCCCCATTCCATCATGGCTGATCTCATCCTGGCTTTAACTCCACCATCCTGCCAGTTCTCCATAACCCTTCAACCCATTACCAATTAAAAATCTGTCTTCTCTAAATTTCAATTTAGCCCTTTACATAAATTGTGTGATTCAAGGACCGTTATTCACAGCTAAATTCAGCCGTCTCCTGCCTGTCATTGACATGAGCAACAGAGACAGAAAGGTGCCCGAGGCTCAAATGGGAAGTCAAAACTTGCGACTCGAAACCAACACCTCAACATTTGTCAGTCAAATCCATATTATTTATACTGGGGTTTTTATTATATTTAGGCACTGGAGGCAAAGGGTGGGGGTTTTAAAGGTAACTTTCACTTTCTAACTTTGCATTGTCTATAGTGTCAGCCGTGCTCAGTGGGCAGTTCTCACCTCTGAGTCAGACGGTTGTGGGTTCAAATCCCAAGCCAGGGACCTGAGGACAAAAATCACATCCAACATTCCTGGTCCCAGCACTGAGGGAGTGCTGCACTGTCAGAACAACCTTCTTTCAAATAAGATGCTCAACTGAGGCCCTGTCTGTCCCTATCAGGTGGATGTTAAATATCCCACAGCCACTATTTTGAAGAAGAGCAGGGGAGTTATCCCCGGTGTCCTGGTCAATATTTATCCCTCAATCAATATCACTAAAAACACATCATCTGCTCATTATCACATTGCTGTGTGGGGGATCTTGCTGTGTGTAAATTGGCTGCTGTGTTTCCTACATTACAACGATGACTACACTTCAAAAGTACTTCATTGGCTGTAAAGCACTTTGGGACGCCCTGTGGTTGTGAAACGTGGTATAGAAATACAAGGTTTTTAATTGAAGATACTGATCTTGTTATCGAGAACATAATTGATTTCAGCCACCCCCAACTTACCATTTAATAAAGACAGGACTTTAACCAATTAAGACAAAGGCAGACTTCTCTGGATAGTAAATTCAGAAATAGGTTTATGAAAAGAAAAAGGTTTAATGACTTTTCCAACTTCATGTGGGTGATCAGTCTGTAGAAGCGTAACCCTCTCTGGCTCCTTTGACAGTAATTCTTGTGAAATTCAGCCTCGCTAGTCTGGCTCCTTCTTTGACAGTAATTTCCTTGGAATCCGGCCTCGGGAATCTCCAGTACTTGTCCAGCAAGGAAGACCTTCAGAACCTCTACTTTTATCCCCAAAGTGACCCTTACCTCACGTCAGAGGATGTTATAACATGACAATTGGTCAATTTGGTCACTAGATTAATTGAATTGGATCCCCAATTACTGACACCACCTTCTCATTATCTTAGGCAGGAATACAATAGAACTGTTTCATATTATCCCTTTTAGCACAGGGCTAAATCGCTGGCTTTGAAAAACAGACCAAGGCAGGCCAGCAGCACGGTTCAATTCCCGCAACAGCCTCCCCGAACAGGCGCGGAATGTGGCGACTAGGGGCTTTTCACAGTAACTTCATTGAAGCATACTTGTGATAATAAGCGATTTTCATTTCATTTCATTTCATTTTCATTTATGTGCTTCTGCAGAATTCCTTATTTTACAACTTCAAATGATGAGGTCAGTCTGAGCTTGGAGGTCTCTCTTGCCAGTACATTTATCTTCATTTCACATTCCTTTTTTAAAAATGTATACTACACAACTATTTTTCTCCAATTAAGGGGCAATTTAGCATGGCCAATCCACCTATCCTGCACATCTTTTTGGGTTGTGGAAGTGTGACACCGCAGACACGGGGAGAATGTGTAAACTCCACACGGACAGTGACCCTGGGCCGGGATCTAACCCGGGTTCTCGGCGCTGTGAGGCAGCAGTGCTAACCACTGCACCACCATGCCACCCAAAACATTGTTTACAATTACAGCAATTAAGCTTCTTAAGAAATTTAGAGTACCCAATTCATTTTTTTCCAATAAAGGAGCAATTTAGCGTGGCCAATCCACCTATCCTGCACATCTTTGGGTTGTGGGGGCGAAACCCATGCGAACATGGGGGAAATGTGCAAACTCCACACGGACAGAGACCCAGAGCCAGGATTGAACCTGGGTCCTTGGCACCGTGAGGTAGCAGTGCTAACCACTGCACCATTCTGCTGTCCTGCTTTTACATTTTTACAGCAAATAGAAACCAGTCTTTTACGAGGACTACGGATTCATTATTGATTCATTCATTGTAACTGAATTAAGGATCAATCATCTGTTACTGATTGGTGGATAAATAAAACAGTAATCTTTAATTAATATATTTGGTTACTCCAAGGCACACTGATTCAAAAAGACAGTTTGTGAAAGACAATAGCTTTATTTCTTACTCATCTTGATTGGATTGAACAATCAGCCTTGTGGTTGAGCCAGACTTTGACACAATTTAGTGTTCTCTTTCTTGTCAAAATTATGGAAGAATTTCTTGGTTTCAACAATTAATGCTCACTCAGCAGTGTTGAAGATTCACGTTTATACAGTATTAATTTCTGAAATAAAGATCGAGTCACATGTTAGAGTTTAACATGGCTTCTTTGACCTTCTTACTTCCAACAGCGAAGATCGACAAGTGATTGATTTTAAAACTAAATCTTATGTCAGAAGCATAGCCAGAGTTTCTCACATTACAACAGTGACTACATTTCAAAAGTACTTCACTGAATGTAAAATGCTTCAGGAGATCCTATGGTCATGAAAGGTGCTACAGAAATTTAATTTATTTTTAGAAAAGTCCCCAAACTTGGATAGATCACACTCGATATGCTGATGAATATCAGGAATAAAGACGGTGTCTTTGTGATTTTGTGTAACAACAATGTGTTTCATTCCATTTCCAAGTCCCCAGTGAAAATCCAAACACAGTATATTGGAAAATTCTGTTTCAAAATGAGTTGTTGTGATTAATAGAAACATAGAAAGTAGAAGGTGTACGCCATTCGGCCCTTCAAGCCTGCTCTGCGAACATGGCTGATCATCCAACCTAATAGCCTCATCCCGCCACTCACTGGATGAAGACATTTCTCTTCACCTTAGTCCTAAAAGGTTTACGCCGTATCCTTAGACTATGACTCTGGGTGTGGTCACTTTCACCATTGCGGATATCCTGCCTGCATCTACCCTGTCTAGTCCTGTTAGAATTCTATAGATTTCTATGAGATCCCCCTCATTCTTCTGAACTACAGCAAATACAATTGTAAACGACACAACCTCTTATACATCAGTCCCGCCATCCCAGGAATCAGTTGGTTAACCTTCTATAGCAAGAACATTCTTCCTCAGATAAAGAGATCAAAACTGCACACAATATTCCAGATTTATCCTCACCAAGGCCCTGTACAATTGCAGCAAGACATCACTGCTTCTGTACTCGAATCTTCTCTCTATGAAGGCCAACATGCCAGTTGCCTTCTTTGCCGCCTGCTGCACCTGCATGCTTACCTTCAGTGACTGGTGTATGAGGACACAGGTCTCGCTCCACATTCCCATCTCTCAATTTACAGCCATTCATTTAATCATTGTCCTTCCCAGGGCAGCACAGTGGCGCAGTGACTAGCACTGCTGCCTCATGGCACTGAGTTCCCAGGTTCGATACCGGCTCTGGGTCACTGTCCATGTGGAGTTTGCACATTCTCCCTGATTGTGTGGGTTTCACCCCCACAACCCAAAGATGTGCAGGCTAGGTGGATTGCCTACGCTAAGTTGCCCCTGAATTGGAAAATTTAAAAATGAATTGAGTACTCTAAATCTTTCACAAAAAAAACCAAATAAATAATCTTTCTTCCTATTTTTGCTATCAAAGCGGATAACATAACATTTATCCAAATTATATTGTATCTGCCATGCATTTTCCCACTCACTCAGCTTGTCCAAATCACACATGAAGCACCTCTGTAACCTCCTCACAGCTCACCCTCCCACCAAGCTTTGTGTCATCTGCAAATTTTGAGCTGTTGTATTTAACTTCCTCATCTAAATCATGAATATACATTGTAAATAGATGGGTTCCTGCAGTACCCCATCAGTCACTGCCCACAGTTCAGAAAAAGACCCGTTAATTTCTATTCTTTGTTTCCTGTCTGCCCAATCAGTTTTCTATCCATCACAGTAACTACGCCTAATCCCATTAACTTTAATATTACACAAATCTTTTAAATGGCACTTTGTCGAAAGCCTTCTGAAAGTCCAAATAAACCACATACACTGGCTTCCCTTCTTCAACTCTACTAGTTACATCCATTAAGAATTTCAGTCGATTTGTCAAGCATGATTTCCCTTTCATAAATCCACGCTGACTCTGTCTGATCCTACCACTGTTTTCCAAGTGCTGTGCTATAATATTGGGATTATAGAATTCCGACAGTGCAGAAGGAAGCCATTCAGCCCATTGAGTGTGCACCAACCCTTTGAAAGAGCATTCTTTCCACTCACCTCTCCACCTTGTTCTATCCCCGTAACCCCATAACCTAACCTGCACAGCCCGGACACTAAGCAGCAATTTAGCATGGCCAATCCGCCAAACCGCACATCTTGGACTGTGGGAGGAAACCAGAGCACCCAGAGGAAACCCACGCAGACATGGAGAGAACATACAAACTCCACACAGTGACCCAAGGCTTGAATTGAACCGGGATCCCTGGCGCTGTGAGGTTGCAGAGCTAACCACTGTGCCACCGTGCCGTCTCTAGACTCATCCCAGCAGCTTGAAAATGGTGCAGGATTCAAATTAAACAATACTTTCTAAAGAGAACTGGACAGATTCTGAAAAAGAAAATAAATTTGAAGAGTGATTAATTGTTCGTTCCCAGAGCCAGCATGGGAACGATGGGTGAAATGGCCTCCTTCTGTGCTGTCCGAGTTTCGTTTACATTTAAAGCAAGTGGTGAATAGCTGGAACCCCCTTCCTACAAGGGGAGTAGAAGCAGAGATCATAGAACCATAGAATTTACAGTGCAGGAGGCCACCATTCGGCCCATCGAGTCTGCACCGGCTCTTGGAAAGAGCACCCTACCCAAGGTCAACACCTCCACGCTATCCCCATAACCCAGTAACCCCATCCAACACTTAAGGGCAATTTTGGACACTAAGGGCAATTTATCATGGCCAATCCACCTAACCTGCACATCTTTGGACTGTGGGAGGAAACCGGAGCACCCGGAAGAAACCCACGCATACACGGGGAGGATGTGCAGACTCCGCACAGACAATGACCCAAGCCGGAATCGAACCTGGGACCCTGGAGCTGTGAAGCAATTGTGCTATCCACAAAGCTACCGTGCTGCCCCTATGATGGAATGTCTCCCAAAGGAAATTGGATGGTCACTTGAGGGAAATAAACTGACAGAGATACGGGAATAGAACTGGGCAATGGTTTAGCGGCAATGGTCTCAATGGGCCGAATGGCCCCAATCTGACCCTGTCTGATCTAAAAAGAGAAATTTCAGCTGCTCCAGTCTCTGAATAATTGAAGATCCTCATCCCTGGTGCCATTCTCGTAAATCTCCTCTGCACCGTCTCGGAGAACTTCACATCTTTCCTAAAGTGTGGGGCCCATATATAGGGTTCCATTATGGAGGGATAGAATTGAAAAGCAGGGAGGTTATGTTCAACTTGCTTAGAACCAGGGTTAGACTGCACTGGGAGCACTGTCAACATTTGTGATCTCCATTTAGAAAAAGGAAATAGAGGCACTGGAGAAGGTGCAACAAAGATTCGCAAGAATAATACCAGAACTGAGAGCATTTCACCCTCAGGAAAGGCTGGGGCTGCTTTTCTCTAGAAAAGAGAAGACTGAAGGGTGACCTGATGGAAGTCTTTAAGATGATGAAGGGGTTCAATAATCCAATAGGGATTTGATGAGAAACCTCTTTACCCAGCGAGTGGTGAGAATGTGGAACTCGCTACCACAGCGAGTGGTTGAGGTGAACAACATGAATATATTGAAGGAGAAGCTAGATACATACATGAGGGAGAAAGGAATAGAGGGATATGCTGATGGGGGAGATGAAGAGGGGTGAGTGGAGGCTCATGTGGAGCATAAATACTGACAGAGACCAATGGAGCCGACTGGCCTGGCCCTCTGCTGTAGACTCAATGGAACAGAGACAAATGTGTTTCTTTTAGATCTACCTGTAGTGGGGGGAAAACACTATTTACTATCCAGGTTAAAATAAATGTCCTTCATCAGTTTTTGTGGATCATTTCAGTGGGAATGTGTTCTCCCCCAGGCTCAAAGAGCATCAACCCACTGGAAGCAAAGTCGTGAGACCGCCCAGTCCAGCAGAAAGAAACCCTCCGACCCTCCCACTTCATCAAGTGTCAGAATGAACATGGTTCAGTCCTGGATGTGATTAACAGCAGCAATAATGTTAGGTAATCTCTGAAGGTTGCCACTCAAGTGGATAGAGCCGTGAAGAAGGGGGCTCGAGTTTAAAAGCCGTGGGGTTATGCTGCAACTGGTGAGACCACATTTGGAGTATTGTGTGCAGTTCTGGTCACCTTATTATATGAAGGATGTGGAAGCACTGGAAAGTGTGCAAAGGAGATTTACCAGGATGCTGCCTGGATTGAGGGTAGGTCTTATGAGGAAAGGTTGAGGGAGCTAGGGCTTTTCTCATTGGAGCAAAGGAGGATGAGAGGCAACTTAATAGAGGTCTATAAGATGATGAGGGGAATAGATAAAGTGGACATTCAGAGACTATTTCCTTGGGTGGATGTAGGTGTTACAAGGAGGCATAACTATGAGGTTCGGGGTTTTTTCAGAGAGTGGTTAGGGTGTGGAATGGACTGCCTGCTGTGATAGTGGGGTCGAACACTTTAGGAACTTTCAAGCGGTTATTGGATAAGCACATGGAGCACACCAGAATGACAGGGAGTGGGATAGCTTGATCTTGGTTTCGGACAAAGCTCGACACATCGAGGGCCGAAGGGCCTGTTCTGTGCTGTACTGTTCTATGTTCTATGTATTTAGAAACCTGTCAGTTGGGTGGCACAGTGGCCCAGTGGTTAGCACTGCTGCCAGGAGGGGACAAGGTTTATAAGAGATAGGATGTATAATCATCTGGAAAGGAATAATTTGATTAGAGATAGTCAACACGGTTTTGTGAAGGGTAGGTTGTGCCTCACAAACCTTATTGAGTTCTTTGAGAAGGTGACCAAACAGGTGGATGAGGGTCAAGCAGTTGATGTGGTGTATATGGATTTCAGTAAAGCGTTTGATAAGGTTCCCCACGGTAGGCTACTACAGAAAATACAGAGGCATGGGATTCAGGGTGATTTAGCAGTTTGGATCAGAAATTGGCTAGCTGGAAGAAGACAAAGGGTGGTGGTTGATGGGAAATGTTCAGACTGGAGTCCAGTTATTAGTGGTGTACCACAAGGATTGGTTTTGGGGCCACTGCTGTTGGTCATTTTTATAAATGACCTGGAGGAGGGCGTAGAAGGATGGGTGAGTAAATTTGCAGATGACACTAAAGTTGGTGGAGTTGTGGACAGTGCAGAAGGATGTTACAAGTTACAGAGCGACATAGATAAGCTGCAGCACTGGGCTGAGAGGTGGCAAATTGAGTTTAATGCAGAAAAGTGTGAGGTGACTCATTTTGGAAGGAATAACAGGAAGACAGAGTACTGGGCTAATGGTAAGATTCTTGGCAGTGTGGATGAGCAGAGAGATCTCGGTGTCCATGTACATAGATCCCTGAAAGTTGTCACCCAGGTTGAGAGGGTTGTTAAGAAGGCGTACAGTGTGTTAGCTTTTATTGGTAAAGGGATTGAGTTTCGGAGCCATGAGGTCATGTTGCAGCTGTACAAAACTCTGACGCGGCCGCATTTGGAGTATTGCGTGCAATTCTGGTCGCCGCATTATAGGAAGGATGTGGAAGCATTGGAAAGGGTGCAGAGGAGATTTACCAGAATGTTGCCTGGTATGGAGGGAAGATCTTATGAGGAAAGGCTGAGGGACTTGAGGATGTTTTTGTTAGAGAGAAGATGGTTAAAAGGTGACTTAATTGAGGCATACAAGATGATCAGAGGATTGGATAGGGTGGACAGTGAGGGCCTTTTTCCTCGGATGGTGATGTCTAGCATGAGGGGACAAAGCTTTAAATTGAGGGGAGATAGATATAAGACAGACGTCAGAGGTAGGTTCTTTACTCAGAGAGTAGTAAGGGCGTAGAATGCCCTGCCTGCAACAGTAGTTGACTCGCTAACACGAAGGGCATTCAAATGGTCATTGGATAGACATATGGACAATAAGGGAATAGTGTAGATGGGCTTTAGAGTGGTTTCACAGGTTGGCGCAATTTTGAGGGCCGAAGGGCCTGTACTGCGCTGTAATATTCTATGGTCTATGTTCTACCTCACGGCACCAAGAACTGCAGGTGTGGAGTTTGCACATTCTCCTGGTCTCTTGTGGGTCTCAGACCCACAACCCAAAACGATGTGCAGCAGAAGTGAATTGGCCTCGCTACACTGCCCCTTAATTGGAAAAAGAAAATTGGGTACTCTGAAATTTATTGAACAAAAAAACAGAAATCTGCCAGTCTCTGCATTAAACACAGTCAGTGACTGAGCTTCCACAGCCCTCTGGGGTAGAGAATTCCAAAGATTCACAACCCTCTGAGTAAAGAAATGTCTCCTCCGAGACTGGTCCTAAGTGGCTTCCCCCTTATTTTGAAATTATGCCTCAGGGTCTAGACTCTCCAAATAGGAGAAACATCTCACCTGCACCCACCCTGTCTATTCCTTTATGGATTTTGTAAGTTTCAATGAAATTCCCTCTCATTCCTTGAAACTCTGGAGAAAAGAGGCCTTGTTTCCCCAATCTCTCTTCATAGGACAGTCCTACCAAACCTGGAACAAGTCTGGTGAAACTTTGTTGCTGTTCCTCTGAGGCAATACCTTTCCTAAGGTAAGGGGAGTAAAACTGCACACATTACTCCAGCTGTGGTCTAAGCATTTCATAATGATCAATGACAAGGCCACCGGACGGTATTCATTGAGGCACGTTGCCTGGTTCTTCTTTGGCACCGGTATGATGGTGGTCTTCTTGAAGCAGGTGGGAACCTCAGAACGGAGTAGGGAGAGGTTGAGGATGTCCTGCCAGTTGGTCCATGGAGGATCTGAGTGCACGACCAGGGACTCCGTCAGGACCCGTCGCTTTCCGAGGGTTCACATTCAAAAAGGCCAATCTGAATTTAGAGGCTGTGACATAGAATTTTTTTTCATAGAATTTACAGTGCAGAAGGAGGCCATTCAGCCCATCGAGTCTGCACCGGCTCTTGGAAAGAGCACCCTACCCAAGGCCAACATCGCCACCCTATCCCCATAACCCAGTAACCGCACCCAACACTAAGGGCAATTTTGGACACTAAGGGCAATTTATCATGGACAATCCACCTAACCTGCACATCTTTGGACTGTGGGAGGAAACCGGAGCACCCGGAGGAAACCCACGCACACACGGGGAGAACGTGCAGACTCCGCACAGACAGTGACCCAAGCCGGAATCGAACCTGGGACCCTGGAGCTGTGAAGCAATTGTGCTATCCACAAGGCTACCGTGCTGCTGTGACGGTGGGTATGGGTGTGCCCAAGACTGATGGGGCAGTTGACAACGATTTGTTGTTTTCCTGCTCGAAATAAGCATGGAATGCATTGAGTTTGTCAGGAAGGGGTGCGCTGTTGCTAAAGAATTTACTCGGCTTTGATTTTTAGCCCATTATGTTGTTTAAGCCTCGCCACAATCGACAACAGTCCATGTCGTTCGTCTGTGACTCTAGCTTAGTCTGGTATTGTCTCTTGGGAGTCCCTGATGGCTTTGCAGAGGTGGTCAAACCTAGATTTCTTGTATAGGTCAGGGTTGCCTGTCTGAACTCCTCAGACCTGGCCTTCAGCAGGGAGTGAGTCTCCCGATTAAACCATGGTTTCTGGTTGGATAACATACATACTACCTTCTTTGACACACAATCTTCTACACATTTACTGATGAAGTCTATGATGTGGTGCCTTGTTTAGGTTGGCTACTGAGTTCTTGAATATGCACCAGTCCAGTGACTCCAAATAGTCACGTAGGAGCTCTTCCATTGCCTCGGACCAGTATTTGCATGACCTTTTTGCAAAATAAATTTAGAGTTTTGTCCAGTTAAGGGGCAATTTGGAATGGCCAATCCACCTCCCCTGCACATCCTTTTGGTTTGTGGGGGTGAAACCCCCACAAACACAGGGAGAATGTGCTAACTCCACACGGACAGTGACCCAGAGCCAGGATCAAACCTGGGACCACCATGCTGCCCTGCATGACCTTCTTAACCGGATTCTTCCGCTTACGTTTCTGCTTGTATGCGGGGAGAAGGAGCACCGTCTTGTGGTCCGATTTTCCGAAGTGTGGTCCGGGGATGGATCATCAGGCGCCCTTGATGTTTGTGTAGCAGTGGTCAAGGTTGTTGGGGCCCCTATTGGAACAGGAGATGTGTTGGTGGAATTTTGGCAGTACACGCTTGAGGTTGGCCTGGTTGATGTCCCCGGCCACGATGAACAAGGCCTCCGGGTATTCTGTTTCATTGTTATTTATAGCGGTTACAATTCATCAAGCGCCTTCTTCGCTTCCGCCTGGGGTGGGATGTAGACCGCCGTGATGATGGCAGAGGTGAACTCCGTGGAAGGTAGTATGGGCGGCACTTCACAGTCGGGTATTCCAGGTCCGGGGAGCAGTAGTTCGCCAGAGTCGCCACATCCGAGCACCAGGAGGATGTGATGAGACAGCAAATCCCTCCACCCACTCCAGGTTCAGTCCTGGATGTGATTAACAGCAGGAATAACAGCAGAATCCAACCCGTCATCACTTGTGAACCCTTTGGTGTCTCAGCATGTTGGAGGACTGAGTTAATCCCTCCCCACATGACAGCAGGTGAATGGCTTCTTTCCAGTGTGAACTCGCTGGTGTGTCAACAGGGCAGATGAATCACTAAATCTCTTCCCACAATCAGAGCAGGTGAATCAACTCTCCCCAGTAAGAACTCGCTGGTGTCTCCGCAATTATGTTCTAAACGTCTTTGTGCAGTGAGAGCAGTTGAACGGTCTCGCCTCAGTATGAATGCGCTGATGGGACATCAGTACCCGAGAGCTTTTAAACCCACTCCCACAGTCGGAGCATTTAAAGGGTCTCTGATTGGTGTGAGTGAGATTGTGGTTCAGCAAGTGATGACCGAGTGAATCTTTTCCCAGTCGGAGAGGTGAACGGGCTCTGCCCGGTGTGACCTCGCTCGTGTTTCATCAGGTTGGATGAGGTTCTAAACCTCTTTGTGCAGTGAGAGCAGCTGAACAGTCTCTCCTCAGTGTGAATGCGCCGGTGGGACATCAGTCGCTGTGAGCTTTTGAAACCCCTCCTGCAGTCAGAGCATTTAAAGGGCCTGCTCTTGGTGTGAGTGACATTGTGGCTACGCAGGCCGGATAATTGAGTGAATCCCTTATCACACACAGTGCAGATGTACGGCTTCTCCCCCGTGTGAAGTCGCTGGTGTGCCTGCAGGTGGGA
This sequence comes from Scyliorhinus torazame, assembly GCF_047496885.1. Taxonomy (NCBI): domain Eukaryota; kingdom Metazoa; phylum Chordata; class Chondrichthyes; order Carcharhiniformes; family Scyliorhinidae; genus Scyliorhinus; species Scyliorhinus torazame. Next base: position 158,354,252 of record NC_092711.1, on the reverse strand, counting down.
AGCCTGAGTGAATCCCTTATCACACACAGAGCAGATGAATGGCCTCTCCCCGGTGTGAGCGCTCTGGTGTATCTTCAGGTGGGATAACCGAGTGAATCCCTTATCACACACAGTGCAAATGAATGGCCTCTCCCCGGTGTGAACTCGCTGGTGGTTCTGCAGGTAGGATAACTGAGCGAATCGCTTATCACACACAGGGCAGATGAATGGCTTCTCCCCAGTGTGAACTCGCTGGTGGTTCTGCAGGTTACATAACCGAGTGAATCCCTTCCCACAGTCAGAGCAGGTGAATGGCCTCTCTCCAGTGTGAACTCGTTCGTGTCTCCGCAGGTTGCCAATGATAGTGAATCCCTTTTCACACTGAGTGCAGGTGAAAGGCCTCTCCCCGGTGTGACTGCGTTGATGCCTTTCCAGCTCGTGTCGGTCTTTGAATCCTTTCTCACAGTCCTCACATTTCCATGGTTTCTCCATGGTCCGGGTGATCTTGCGTATCACCGCGTTGGACGACTGTCCACACACAGAACACGTGTACAGTCTCTTCCTGATGTGAACGGTGTAGTATTTTTTCAGGCTGTGTAACTGATTAAAGCTCGTTCCACAGTCAGTGCTCTGTAACAGTCTCACACGGGTGTGTGTGTGGGTCTCGGTGGCTTTTCCAGACACACTGATGTTTAAAATCTCTTGAATCAGACAGAATAGACAAACATTTCTCCTTCTAGATTCAAAGGTCGATGATATTCGGTTCCCAAGGATTGAGTGACTCAGTCAGTTCTTGACGTGATATTTAATTTGAGATATCCACCTCAAACCCCTCTCGTTCGAACTGCAAAAAGATTTTACAAAAATCATCACTGTCAGTACAGGATAGAAATTCAGAACAGATAATTCTAGTTTCTAGCTGACTCTCGTTCCCTCAAATGTAAAATCATAGGGCAGCACGGTAGCATAGTGATTCACACAATTGCTTCACAGCTCCAGGGTCCCAGGTTCGATTCCGGCTTGGGTCACTGCCTGTGGGGAGTCTGCACATCCTCCCCGTGTGTCCGTGGGTTTCCTCTGGGTGCTCCGGTTTCCTCCCACAGTACAAAGATGTGCTGGTTAGGTGGATTGGCCATGCTAAATTGCCCTTAGTGTCCAAAATTGCCCTTAGTGTTGGATGGGGTTACTGGGTTATGGAGATAGGGTGGAGGTGTGGACCTTGGGTAGGGTGCTCTTTCCAAGAGCCGATGCAGACTTGATGGGCCGAATGGCCTCCCTCTGCATTGTAAATTCTATGATCTATGCTCTGTAAATGCTCTAAATCTCCATTCCACACACTCGCCCTCCATTCTCACTCTGCTGTATCTAATATTCACCCTCCCAACTCTCCTGAAGGTGCTGATTCAGGCTGATTGACAGGCCCATGCTCACTGCTTCCTGTCCTGGACACAGAGGCTGCCAGACAGATATATGTCTATATTACTGGACGATAAATGTGTGTAATATACAGACTGGATTCACTTCCTTCCCCTCCCAATTCTTATGAAGGTGCTGATTGATGCTGATCAACAAATCTAAACTCACGACAACCTGTACAAGAGTAGAGACTCTCCATCCAAGTATATTTACTGATTAGAGATGGGGTGATTCTGAGGAAGAATTTTATTTAGTCATGGAGTGGGCATGAGCAGGAACCCACTGCCCACAAGGGTTGTGGAAATCGAGATGATCAATAAATCAAAATAAAATATAAATTGTTCTATTACACACCTGACTTGTGCCTTGTATATGGTGGACAGGCTTTGGGGGTCAGAAGGTCCGTTACTCACTAGTATTTGGCCTGCCCTGGTGGCCACCATATTAATATGGCTAGTCCAGTTCAGTTTCTGATCAATGGTAACCCCCAGGATGTTGATTGTGGAGGATTCAGCGATGATAATGCCATTGAATCTCAAGGGGCGGTGGTTAGATCCTCCTTTGTAGATGGTCATTGCCTTGTCGCACTTGTGTCGCACAAATGTAACTTGCTACTTATCAGCCCACATCTGGATACTGTCCAGGTCATGCTGCATTTGGACATAGACTGTTTCATTATCTGAAGAGTCACGAATGGTGCAGAACATTGTGCAGTCATCCACAAACATCCCCACTTCTCGCCTTATGTGAAAGGGAGGTAATCGATGAAGCAGCTAAGGATGGTTGGGCCTAGGAGTGTGCCCGGAGGATCTCCTGGAACCGAGATGATTGACCTCCAACTACCACAACCATCTTCCTTTGTGCCATGTATGACTCAATCAGCGGAGTTTTCCCCGATTCCCATTGACTCCAGTTTAGCTGGGGCTCCTTGATGCCATACTCGGTCAAATGCTGCCTTGATACCAAGTCACTCTCACCTCACCTCTGCCATTCAGCTCTTTTGGCCATGACTGAACCAAGGCTGTAATGAGGTCAGGAGCTGAGTGACCCTGGTGGGACCCAAACCGAGAGTCCGTGAGCAGGTTTTGCTGAGTAAGTACCACTTGATAGCACTATTAATGACTCCTTCCATCACTTTGCTGATGATGGAGAGTATTCCGAAAGGGAAGTAATTGGTTGGATTTGATTTGTCCTGTTTACTGTTCCCTTTAATGTCAGCCATCTCCTGGGGAAACCAGCCCTTTAATTGTGAACATTAGGAAAGAGACCATCCTTTTAGCCAGACAAATAAATGTGTCAAGCTGAGGGAGCAAAGGACGTCAATGTCTTTCAGACAGCCAGAGAGAGAGAGACCTGGGCCAACCTTTGCAGAGTCTGCACCCTCCCTGGATTCACTTCCTTTCCCTTCAAGTTGCTGCAAGTGACCAATTGAAGGTCAGAATGAGACAATAAATGGAAAGAGGGAGAAAAGAAAGTGTTTTACTCACAGATATTGGAGACAGGAGGAAGGTTCAGTCTGTGTCCAGCTCAAGCTCACCCAGGGTTGGAGGAACAACAGCTTTGCTCGGTAGAAACCTCCATGTCCAACTTCCGCATTGAGACAATGGGGGAGCTCTGATTGGCGGAGAAGCAGAATCCTTCCGGTCCTCCAATCATCCTATTGGTCAACACCTCAGCAGTAAGGTCAGCGGAAGTGAGCTCCGGTGCACATGCGCATATTCCCCTTCCCTTAGACATGCGCAGTCCCGGGTCCTGGGATGGGGTGGGGGAGATCACCGACGGCCGGAACTGTCAGCCGGTTGCCTGGAAAACTTGTCTCGGGAATATGTGGCGGAAGGGGAACAATGGGTGGGGGCGGGGCTTCCGCGTCTGTGTGCTGGACAGTGATGTCACCGCGGAGCGGATTTATTCCGATTGGTTGATTCAGAGGACAAGCTCCTTTGTGATGTCACAATGTGGAGGTGCGACAATGAATTTCAGACTAAAACTTCCTCCTCTGGGCAACATCTGGGAACAAATCAATGTCTCCCCCTTTCAATAGTTCATAAGATACAGGAGCAGAATTAGGCCATTTGGCCCATCGAGTATAATTCTTCAACCCGATTAAAAATCTGTCTAACTCTTCCCTAAATGTACTCATTGTCCCAGCTCCACCGCACTCTGGGATAGTGAATTCCACACATCACAGCCATTTGGGAGAAGCAGCTTCTCCTCAACTCTTTAGAATTTGTTACCTCTTTCTTCAAAGAATCTTTATTGTCGCAAGTAGGCTTATATTAACACTGCAATGAAGTTACTCTGAAAAACCCCCACGCTCCACATTTTGGCTCCTGTTCGGGCACACAGAGGGAGAATTCAGAATGTCCAAATTATCTAACAGCACGTCTTTCGGGGCTTGTGGGAGGAAACCGAAGCACCCGGCGGAATCATAGAATTTACAGTGCAGAAGAAGGGCATTCAGCCCATCGAGTCTGCACCAATCTAGGTGGGAATTCGTAGCTGGGTGGGGAGGAAGTGCTTTTTATCCCTGGTAAGTAGTGTTTCTGTTTCTTTTCATTGGTGTATTTATTTATTTTTTCTTTGTTTTTTTTTGTTGAAATTGTAGTTGTTGAAGTTAACCGAAGGTTTAAGACATGGCAGGAGATCTCAGACCCGTGTCATGCTCCTCGTGTGCGATGTGGGAGCTCAGGGACACGTCCACTGTCCCTGGCTCCTTCACGTGCAAGAAGTGTGTCCAGTTGCAGCTCCTGTTAGACCGCTTGACGGCTCTGGAGCTGCGGATGGACTCACTTTGGAGCATCCGCGATGCTGAGGACGTCGTGGATAGCACGTTTAGCGAGTTGGTCACACCGCAGGTGAAAGGTACTGAGGGAGATAGTAAATGGGTGACCAAAAGACAGAGCAAGAGTAGGAAGGCAGTGCAGGTGTCCTCTGCGGTCATCTCCCTGCAAAACAGATATACCGCTTTGGATAATGTTGAGTGAGATGGCTCACCAGGGAAGGCAGCAGCAGCCAGGTTCATGGCACTGTGGATAGCTCTGCTGCACAGCTGGGCAGGAAGAATGTCAGGGCTATAGTGATGGGGACTCAATTGTAAGGGGAATAGACAGGCGGTTCTGCGGACGCAATTGAGACTCCAGGATGGTATGTTGCCTCCCTGGTGCAAGGGTCAAGGATGTCTCGGAGCTGCTGCAGGACATTCTGGGGGGGGGAGGAGGGTGAATAGCCAGCTGTCGTGGTGCACATAGGCAACAACGATATTGGTAAAAAATGGGACGAGGTCCTACAAGCTGAATTTAGGGAGCTAGGGGTTAAACTAAAAAGTAGGACCTCAAAGGTAGTAATCTCAGGATTGTTACCAGTGCCACGAGCTAGTCAGAGAAGGAATGTCAGGATAGAGAGGATGAATACGTGGCTCGAGAGATGGTGCAAGAGGGAGGGATTCAAATTCCTGGGACATTGGAACCGGTTCTGGGGAGGTGGGACCAGTACAAACCGGATGGTTTGCACCTGGGCAGGACTGGAACCGATGTCCGAGGGGGGGTGTTTGCTAAAGCTGTTGGGGAGAGTTTAAACTAATGTGGCAGGGGGATGGGAACCGATGCAGGAAGTTGGAAGGTAGTAAAACAGGGACAGAAATAAAAGGCAGTAAGGGGGAAAGTGTAAGGCAGAGAAGCCATAGTCAAAAATCAAAAAGGGCAACAGTACAAGGTACAGTGACTGAGGGGAGCTTAGTGAATAGGACCAGGAATACTAAAAGAAATAAAACGGGAAGTGAAAATATTAATGGTAAGCGACGCGGCAGGTTGTTACATGAAGATATGGGTTCGGCGACAAGGAAAATTAGGAGAAAGGTCAAGAGGAAATATAACTTAGGAGAGGTTACTGATCGAGGTGTTAAGATTCAGAACAGAGGTAAAAAAGCCAACATAAGGGTACTTTACCTGAATGCTCGTAGTATTCGGAATAAGGTAAATGAGTTGATGGCGCAAATCATCGTGAATGACTATGATTTAGTGGCCATTACTGATACATGGTTAAAGGATGGTCATGACTGGGAGTTAAATATCCGAGGGTATCAAACTTTTCGGAAGGACAGAGTGGATGGTAAGGGAGGTGGTGTAGCGCTGTTATTTAAGGATGACATCCGGGCAACAGTAAGGGATGACATCAGTGCTATGGAGGATAAGGTTGAATCCATTTGGGTGGAAATCAGGAATAGTAAGGCGAAAAAGTCACTGATAGGAGTAATCTATAGGCAACCAAATAGTAACATTATGGTGGGGCAGGCAATAAACAAAGAAATAACAGATGCATGTAGAAATGGTACAGCAGTTATCATGGGGGATTTTAATCTACATGTTGATTGGTTTAACCAGGTCGGTCAAGGCAGCCTTGAGGAGGAATTTATAGAATGTATCCGCGATTATTTCCTAGAACAGTATGTAATGGAACCTACGAGGGAACAAGCGGTCCTAGATCTGGTCCTGTGTAATAAGACAGGATTGATTCAGGATCTTATAGTTAGGGATCCTCTCGGAAGGAGCGATCACAATATGGTGGAATTTAAAATACAGATGGAGGGTGAGAAGGTAAAATCAAGCACTAGTGTTTTGTGCTTAAACAAAGGAGATTACAATGGGATGAGAGAAGAACTAGCTAAGGTAGACTGGGAGCAAAGACTTTATAGTGAAACAGTTGAGGAACAGTGGAGAACCTTCCAAGTGATTTTTCACAGTGCTCAGCAAAGGTTTATCCCAACAAAAAGGAAGGACGGTAAAAAGAGGGGAAATCGACCGTGGATATCTAAGGAAATAAGGGAGAGTATCAAATTGAAGGAAAAAACATACAAAGTAGCAAAGATCAGTGGGAGACTAGAGGACTGGGAAATCTTTAGGGGGCAACAGAAAGCTACTAAAAAAGTTATAAAGAAGAGTAAAATAGATTATGAGAGTAAACTTGCTCAGAATATAAAACAGATAGTAAAAGTTTCTACAAATACATAAAACAAAAAAGAGTGGCCAAGGTAAATATTGGTCCTTTAGAGGATGAGAAGGGAGATTTAATAGTGGGAAATGAGGAAATGGCTGAGGAACTGAACAGGTTTTTTGGGTCGGTCTTCACAGTGGAAGACACAAATAACATGCCAGTGACTGATGGAAATGAGGCTGTGACAGGTGAGGACCTTGAGAGGTTTGTTATCACCAAGGAGGTAATGATGGGCAAGCTAATGGGGCTGAACGTAGACAAGTCTCCTGGACATGATGGAATGCATCCTAGAGTGCTAAAAGAGATGGCTAGGGAAATTGCAAATGCACTAGTGATAATTTACCAAAATTCACTAGACTCTGGGGTGGTCCCGGCGGATTGGAAATTAGCAAACGTGACACCACTGTTTAACAAAGGAGGTAGGCAGAAAGCGGGTAATTATTGGCCAGTGAGCTTAACTTCGGTAGTAGGGAAGATGCTGGAATCTATCATCAAGGAAGAAATAACGAGGCATCTGGGTGGAAATTGTCCCATTGGGCAGACGCAGCATGGGTTCATAAAGGGCAGGTCGTGCCTAACTAATTTAGTGGAATTTTTTGAGGACATTAACAGTGCGGTAGATAACGGGGAGCCAATGGATGTGGTATATCTGGATTTCCAGAAAGCCTTTGACAAGGTGCCACACAAAAGGTTGTTGCATAAGATAAAGATGCATGACATTAAGGGGAAAGTAGTAGCATGGATAGAGGATTGGTTAATTAATAGAAAGCAAAGAGTGGGGATTAATGGGTGTTTCTCTGGTTGGCAATCAGTAGCTAGTGGTGTCCCTCAGGGATCAGTGTTGGGCCCACAACTGTTCACAATTTACAGAGATGATTTGGAGTTGGGGACCAAGGGCAATGTGTCCAAGTTTGCAGACGACACTAAGATAAGTGGTAAAGCAAAAAGTGCAGAGGATACTGGAAGTCTGCAGAGGGATTTGGAGAGGCTAAGTGAATGAGCTAGGGTCTGGCAGATGGAATACAATGTTGACAAATGTGAGGTTATCCATTTTGGTAGGAATAACAGCAAAAGGGATTATTATTTAAATGATAAAATATTAAAATATGCTGCTGTGCAGAGAGACCTGGGTGTGCTAGTGCATGAGTCACAAAACGTTGGTTTTCAGGTGCAACAGGTGATTAAGAAGGCAAATGGAATTTTGTCCTTCATTGCTACAGAGATGGAGTTTAAGACTAAGGAGGTTCTGCTGCAATTGTATAAGGTGTTAGTGAGGCCACACCTGGAGTATTTTGTTCAGTTTTGGTCTCCTTACTTGAGAAAGGACGTACTGGCACTGGAGGGTGTGCAGAGGAGATTCACTAGGTTAATCCCAGAGCTGAAGGGGTTGGATTACGAGGAGAGGATGAGTAGACTGGGACTGTACTCGTTGGAATTTAGAAGGATGAGGGGGATCTTATAGAAACATATAAGATTATGAAGGGAATAGATAGGATAGATGCGGGCAGGTTGTTTCCACTGGCGGGTGAAAGCAGAACTAGGGGGCATAGCCTCAAAATAAGGGGAAATAGATTTAGGACTGAGTTTAGGAGGAACTTCTTCACCCAAAGGGTTGTGAATCTATGGAATTCCTTGCCCAGTGAAGCAGTAGAGGCTCCTTCATTAAATGTTTTTAAGATAAAGATAGATAGTTTTTTGAAGAATAAAGGGATTAAGGGTTATGGTGTTCGGGCCGGAAAGTGGAGCTGGGTCCAGAAAAGAACAACAAAGAACAAAGAACAAAGAAATGTACAGCACAGGAACAGGCCCTTCGGCCCTCCAAGCCCATGCCGACCATGCTGCCCGACTAAACTACAATCTTCTACACTTCCTGGGTCCGTATCCCTCTATTCCCATCCTATTCATGTATTTGTCAAGATGCCCCTTAAATGTCACTATCGTCCCTGCTTCCACCACCTCCTCCGGTAGCGAGTTCCAGGCACCCACTACCCTCTGCGTAAAAAACTTGCCTCGTACATCTACTCTAAACCTTGCCCCTCTCACCTTAAACCTATGCCCCCTAGTAATTGACCCCTCTACCCTGGGGAAAAGCCTCTGACTATCCACTCTGTCTTTGCCCCTCATAATTTTGTATACCTCTATCAGGTCTCCCCTCAACCTCCTTCGTTCCAGTGAGAACAAACCGAGTTTATTCAACCGCTCCTCATAGCTAATGCCTCATTGAATGGTGGAGCAGGCTCGAGGGGCCAGATGGCCTACTCCTGCTCCTAGTTCTTATGTTCAATCCCTGGAAAGAGCACCCCACCCCAGCCCATGCCCCAACCCCAGCCCCGTAACCCAGTAAACCCACCTAACCTTTTTGGACACCAACGGCAATTTATCATGGCCAATCTACATTTTATCATGGCCAATCCACATAACCTGCACATCTTTGGACTGGGAGGAAACCGGAGCACCCGTACAAAACCTACGAAGACACGAGAGAACATGCAGACTCCACACAGCCAGTGACACAAGCTGGAATCGAACCTGGGACCCTGGAGATGTGAAGCAACTGTGCTAACCACTGTGCTGCCATGCTTGCCATCTTTTCCTAAGACTATTACCTCTTATTCTAGAATGCCTGAAAGATGTGCTGTTAGGTGAATTGAACATTCTGAATTCACCTTCTGTGTACCCTAACAGGCGCCAGAATGTGGAAATTGGGGAGTTTCACAGTAACTTCATTGCCATGTTTTTAAAAAATTTTAAGTACCCAATTCATTTTTTCCAATTAAGGGGCAATTTAGCGTGGCCAGTCCACCTAGGCTGCACATCTTTGGGTTATGGGGGCGAAACCCACGCAAACACGGGGAGAATGTGCAAACTCCGCATGGACAGTAACCCAGATCCGGGATCGAACCTGGTACCTCAGCGCCATGTTAGTCTCCTGTTCTGAGTGTGGGAAAGGATTCACTCGGTCTGCACACATGCTGAGACACCAGTATGTTCACACCGGGGAGAGGCCATTCACCTTCTCTGAGTGTGGAAAGGGATTCACTCAGTTACCGCATCTGCAGACACATCAACGTGTTCACAAGTCATTACAAAGGTTGGATTCTGCTGTTTTTGCTGCTGTTAATCACATCCAGGACTGAACCATATTTATTCTGACACTTGGTGAAGTGGGAGTGTCGGAGGGTTTCTTTCTGCTGGACTGGTCGGTCTCACAACTTTGCTTCCAGTGGGCTGATGCTCTTTGAGCCTGGGAGAGCACATTTCCACTGAAATGATCCACAAAAGCTGATGCAGGACATGTATTTTATCATGGATAGTAAATAGCGTTTTTCCCCCATTACAGGTAGATCTAAAATAAATACATGAAGAACTGGAAAAACACATCAGGTCTGACAGCATCTGTGGAGAGAGAAACAGAGTTAATGTTTCATGTCTAATGTAACTCTACTTCAGAACTAAAGAGAGGGAGAAATGTGATGGGTTTGAAGCTGGTGAGAAAGGGGGGAGGGTGTAAGATCTACACTTTCCTGTTATTGCATATATTAAGTAACGCCGACCATGCAACTAACAATGCAGAATCTTGTCTAACAGTTTTGGGTGCCAAGTAATTTTATTTGGTATCTATTGATCGATTTATAACAGAAATTCTTGTTACAGAATTTACAAGGTTCTCAGTTCAGCCCTTGCCTGCAAAAAACTGTTTTGAGAATCAGATTATCCTTAGTAACTTACAGAACGACTTGAATTCAAAATACAATAGCAGTAATGGTTTCTTTGCTCAAAGCAAACAGCTGCGTAGGTTAGAAATAGAGATGGAAAATATGAAAGAAAGATAATAGATAGCTTCTTAGGCAAAACGTATAGGATGATTCTAGAATAGAAATAATACCCTAAAACTATTACCTTTAAGGAATTTGTTATCAGTCTAAGCCAATCTATTCCTGCCCCTGCAATATGCTGATTGGTTTGGATGGGTCTTCAATACATTTGGTTCGATGATTGGGTTGTCAATCTTCAATATGCAACATTATCAGTCATGATGCATCTTCAAATTCTTTAGTGTGTGTTGGTATGCAAATTCTGTTCTTATCATTGCACTGGTCTGCGCTTTGACTTATGATTCCTTCTGTCGGACGATGGAAGGCTTATATGAACTCTAATGTCAACCTAACCTTCAAAAGAAATGTTGCACTTGCTCAGCTCGTTGCAAGCTGTTCCTTGCAAACAGATATGCATTGGGCTTCTCCGGAACATTGCAGCAGGCCGAGCACAGAAATGCGAGCATGAGAGCAAGGTGGTGAATTCTAATGGCATCAAGCGGAAGGTCAGGGTCATGCTTGAGGACTGAGCGGAGGTGTCCCACAAAGAGGGCAGGGAACAGGATGAATTAAAGAGAAACCATTTGTGTCCAGAACATTGTGAACATCATTTTACCCTGGTTGTCTTTGATCCTCAAGTCATTTTCTTGTCTTTTATTTCCCGCCTTCTGCTTCATTAATAAACTTTTATCAGTAAAAACATTTGATTTTTCTGGACTTTTCATGATTAGATTGATGCACTTTAGGGAAATTGGGTGAGCGGTTGACAGGCTCTTTAACAGAAAGTGAGTCCCTCTCAGGTAATTGGCAAAGAAGCCAGAGGGGGAGATGAGATTTTATTTTATTTGACACAGTGAGTTGTTCTGATCTGTTTGAAAGCAGATTCAATGGTATCTTTTCAAAGGGTGAATACTTGAATGGGAAGAATTTGCAGGGCTGTGGGGAAAGAGCATAGCAGTTGGATGAATGGGAGAGTCCTCTCAAAGAGATAGCAGGGACAAAATGGGCCAAATGGTCTCCTCCTGCAACCTGTGAATCTGAGCCTCCTGCTTTTGTGCAGGTTAAAAGGGACAGATTTCATTGCAGCCTCTTCCCTGTATATGTATTTAAAGAGACAGGTTTCGCTTCAACTGAGTGACCGATATAACAATCGGTCGGAGGCCCATTTCCCAGTCAGCCCTCCAGCACCTCCCTGTCTCTCTATTAGTGCGACGCCCATCTGGTGCGCAGGCCCCGTTATTCTCAGCTAAATTCAGCCTCAGCTCCGTCTCCTGCCTGTCATTGACACGAGCAATAGAGACAGAAAGGTGCCCGACCGAGGCTCAAATGGGAAGTCGGAATTTGTGGTTCTAAACCAACATTTGTCAGTCAAATCCATGTTATTTATACTGGAGTTTTTATTATTAGATTTAGGCACTGGAGGCAAAGGGTGGGGTTTTTAAAGGATAACTTTCCTTTTTAACTTTGTATTGTTTATAGTGTCAGCCATGGCTCAGTGGGCAGCGCTCTCACCTCTGGGTCAGAAGGTTGTGGGTTCAAATCCCACACCAGGAACCTGAAGACAAAAATCACATCCAACATTCCTGGTCCCAGCACTGAGGAGTGCTGCACTGTCAGAACAGCCTTCTTTCAAATAAGATGTTAAACTGAGGCCCTGTCTGCCCCCCTCAGGTGGGTGTAAAAGTTCGCACAGCCACTATTTTGAAGAAAAGCAGGGGAGTTATCCCCAGTGTCCTGGTCAATATCACTAAAAACAGATCATCTGCCCTTTATCACATTGCTGTGTGTGAGAGAACCCCAGCATTGACCCCCTCAAGGCAAACTTTATTTTCTCCAGCCATGAGAGAAACCCAGCCATGTCACTGACCCAAGTCTTCACACTCGGGGGCTTCGAGTCCCTCCACAGTAAGAGGATCCGTCTCCGGGCTACCAGGGAGGCAAAGGCCAAAATATTGGCCTATTTCACTCCCTGAACTCCCGGGTCTTCTGATACTCCAAAGATCGCTATCTCTGGACTCTGCACCCACGCCCAAAACATGTGGACATGGTTTGCTGGGCTTCCCGCACATCTATCTTCTACTCCGAAAAACTTGCTCATCCTCGCCGCCGTCATGTGTGCCCGGTGTACCACCTTAAACTATATTAGACTGAGCCTGGCACATGATGAGGAGGAATTAACCCTGCTTAGGGCGTCCGCCCACAGACCCGCCTCTAACTCCCCACCTAGCTCCTCCTCCCACTTGCCCTTCAGTTCCTCCACTGGGGTCTCCTCTGCCTCCAACAACTCCTGATAGGTATCCGACACTTGCCCCTCCCTCACCCAGGTACCGAACACTACTCTGTCCTGTATCCCCCGTAGTGGGATCAGCGGGAAAGCCAACACCTGTTTCCTCAGAAAGTCCCGGACTTGTAAATATCTGAAACCATTCCCCGGCGGCAGCTTGAACTTGTCCTCCAGCACCTTCAGACTGGGAAAACTCCTTTCTATGAATAGATCTCCCATCCTCCTAATTCATACTGTCTGCCAACTTCGGAACCCGCCATTAATCCTTCCCAGCGCGAACCTGTGGTTGTTGCAAATTGGGGTCCTACTGACGCACACGCCACCTTCTTCTACCTCCTCCATTGCCCCCAGATCCTCAATGCCGCCACCACCACCGGGCTAATGGAGTACCGGGCCGGCGAGAACGGCAGAGGTGCCGTTACCAGTGCTCCCAAACTGGTGCCTTTGCATGACGCCGCCTCCATCCGCTCCCATGCCGACCCCTCCCCCATTACCCACTTCCTAATCATCGCTATATTCGCCACCCAGTAGTAGTTGCAGAGGTTCGGCAGCGCCAACCCACCCTCCCCCCAACTGCGCTCCAACAACATTTTCTTCACCCGCGGGGTTTTATTCGCCCATACAAAGCCCAAAATAATCTTGTTTACCCGCTTGAAAAAGGCCTTAGGGATGAAGACGGGGAGGCACTGGCAGACAAACAAAAATCTGGGGAGCACCGTCATTTTTACGGTCTGCATCCTCCCCGCCAGCAATAGCGGGAGCATATCCCATCTTTTAAAGTCCCCCTCCATTTGCTCCACCAGCCGGGTTAGCTTGAGCCTGTGTAATGCCTCCCATTTCCGAGCCACCTGTGTTCCCAGGTAGCGAAAGCTCCTCTCTACCATCCTGAGTGGCAGCCCCTTCAGTCTCCTCTCCTGCCCCCTTGCCTGGATCACGAACAATTCACTTTTTCCCATATTTAATTTGTACCCCGAGAAACTGCCAAATTCCCCCAAGATCTGCACAACCTCCTCCATCCCCTCCACCGGGTCCGAGATGTACAAGAGCAGATCGTCCATGTACAGCGAAACCTCTCCACCCCCCCCCCCCCCCACCCCCCGAAACAGCCCCTGCCACTTGCCACTTCCTTGATGCTCTGAGCGCCATGGCCGACGGCTCTATAGCCAGGGCGAACGGGGAGAGGGGGCACCCCTGCCTCGTCGCTCGGTGTAGCTTAAAGTACCCCGACCTCAGCCGGTTCGTGCACACACTCGCTACCTGCGCCTGGTACAGCAATCGCACCCAGTCGACGAAGCCCTCCCCAAACCTTCCCAGCGTCTCCCAAAGATACTCACGCTCTACCCGATCAAAAGCCTTCTCCGCGTCCATCGCAACCACCACCTCTGCCTCCTCTCCTTCTGAGGGCAACATAATTACATTCAAAAGTCTCCGAACGTTAGCATTGAGCTGTCTACCCTTAACAAATCCGTTTTGGTCCCCCCTATCACCCCCGGGACACAGTCCTCTATCCTAGTGGCCAAAATCTTAGCCAGCAGCTTGGCATCTACGTTCAAAAGCGAGGTCGGCCTATATGACCCACATTGCTCTGGGTCCTTTTCTCGTTTAAGGATGAGTGAAATCGAGGCCTGTGACATTGTTGGGGGGAGGATTCCCCTCTCTTTAGCCTCATTAAAGGTTCTCATCAGCAGTGGGCACAACACCTCTGAGAACTTCTTATAGAATTCTACCGGGTAACCGTCCGGCCCCAGAGCCTTGCCTGACTGCATACCCTCCTGTCCTTTAACAATTTCCTCTGCCTCAAACGGGGCCCCCAGCCCCTCCACCAGGTCCTCCTCCACCCTCGGGAACCCAACTGATCTAGGAATCGCCTCATCCCTTCTATACCAGGCGGGGGTTCCGACTCATATCATTTACTATAAAATTCTTTAAAAACGTTGTTCACCCCCCCTGGGTCCAACACCATGTCGCCCTCTCTATTCCTTACTCCCCCAATCTCCCTGGCCACTTCTCTCTTCCTAAGCTGGTGGACCAACATCCTGCTCGCCTTTTCCCCATATTCGGAGACCCCCTTGCCCTCAACTGCTCCACCGCCCTCCCTGTGGTCAACAACTCACCAACTCTGCCTTGAATTTCCGACGGTCCCTCAGGAGTCCAGCGTCCGGGGCCTCCGCATATCTCCTATCCACTCGAAGTATCTCCTGACTCACTCCCTGACTCCGATGCAGGCTTGAGCAGAGAGATCTCGGTGTCCATGTACATAGATCCCTGAAAGTTGCCACCCAGGTTGAGACAGTTGTTAAGAAGGCGTACGGTGTGTTAGCTTTTATTGGTAGAGGGATTCAGTTTCGGAGCCATGAGGTCATGTTGCAGCTGTACAAAACTCTGGTGCAGCCGCATTTGGAGTATTGCGTGCAATTCTGGTCGCCGCATTAGAGGAAGGATGTGGAAGCATTGGAAAGGGTGCAGAGGAGATTTACCAGAATGTTGCCTGGTATGGAGGGAAGATCTTATGAGGAAAGGCTGAGGGACTTGAGGCTGTTTTCGTTAGAGAGAAGAAGGTTAGGAGGTGACTTAATTGAGGCATACAAGATGATCAGAGGATTGGATAGGGTGGACAGTGAGAGCCTTTTTCCTCGGATGGTGATGTCCAGCACGAGGGGACATAGCTTTAAATTGAGCGGAGATAGATATAGGACAGATGTCAGAGGTAGGTTCTTTACTCAGAGAGTAGTAAGGGCGTGGAATGCCCTGCCTGCAACAGTAGTGGACTCGCCAACACTAAGGGCATTGAAATAGTCATTGGATAGACATATGGACGATAAGGGAATAGTGTAGATGGGCTTTAGAGTGGTTTCACAGGTCGGCGCAACATCGAGGACCGAAGGGCCTATACTGCACTGTAATGTTCTATATTCTATTCAGGTCAAACTATATTTTCAAGTTATCCCCCGGTATAACCCATACCTTCAACAAAGAATTTTACCTACTTACCCCTTAGTAGCATTGATATCCTGGGTCCTGCATTGCTAAGTAAGTAAAGTAGGCTAATAACCACTGTTTCAGGTTAAAACTTTTAAGTTATTTTATTTATTTATTTATTTTTTCTTTTTAAAAGATGCAATCACTGTCTTTACAGAAAAGTAAAAAGATCTTGCTTCTGGATCCTTCTGGTTGGTTGAAGGGACCTTCAGGCCCAACTTGTCAATCAGTCTTCTTTTTAAAATCTGGTCTTCTTTAGATGTATTCGCTGGTGAGCTTGGTTGCTACGTCCTATCTTTCCCATGTACCGAGCTGTGAGAGCTGGCTCTGCTGACTGTACCCTTTCTTCGGGTTTATATATTTTTCTAACAGTTATTTAAGTTTTTAAGACTTCATTGTAAAGTAATTCTTATTTTCCTTGGATTGTAAAAGGTACCTTTAATCTGAATTTTTCTAACATGACTAAGTATTCATTTTGGGCATGGCCTCAGCCCTCAGATCTGATTACATTGTCCTTTGTGATATTCAAAAATGCTTTGGTTTCAATAGGGGTGTGAATTTGGTTTGGTTCCTGTCATTTCATTAGTTTTATTTTCCAATTGTGTCCTCAGCTCATAATTTTGACTTTGATTTTGGCTCTAAATTATGTTTCTCATAGACTGATAGTCTCCAGTTTTCTTTTAATTTACCTGGTGTTAGCAGAATTTCACACCTAGAATTGTCACCAAATTCAACTGAATCTCATCCTTTCCTTTCTAGCTGCTTACTAAGATAGTTAATTTCAATGAAGGTGTGAAACATTGCTTTTAGCTGTATGCTAAAAATCCACTTGGTTATAACTTGAAAGGTTTACATTTATCACCTAGCTCAACTGAAACTCTCATCCATGCTTTTCCAGATGCTTACTAAGATAGTTACCTTCAATGAAGGTATGAGCCATTGTTTTTAGCTTCATACAAAAATCCTGTGTGTTTGCTAAGCCTGCTTGGGAGAATCTACATTTTATAATCCTGCTCTTTGCAGCTGCTGTGAACCCTTTGTGGGATATTTCCCTCCATTCTCTCATGTTTAGCTGGTTTAGCACACTGGGCTAATAGCTGGCTTTTAAAGCAGACCAAGGCAGGCCAGCAGCACGGTTCAATTCCCGTACCAGCCTCCCCGAACAGGCGCCGGAATGTGGCGACTAGGGGCTTTTCACAGTAACTTCATTGAACCCTACTTGTGACAATAAGCGATTTTCATTTTTTCATTTCATGTTTCTCTCAAACCAGATATTGCCAGACTTCCATGTTTCAAATGACACATCTTTCCATATTATCAATTACAATATGCACGCCATTAAATCACCAAGTAAGGTGTAGAAACCTAAAACTGTCAATTCAAGCTGTCATAAAACATTCATCTCCCTCAAACAATAAATCTCTGTCCCCAACACACTCTCAATGAAATGAAATGAAAATCGCTTTTTGTCACAAATAGAGGTTATTGCCACATTCCGGCGCCTGTTCGGGGAGGCTGGTACGGGAATTGAACCGTGCTGCTGGTCTGCCTTTGCCTGCTTTAATAGCCAGCTATTTAGCCCAGTGTGCTAAACCAGCCCCAACCAATGTACACTAATTCATGCCAATATCCAGCAATTCTCCTCCCCTGAAGGTGCTGACTCTCAGGTTCAGTTTCACTCTCACCTATTGCCCTCCCCAATATGTCACCCGGGTGTCTAAAATCTTCACACCTGAAGTTAACAAACTGTTTTGTTAAGGAGAGCGTCACAGTCAAATCCGGTGACTACCCACATGTACTTTGTGAGGTCATTGCCCCCCAACCCCATCATTCCAGTCCCAGGAGTTTGGAGACTGGGCTCCGAGTAATGGCATCTGCGGTTCCCACAGCCCCCCGCTCTGGGGAAACGCTCCATCCGCCGCACGAGCGGCACGGGACTGCGCATGTCCAAGGGAGAGCGGCAGCTGCGCCTGTGCAGGAAAAAGCCAACAACCTGACCGTCCTACTGAGGCGTTGTCCAATGGAAAGAATTGGAAGACCGGAAGGACCCGTACTCCAGCCAATCAGAGCGGGAATCTGTATGAATAACAGGTGAGCTTCACACAGACAGAAACTTCCTCCTGTCTCCAAAATCTGGGAGTAAAACACTTTCTTTTCTCCCCCTTTCTATTTATTTGCTCATTCTGACCTTTAATTGGCAACTTGCAGCAACTGAAGGGAAGGGAAGTGAATCCAGGGCAGGTGCTGACTCTGGAAAGGTTGGCCCAGGTCTCTCTCTCTCCGTCGCTTATAGACCTTGACATCCTTTGCTCCCTCAGCTTGACACATTTATTTATCTGGCTAAAAAGATGGTCTATTTCCGAATGTTCACAATGAAAGGGCTGGTTTCCCCAGGAGATGGCTGACATTTAAGGGGACAGTAAAGTGATATCAGACAGAGAAATCTCGTGTTATTATCTGGTATAGATTAGATATTATTATTGGCTCTGTAATAAAATGTATTCATTATTCACCTCCTTTCCCTTCAGTTGCTGCAAGTGACCAATTGAAGGTCACAATGAGAAAAGAAATGGAAAGGGGCAGAAAAGAAAGTGTTTTACTCACAAATGTTGGAGACAAGAGGAGGTTTCAGTCTGTGTGAGCTCAATTTTCACTCACACAAAGCCCGCTAAGATTGGCTGAGGCACCAGAGTCCTTCCGGTCGCCCAGGCGTTCCATTGGTCAACGCGTCAGCATGACATTTCCACCCAGCACCCCACCTCATCTTCCCCTCTTCCTTGGACATGCGCAGTCCCGGACGGGGGAAGAGGAGATCATGGAGCGGCTGCTCGCTCCAGCCGGTGCCGTCAGACGGTTGCCTGGAAACCTTGTCTCGAGGAGGGGCAAACGGAGGGAGAACAATGGGTTGTTGCCGGGGGTCCCGCGACTGCGCGCTGGAACCTGATGACGTCATCTGGAGCGGTATGATTCCTATTGGCTGCTTTTGGCAGGGCTATATTGTGACGTCACATCCCGGAAGCTGGACACTGAGCTTCTTCCTCTGTGCGAGGAAATCAATGATTCTCCCTTTCCATTTCTTTTCTCATTCTGGGGGGACATTGGCGACTTGGAGCAACTGAATGGAAAGGAAGTGAATACAGTCTGCATATTAAACACATTTTGTGCCTCGTAATATTGACATATATCTGTCTGGCCGCCTGCATGAAGATTTTCAGGTCACTGTCTCCATGACAGGAAGCAGTGAGCATGGATCTGTCAATCAGCCTGAATCAGCACCTTCAGTAGAATTGAGAGGGTGAAGATTAGATACAGCAGAGTGAGAATGGAGGGAGAGTGTGTGGGATGGAGATTTACAGACTTTGGGGAATAAGAGAGGTAAGAATATTCCATAGTGTTTGCACTGTTGCTTCACAGCATCAGGGTCCCAGGTTCGATTCCCAGCATGAGTCACTGTCTGCAGTCTGCACATTCTCCCTATGTCTGCGCGGGTTTTGTCCGGGTGCTCTGGTTTTCTCCCACAACTCCCGAAAGACGTGCTGTTAGGTAATTTGGACATTCTGAATTCTCCCTCCGTGTACCCGACCAAGCGCCGGAATGTGGTGACTAGGGGCTTTTCACATCAAGTTCATTGCAGTGTTAATGTATGCCTACTTGTGACAATAAAGATTATTATTATTACAAGCTAGAATTGTGTGTTTGAATTTCTATCCACAACTGACAGTGATGACTTTTGTAATCTGTTACAGGACATTAGATTGGATGTTGAGTCAAGATCTGCCAGAGTCATCGTTGCATCAGGACCTGAATATCATCGGCCTTTGAATCTAGAAAGAGAAATGTTTGTGCATTCTAAGCGTTTCAAAATATTTTAAACATCAGTATAACTGGAAAAGCACAAAGCCGCACACACCCAAAGTGACTGTGTCCCAATGCACTGTCCGTAGAACGAGATTTTACCAGTTACACCGCCAGAAAAAACAGCAACCCAATCACAGCAGGGAGAGTACATGTTTTCTGTGTGTGCATGAGGCTTCATTTGATTGTCCAACCTGGAGAGACACAATCGGACCCACACCATGGAGAAGCCATGGAAATGTGGTGACTGTGGGAAAAGATTCAGATCCCCCTCTGTGCTGGAAATTCATCAACGCAGTCACACTGGGGAGAGACCGTTCACCTGCTCTGAATGTTGGAAGGGTTTCACTAATTCATCCAGCTTCCTGAAGCACTTGCAACTTCACACGAGGAGAAGGCCGTTCACCTGCTCTGAGTGTGGGAAGGCATTCAGTCATTCATCCAACTTACTGACACACCAACACGTTCACACTGGGGAGAGGCCATTCACCTGTCCTGAGTGTGGTAAGGGATTCATTAATTCATCTGGCTTGCTGACACACCGACGAGTTCACACTGGGGAGAGGCCGTTCACCTGTCCTGAGTGTGGGAAGGGATTCAGTCATTCATCCAATTTACTGATACACCGACGGATTCACACTGGGGAGAGACTGTTCACCTGCACTGAGTGTGGGAAAGCATTCATTAATTCATCTCACTTGCGGAAGCACCAGCGAGTACACACTGCGGAGAGGCCATTCATCTGCTCTGAGTGTGGGAAGGGATTCAGTCAGTTATGCAACCTGCAGAGACACCAGCGAGTTCACACCGGTGAGAAGCCGTTTATCTGCTCTGAGTGTGACAAGGGATTCACTCAGTCATCCCATCTGCTGAAACACCAGCGAGTTCACAAGTGATTACAGACCAGAGGGAGCTAGAGAACCCAATGGCTGCCTGTTGAATGCTGTTCCATTCACCCCCAACAAGTATCCACCTCCATCCACTAATTAACGCACCCATAAATACTTATCGAGTGTAGATATAGACACAAAATGAGACAAAGTTCAAGATGGAAGAGAGATGAATGGAAACTGCTTAAGGAAGACAGAAATAATGAAGTAAGAAGCCTCAGCCCCTCTCCACATGGCAGCAACGGGCCCGTCCCAACACCTCATTCAGGTCTGGAGAAGTCTGAGCTTAGACTATCCTGACTGAGCTGAGAAAATTCAGAAAAGACATTAATGACGCCCTTGGAACAATGAAAAATTCAGTCTCAGAACTGGAACAAGCTGTCAGCAGTTTGGGAAAGAGGGTAGTGCAGCCTGAGAACAGAATTAGTACGGTTAATGATAGGAACATTCACAGATTCAGGTTCCTTTCCTATTTACTCCGGAGAGACAGGCAGTTCGAGGACAGATGTCAGAACCTCAAATATTTCAGGAGACGGAACAACCTGCAAA
The DNA here is from genome assembly GCF_047496885.1 of Scyliorhinus torazame. Taxonomy (NCBI): domain Eukaryota; kingdom Metazoa; phylum Chordata; class Chondrichthyes; order Carcharhiniformes; family Scyliorhinidae; genus Scyliorhinus; species Scyliorhinus torazame. Next base: position 158,333,496 of record NC_092711.1, on the reverse strand, counting down.
TTTATGGGTTGCCAGAAACTCAGTAGGTGGGACATTATCCACTGGGTCGAAAGCTTTCTCAAGGTCCTGCTTAAACTCCCGGTCGATTTCCCACTACAACTAGAGTGGGCTCACAGATCACTGCAACAAAAGTCGTCATGCTAATTCACCCCAAGATCATTTGTGGTGAAATTTCTCAGCTCCAGATGAAACAGTTTGTTCTCACCCAGGCTTGGGGGTGGGGGGGAGGGGGGCTAGAAAAACCTCCAATTGAAAGGAAGGCGAGTCAGGTTGGATCAGGACTACTCACCGGATTAGCAGCGGAAAAGACACAGATATGCGGATATGAAGAAGCAGCTGAAGGAGGACAGAAGATTCCAAACACCTTACCCGCCGATGCTGAGAGTCCATCTTGAGGATGGAAGCAAGACCTTTACATCGGCATGGGAGGCTGCAGAGGGACTGGGCATCACCGCAAGCCTCTCGGCGGATGAGCGGATGGAGAGAGACATATCCCGTATCGGGTGGCACACTGCCGACCATGCGATTCCCTACTTAGCTGCCCGAGGTTTGTGATGTAGAGGGTCTGCTTCAGAGACATGATGAGGGAGGGCGGTGTTAAAGCAGTGGTGAGATTGTCTCAGATATCAGTGGGAATGTCTCAGATATCAGTGGGAATGTCTCAGATATCAGTGGGAATGAAATGAAACTGTTTAAGTTGCAGACTCTTTAACTTGGATGTTACAAAGTGCCTTTAAATTACTCAGTCAGGCCACTAAATATCTTAGCATTAATTTTTTTAAAATATAGAGCACCAAATTATTTTTTTCCTGATTAACGGCCAATTTAGCTTGGCCAATTCACCTACCTGCACATCTTTATGGGAGCGAGCCCCAAGCAGACACGGGGAGAATGTGCAAACTCCACATGGACAGTGACCCAGGGTCGGGATCGAACCCATCTCAGTATTCTTGGCCCACCATCAATCAATAGAATATGGAGCAAATTACATTTGCATCATTAACATTATGAAGAGTGATCTGGATGGGTGGCTGAGCCGACCCCTCTTTCTGTAAGGGCGGATTGAAGTTATTCGGATGAATGACCTCCCCAGATTGTTGTCCCTGTTCCAGATGTTCACTGTTCAGATTCCAGAATCTACATTCAATTTGCTGCATCGTCTGATCTCCCGTTTCACGCGGTGAGAAAATGACCAGAGTGCGATTTTCAAACATTACCGCTCACCAAGTTGGAAGGAGGTTCCGCACTTCCCAATTTTAAATCCGGTTTTTGAGCAGCTCAACTATAATCTGTGACAGCTTGGTTAACAGACAGAGGAGACACACGGTGGCTGAACCTGGAGAAACCTGTGTCCCAACTTCCATTAACAGCACTGCCATTTCTGGGTAACAGCATAAAGGATTGCAGAATGAGTGAATGCCAGATTGACTAACAATATTTGGAAAGAAATTCAGAAATCATTCCATTTACCTGGTTCAATCTCGGCTCTGACCACTATTGGGTCTATAAAATATTTAATACTCTCCATGCACGATAAGAACTTTTTAAGAAATGGTCTGAATATGGTCTCACCTTCCTTCACCAGATATTTCAGCAGATCAAAATCATTTGAGCAGATCAGAGGGGAATTTGCCCTGCCAAATACTGACGCTTTTAGCATACCTACAGATCAGACATTTTCTTTGCAAACATGAAGGGCGCAATTTCATGGAGAAGAAACAGACTCCCATTTTGGACACGTTTAGCAGGTGTTTCCAGTGTCTCTCTGCTGTTTAAAATGTTAAAATTATAAATGCCTCAATAAAATATTTTTTTTAAAAAAAGATGGTTTCCAGGGCTTGCAGCACCAAGAACAACTCTGCTATTGAACAAAACTGCTTCTTTTTTGGGCCTCGGCAAGGAATGCCTCACCGAGCCCTCATTTAGAATAATTTCCTGCTCTATCGAGCTAAACATTTTTAAATGGCACCCTGATCTCTGAACCCCCCCCACCATGGCCTCTGGACATCCCCCTCCCCCCAATGTCACAACTTACCAATTAAGGGGTCCTCCAGCCCCCTGCACCCCATCCAGAGTGGCCAGGTGGCAAAGCTAGGCTGGCAGTGCCACGGTGCGTGGGTGGCATCGGGAGCACCAGGGTACCACCCTGCGGCTTTCGATCCCACGCATTGGGTAACTCCGGCACAGGCATATTCAAGTGAGACTAACTACTCAATTGAATATGTTAATCTGGATCCCGCCCATTGAGGACGGGATCCAGATTGGAATGCCTAGCGAGATCTCGTGAGGCGTAATGAGCGTTGGCCGCTCATAAGATTTTACAGCTGCTTGTTTGCATCCGAAGTCTTAAACAAAGTAATAAGTCCCATTTCCAATAGAGTTATACTTTGTCAACATTCAGCGAGGTGTCACTGGGGGAAACGTAATATCCTGTACATATCAGACGTTGCTCTCCATGGTGTCCGGAAATTCCTTACACATTAAAAGGAAATGGGAGGTTGAACTGCAACAGGAGATACCAATGGAAGAATGGAATAAAACTTGTCCTGAGACCGATCTCGTCATCTACCCAAATATACTGAGGGAATATAAATGGAAGCTCATTCCGAGCTACTTCAGAACACCACATATTACTGTAAGAATTGGTTCCTCCTCTGCAAGTAGTTACTGGAAAGACTGTGGGGAATCAATTGGTCATTATTTACATATATGCTGGTCGTGGTCAAAGTGGAGGGAGTATTGGGATATGATATTCGAAACATTGGCTGAGGTGTTGCACATGGACATCCCACAGACCCCCCTCCAGCTGCTCTGTGAGGGACAATTCCAGAAGGGATGTAAAGAAGCAATACAATTTTTAAACAAATTTTGCTGATAGCTGTCACTAAGGTGTCACCTTCAATTAGCTGAAACCCATCTGCCCAAACTATGAAACGTGATTATCCAAAGTCAGAGAGCGATTTGAGATGGAAAAAGTCCCACATGCATCCTGCTTATAGGGCAAAAAATTATTTCAAAGGTGGCTCCCAGTAACAGGAATATTGTTCACATGAACGACAGAGAGCACTCCCGCCCCCAACCCAACCCCACTCATTATATAGATTATCTTTGCCTTTTTTTTTAAACCGTGGTTTCCCATATATTTCTGTGGTCATTTTTCACTGGTGCTCTATGTAAGGAAGCAACATTTATACGGACCAGTTATCATCTGGTAGGGGCTGGTTTAGCACAGGGCTAAGTCGCTGGCTTTGAAAGCAGACCAAGACAAGCCAGCAGCATGGTTCAATTCCCGTACAAACCTCCCCGAACAGGCGCCGGAATGTGGCGACTAGGGGCTTTTCACAGTAACTTCATTTGAAGCCTACTTGTGACAATAAACGATTTTCATCATCAAATTCTTGTTTATCTGCTGTGTCAACACTTGTCTCTACGTGTAACTTGATTCTCAAAACTATAAGTGTCTTTGTTATATTGTTTACTTTATATCTCTGTCAACAATGTCGATGATTGCTGTGGACAATTCGAACTATTTTAAAAAAAATTTAGAGTGCCCAATTCATTTTTTCCAATTAAGGGGCAATTTAGCGTGGCCATACCACCTAGTCTGCACATCTTTTTGGGTTGTGGGGCGAAACCCACACAAACACGGGGAGAATGTGCAAACTCCACACGGACAGTGACCCAGAGCCGAGTTTGAACCTGGGACCTCGGCGCCGTGAGGCAGCAGGGCTAACCCACTGTGCTGCCCTCAATTCTAACTATTTTATCATTTGTTTCTGTGTGCAGTGATAAAATAACAATAAAATCAATAAGTAATATCGTACTTGTTATCTGGAACTTAATTGATTTCAGCCACCCCCAACTTACCATTGAATAAATTGACTTTGGTTCAGATAAGATTTTAACCAATTAAGACAAAGGCAGAACCTTCTGGATAGTAAATTTAAAAATAAGTTTATTAAATGAAAAGTTTTCTGAACAACTTTAAGACATTGACTTTTACAACTTCATGCGGGTGATCAGTCTGTAGAAGTGTAACCCTCTCTGGCTCCTTCTTTGACAGTAATTCTTGTGGAATTCAGCCTCGGGAGTCTGGCTCCTTCTTTGGCAGTAATTTCCTTGGAACTCGGCCTCGGGAGTCTTCAGTACTTGGCCAGCACTTGAGAACCTCTACTTTTATCCCCAAAGTGACCATTACCTCACGTCAGAGTTGGGCCTGTTGTAACATGACCATTTGTCAATTTGGTCACTGGATGGGCAGCACAATGGCGCAGTGGGTTAGCCCTGCTGCCTCACGGCACCGAGGTCCCAGGTTCGATCCTGGCTCTGGGTCACTGTCCGTGTGGAGTTTGTACATTCTCCCCGTGTTTGTGTGGGTTTTGCCCCACAACGAAAAGATGTGCAGGGGAGGTTGATTGGCTAAGCTAAAGTGCCCCTTGGAAAAAATGAATTAGGTACTCTAAATTTTTTTTTTTTAATTTGGTTACTGGATTTTAATTTAACAGGCTGCTACACAACATTTTAATTTAGGTTTATATATTGTTAATGGGTATGTAGAAAATAATACATATTCCAAATATTATATGTTTAATATTTATATAGACATATATTACAGGTACCTCAGCCCTGGGCCCAATTCTACAATGGCTTCTCCCCAGTGTGAATTTGCTGATGTTCCCGGAGGCTAGATGAATATCTGAATTCCTTCCCACACTGTGAGCAGGTGAATGGTCTCTCCCCCGTGTGAATTCGCTGGTGTATTTGAAGGGTGTATGAATCAGAGAATCCCTTCCCACACTGAGAGCAGGTGAATGGCCTCTCCCCAGTGTGAACTCGCTGGTGTTTCAGCAGCTGGGATAACTGAGAGAATCCCTTCCCACACTGAGAGCAGGTGAATGGTCTCTCCCCAGTGTGAATTCGCTGGTGTAACGGCAGGTGGGATAGCTGAGTGAATCCCTTCCCACACTGAAAGCAGGTGAACGGCCTCTCCCCAGTGTGAATGCGTCGATGAGCTTCCAGCTCAGATGGGGCTTTGAATCCCTTCCCACAGTCCCTACATTTCCACGGTTTTTCCATGTTTTGAGACTCCTTTTGACTCTACAGGTCGGACAATCAGTTTGAGCCTTGATGACACTGCGAGAACGTGTACAGTCTCTCCCCGCTGTGAATTATGCAATGTTTTTTCAGGCTGCGTAACTGGTTGAAGTTCTTTCCACAGTCAGTGCTCTGGAACACTCTCACTCGGGTGTGTGTGTCTCGGTGCTTTTCCAGTCTGATGTTTAAAATCTTTTGAAATAGAACGGGCAAACATTTCTCCTTCTAGATTCAAAGGTCAATGATATTCAGGTCCCAATGAATCCCCAGACTCAGATCGAGATGTGACGTTTGAGATTTCTGTCTGTAATTCCTCCTCTTCTAATATCCTGTAAAAACAATTTACAAAAGTCATCACTGTCAGTACAGGATAGAAATTCAGAACAGACAATTCTCCTTTCACTGGAACATTCTTTCCTCTCTAGTTCCCCAAAAGCTGTAAATCTCCATCCCACACACAACCCCCCCCCCCCCCTCCCCTGTCTCACTCTGCTGTATCTAATATTCACTCTCGCAATTCTCCCGGTGCTGATTAAAGTTGATAGACTGATCCATGCTCACTGCTTCCAGTTCTGGACAAAGATCATAACAAACAGGAGCTGCAGTGCACCATTTGACCATTGAGTTTGCTCAATCATTCAGTGGGATCATCAGTCGATCTACCTCAGCACCATTTTCTCACACTTTCCTCCATATCCCTCGATATCTTCAATATCTAGAAACCTATCAATCTCGGTCTTGAAAATACTTTGATTTGATTTATTGTTGTCACATGAGTATACAGTGAAAAGTGTTGTTTCTTGCATGCTATACAGACAACGCAAACCGTACATAGGGAAGGAAAGAGAGACTACAGAATGTAATGGTACAGTCATAACTGGGATGTAAGTAATTGAATTAGAACATTGTTAGAGAGTTTAAAACAGTTAGAATTAAGTTTTGGAAGCATAGAACGAGAGTAAAAGATAGAATTAGAGGGTATGCTGGGCACAGCTTGCAAGACGTTGCCTCGCTCCGGTGCCATCCTGGATTTTTATTTGATGACTGAGGCTCCACGGTCTTTGGGGGGAGAGAATTCCAAAGTTTCACCACATCCTCGAGTGAGGAAATCCCTCCTCATCTCAGCTTTCTCTCCATTTTCCTGCCTGTTCCCCATAACCCTCGACTCCCTCTCAATCAGAAATCTGTCCAACTCAGCGGTGAATATATTCAGTGGCCCCCAGACTCCACTGGTCCCTGTGGAAGAGAATTCCAGAGACTAACAACCCTCTGAGGGAGGAGATGACTGGAAAAATATAACGTAGCTACAGCACAATATTACACAGCTATAAATTATAATAAATGTACTTCATTATAGGTTTCATAGAATTTACAGTGCAGAAGGAGGCCATTCAGCCCATCGAGTCTGCACCAGCTCTTGGAAAGAGCACCCTACCCAAGGTCAACACCTCCACCCTATCCCCATAACCCAGTAACCCCACCCAACACTAAGGGCAATTTTGGACACTAAGGGCAATTTAGCATGGCCAATCCACCTAACCTGCACATCTATGGGCTGTGGGAGGAAACCGGAGCACCCGGAGGAAACCCACGCACACACGGGGAGGATGTGCAGACTCCGCACAGACAGAGACCCAAGCCGGAATCGAACCTGGGACCCTGGAGCTGTGACGCAATTGTGCTATCCACAATGCTACCGTGTTGCCCTAATTACATAACCATCAATAATATATCTAATCTGCACCATTTAACAACACTGGACATTTCTCTGATATTAATTTACTGTCGGTTGAGGGAGAAAAACCCGACAACAGAACCTCCTCCAGACAAGGTTTTTAGGTAACTGGCTGATGGCTTTGGTTAGAGCGAGAAGCCTCTCGGTGATCTCCCCCTTCCCCCAGACCCGGGACTGCGCATGTCCAAGGGAGAGGGGAAGCTGCGCATGTGCGGAGGAGAGCCCACCCCCTGACCTTCCAGTTGATTTGGTGACCAATGGGAAGAGGTACAGGACGGGAAGGACTCTGTTGCTCCAGCCAATCAGAGCGCTGGCTTTGTGTGAATGAAGATTGAGCTTCATGCAGACTGAAACCTCCTCCTGTCTCCAACATCTGTGAGTAAAACACTTTCTTTTCTCCCCCTTTCCATTTCTTTTCTCATTCTCACCTTCAATTGGTCACTTGCAGCAACTGAAGGGAAAGGAAGTGAATCCAGGGAGGGTGCAGACTCTGGAAAGCTTGGCCCAGGTCTCTCTCTCTAACACTTTGACATCCTTTGCTCCCTCAGTTTGACACATTCCACAGGAGATGGCAGACATTTAAGGGGATAGTAAATTAATATCGGACAGAGATATGTCTAGTTGTTATATGGTACATATTAGATATATTATTTATTGTTCTGTAATGAAGTATATTTATTATTATTTCTAGTTGTCGAATTGTGCTGTAGCTATGTAATGTATTTCCAGTTATCGATTCCCTCAGACAGTTGTTAGTCTCTGGAATTCTCTTTCACACGGACCAGTGGAGTCTGGGAGTCATAGAATCATAGAATTTACAGTGCAGAAGGAGGCCATTTGGCCCATCGAGTCTGCCTCCACCCCATCCCCGTTATCCAGTAAATCCACCTAACATTTCGGACACTAAGGGGCAAGTTAGCATAGCCAATCCACCTAACCTGCACATCTTTTGGACTGTGGGAGGAAACTGGAGCAACCGGAGGAAACTCACGCAGACATGGGGAGAATGTGCAAACTCCACACAGCCAGTCACCCGAGGCCGGAATTGAACCGGGACCCTGGGGCTGTGAGGCAGCAGTGCTAACCACTGTGCTACCATGCTGCCCTTCACGGCTGAGTTGGACAGATTTCTGATTGACGAGGGAGTCTTGGATTATGGGGAACCGGCAGGAAAATGGAGAGAAAGCTGAGATGAGGAGGGATTTCTTCACCCGAGGATGTGGTGAGGCTTTGGAATTCTCTATCCCAAAGACTGTGGAGCCTCAGTCATCAAGTACTTTCAAGACCGAGATTATCAGGTTTCTAGATTTTGAAGATGTCAAGGGAGATGGGGGATACTGTGGGAAAATGGCGCTGAGGTAGAACATAGAACCCAGCTCCTGTTTGTTATGATCTCTGTGCCCAGGACAGGAAGCAGTGAGCATGGATCTTCAATCAGCCTGAATCAGCACCTTCAGGAGAATTGGGAGGGTGAATATTAGATACAGCAGAGTGAGATTGGAGGGAGAGTGCGTGGGATGGAGATTTACAGCTTTTAGGAACATAGGAACAGAGTAGGCCATTCAGTCCCTTGAGCCTATCCCATCATTCAAGGAGACCATGACTGATCTGTGACCTAACTCCGTGTATCTTTTTTTTCTTTTTTTCTATAAATTCAGAGTACCCAATTTTTGTTTTATGATAAGGGGCAATTTAGTGTGGCCAATTCACTTATCCTGCACATCTTCGGATTGAGGGGGTTAGACCCATGCAGACTGGGGGAGAATGTGCCTAACTCCATATACCTGCCGTTGGCCCATGTCCCATTAAATCTTTGTTTAACAAAAATCAATAAATCACATTTCAAATTAACAACTGATCGAACATCAACTGCTGTTTGTGTGAAAGAATTCTGAACCTCTACCACCCTTTGTGTGAAGATGTTCTTCCGAACATCGCTCCTGAACAGTTTAGCTCTAATTTTTAGACTATGTCCCCTTGGTTTAAAGTCTCCAACCAGTACAAATTTATACTCACAGCTCCGAAACTCTGCCCCTCCAAGTGCACTCCCTGGAGACCAGGCACCCGCTGGAGACTGGGCTGTAAATCAACGAGGTAAGGTTTTTATACTCACAGTTCCGATACTCTGCCCCTCCGAGTCTGCGCCCTGGAGACTGGGCCGCAAATCCCCGAGGTAAGGTTTTTATACTCATATCTCCGATACGCCTCCCTCCGAGTCCGCTCCCTGGAGACGAGGCTGCGAATCCCCGAGGTAAGGTTTTTACATTCAGCTTCAGTACTCCGCTTCTCCGAGTCCTCTCCCTGGAGACTAGGCCTCCAATACCCCAGGTAAGGTTTTGTACTTACAGCTCCAATACTGAAGGGGTTTACAAACTCAGGGTCGCAACCCACGGGTAGGTTGTGGGCAGGTTTCGGGAGGATCGCGGCATTCGGTCCCGGCATTTCCGATTGTGAGCGGAACGCCCAACTGTTGTGACCGGCATTTAAAAATGCTGGCTGCAACGGACCTTTGAGATTGCCGGTCATCCCACAGATGTGTGCCAGATCACGATAACACAGTGGTTAGCACTGTTGCTTCACAGCACCAGAATCCCAGATTCGATTCCCGCCTTGGGTCACTGTCTGTGCAGAGTCTGCAGGTTCTCCCCGTGTCTGCGTGGGTTTCCTCTGGGTTTGGTGGGGTTACTGGATAACCAGTATGGGGGCATGGGTCTAGGTAGGGTGCTCTTTCAGAGGGTCGATGCAGACTCAATGGACTGAATGGCCTCCTTCTGTACTGTCGTGATTCTATGCTCCAGTTTCTTCCCACAAGTCCCGAAAGACATGCTGGTTAGGTGATGAGGACATTCTGAATTCTCCCTCAGTGTATCCGAGCAAGCACTGTAGTGTGGCGAGTAGGGGATTTTCACAGTAACTTCATTGTAGTGTTAATGTAAGCTTACTTGTGACACTAATAAAGATTATTATTAAGCAGTGGGCTGGTCCGGAGCCCAGTGGGGTGGATCTCCTTCTCCTGATGTCAGCGTGCTGTCCAGGGCCTGTCTTTTTCAGCAAACGACGGAGTCCTTCCACCGGAAGCAGCGGCAGAGAGCAGATCACGTGCCCTGTCCGGTGCCGTCCGTGTCCTGGGTGTGAGAGCAATTCCTCCATTTTGCAGCTGCTAGCAGTGCTGGTGTGAACTCCAGAGCCTCTGGTGAACAACCCATGAAGAAGAAGCTGAAAACAGGAACAAAGCAGCATATAGAAGAATACTTGAGGTGTGCGTTATTCATTGTGCCTCTGCAAATCAGGATTCAAAGTTCATGTGTGTTATATGCAGGGAAGCACTGGGAAATTAAAGTTTAAAACCCTCAAAACTTCAAAGATATTTGAAGATGAAACATGGCGAGTTTGAGGACAAACCTTTTTTTTCAACGGCTGCAGTGAGATTTTAAATCAGCTGAAGTCATTGTCAGGAATGTAACATTGAATAACAAAGAAAGTGAGATCGTGAGGACCAAGCAGGCTCACCTGTCACATTAAAGGTCAGTGAAAATGGTGGGTCGCGAAGGTCAGCCGGCGAGGGTCACAAAGGTCAGCCGGCATGCGTAGCAAAGGTCAGCCGAACTGGGCCACAAAGGATGGCCAGTTGGTAAAAATGGGTCCCGAGCAAAAAAGTTTGAAAAACACTGCAATACTCTGCCCCTTCGAGTCCGTTCCCTGGAGACTAGGCCGCAAGTCCCTGAGGTAAGGTTTTTATACTCACATCTCCGATACTCTGCTCTCCGAGTCCGTTCCCTGGAGTCCCCGAGTGTTTATACGCCCAACTCTGATACCCCACCCCTCCGTGTCTGCTCCCTGGAGACTGGCCCACAGATCCCCGAGGTAAGGAATTAATATTCCGGCCCTCCAAGTCCTGTCCTTGGCGAGTAGACCGCGAATCCCCAGGGAAAGCTATTTTACTTGGCTCCGAAAATCTGGACCTCTCCATCCACACTCTGGAAACTAGGAAAGGTCTTTATATTTACAACTCTGATGCTCGGCCTCTTCAAATCCTCTCCTTGGAGACTAGGCCTCGAATTCACGAGGTCAGGGTTTTGTACTTACTGCTCTGGCACTCCGCCCTCCGAGTCCACTCCCTGGAGACTAGGTATGGCGAAATAGGTATTAGAGACTAGGTATTGGGAAATGTGAGAGGACAAAATGTTCTCTAGAAACGAGAATTCTCTGTTCTGAATTTCTATCCTGGACTGACAGTCTTTTGTAAACTCCTTTTACAGGATATGAGAAGAGGAGGAATTACAGACAGAAATCTCAAACGTAATGTCTCAATCTGACAGAGTCACCAGATTCCTTGTGGCCTGAATATCATTGGCCTTTGAATCTAAAAGGGGAAGAAAAAATGTTTGCCCAATCTGTCAGCATCAAAAGATTTTAAACATCAGTGTGACTGGAAAAGCACCGAGACAGACACACCCGAGTGAGAGTGCTCCAGAGCACTGACTGTGGAAAGAGCTTTAACCAGGTACATAGCCTGAAAAAACATCTCACCATTCACAGCGGGGAGAGACCGTACACGTGTTCTGTGTGTGGACGAGGCGTCAACTGATTTTCTGATCAGGAGAGACTCGAGGAGACACAAAACATGGAGAAACCGTGGATATGTGGGGACTGCGGGAAGGGATACAGAACCCCATCAGAGTTGGAGATTCATCGACGCAGTCACACTGGGGAGAGGCCGTTCACCTGCTCTCAGTGCGAGAAGAGATTCAGTGATTCATCCACCCTGCGGACACACCACCGGGTTCACACAAGGGAGAGGCCATTTAGCTGCTCCCAGTATGGGAAGGGATTCAATCATTTATCCTATCTGAAGGATCACCATCAAGTTCACTCTGGGGAGAGGCCATTCACCTGCTCTCAGTGTGAGAAGGAATTCACTCAGTTATCCAGCCTGCAGAGACACCAGCGAGTTCACACTGGGGAGAAGCCGTTCACCTGCTCTCAGTGTGGGAAGGGATTCAGTGATCCATCTGCCCTGCAGACACACCAGCGCATTCACATTGGGGAGAGGCCATTCAGCTGCTCTCAGTGTGGGAAGGGATTCATTGATTCATCCACCCTGCAGACACACCACCAAGTTCACACTGGGGAGAAGCCTTTCACATGCTCATGTGGGAAGGGATTCAATCAATTATCCACCCTGCAGAGACACCAGCGAGTTCACACTGGGGAGAAGCCTTTCATCTGCTCTCAATGTCAGAAGGAATTCACTCAGTTATCCCACCTGCAGAGACACCAGCGAGTTCACACTGGGGAGAGGCCGTACACCTGCCCTCAGTGTGGAAATAAATTCACTGAATTATCCAGCCT